>NC_052962.1:10475511-10796939 GCF_013358895.1 Oreochromis aureus
GTCAGTGGTTTTGTGGAGCAGCTTCCACTGATTTTTCAACTACTCACAATGGGCCTTATTAATAACAAGCGCAAAGAATTGCACTTATTTGCATCAGCATATGTACCAGCCATTTTTGTTCTCACCAAAGTGTGCATGTTAAATAATCAGAATAATCCCAAGCTGACAGGCACATGCCCACAGTTTGCAATCAGCATACTTCTGTCCATAACAGCACACATTTGCTTAGAGGTGAAGGCCTAACATGGCAAAAGCTGTGAAGTTGTTTTAAGAGAAGAAATTCAAGAAAAGTTGGTGAGGTGGAAGTCAGACTTTTCTGAAGTGTTTCCTGGGAGTGACAATGCTCTAGCTGCAGTAACCAAGGAGGTGAGTGCTGTGTCCCCTGAGACACAAACTGTGGCTCAGGTAAAAAGAAAAAAGTTTGATGTTAAAGTTGCTGTGAAAAAAAAGAAGAAAAGCCCAGAAGAAAAAGAAGGAAACAGGTGGAGGATGAGAAGCGCCTGATCTGTCAGCCCAAGATAACAGGTAGAGTTCCATAAGTAGGATATGGCCAAGAAGTGAATGTCAATGCGGAGACGTATGGCAGCAAGGACGAATTAGTATTAATTTTACAATTACAGTTTGATGAATATAGTAAATGCATTAGTAAGTTAGGAATGTGTTATTTTTATATTTGATTTTTTATGAAAGAAATTTTCATTGTCACTGTCTGTTTTCTTAGCCCTCATAATTCAAGTGCAAAATCCTGTGTTACTGTAGCTGCTACAGGACAAATATCAAAAAGCATTAAATCTAGAGTACCACATAACAGCTGCAGCCAGCCGGTTTGTCTCTATTACTGTTGTGTAAAAATAAAATTTTTGTACACTCTATATTTTAACATATGTGAATAATATTAACACTCAGTAATAACACTTAATATTAACTGCAATAAATCAGGAAATTAAAAAAAGGCATCACATCTGCTGGTAGCCTCTGTTAGCTACTGTTAGCCTCTTTTAGCTGCTGTTGCCTGCTGTTAGTTGAGGTTAGTGAAACTGTCTTTGAAGTGGAAATATCATTGTTGAAAACACACAAAAAATTGTCATACAATGTAAAAGTGTAATCAAAGTGTTTATCAAAGGGAGAAAGGCATATTTAGGACTCTGGTGCCTAACGATGACCGTCATAACGTTCACTTGTTGTTTAGCCAGCTCATTGTCAGCTATCTGGACACGGGAAGGTCACATGTCTAATCTGCTGACAATAAGTAATTGTCACAATATCGGCACAAATGTAAATGTCCCTCCATTGCATGCAAACACCTACAAATTCTCTGATCCTTCACCTGTCCTTACATTTGAATACATTTCTGTTAAATAACCTTGGAAAATGACTGACCAGGCCTTTAATACATATTTATTAATATATTATACCTTTTTACATTTTCACTTTTCTCACCAAAACAAAAGAGAAGCGAAAAAGGTTCCAAACATTTTACAAGTAGTGACCCAATTTTTAAATACTGTGCCTATTAAAATGATATTCATTAAAAACAAAACAAAAAAACAACCCCTACCCACCCACCCTTGTAACCTTGACAGATGTTGTCACTTGCACTTGTTTCTGGGCAATCTCCCACTTATGGAGATGTTTTTCCACTCTTGCAATAAGTTTCTCATCTTGGGTTCATGCCCTCCACCTGCTTGCTTCTTTTTCTTTTGCATCAATTCGTTTATTTGTGCAGCTGAGTGTGTTTAACCTGGGACTGTCTTTCATCTCGTTCTTTCATCATAATAAATGTGGTGAGAATTTCACGCCCTCACTTTTCATAGTTCTGATTTACCGTAACACTAATTACCAAACCGCACCAGAACCCAAAACTTACTTTAAACTCATCTTTCACCACAGAGTGCAACATTCACACTTAAGTAGTACCTGCCAACACCTGACTCAGAAAACCCACCAGCCCTCAAGCCTGTGTAAATTAACAGGCATATTATTGCTGGCATGCACTGACTTGTTACTAGGTTAGCTAGCATCGACCAATATTGAATGTCCAAAGCAGTGCCGTGCTGTGAAATATGTAAAGTCTAAAGAGAGAAAAAGAATTAGTCTCCTGACCAGAATTAAGATTTCAGTTATGGTGTGGTCAAGTGCATAAAAAATGTTTAGGATGTAAACACTTTAAGTTGTGTATCTGAATGATTCCCTCATTTATTTATTTATTTATTTAATCCAAGGCAGAGGGACTCTGTGGGGTTTGAAATATTTTGGGAGCACCATTTTGAGTTGTGCCTCTCCCTTCGTGCACACCCATCCCCGTCGTCCCTCAAATCCCCCTCCCTCTTCAAGCACATCCCCACCTTGTTATCACCCTGCAAAGCCAAAAAGCTGTGTTGCCATGGTGACAGCCTACCCGTCAGAGACAGAAATGTGTGATTTGGAGGTGCCACAGCCATTTTCACGGCTGAAAGAGACACCATCGTTCGCAAGTCCCATACCCTCTCCTGCATCGCGCCATCATTAACACAGCATTTCCCCTTTATAACCGTATGTATACAATGTACGTTCCCATTCATGACTCAACACGTGCGGTTAAGACATAATGAAGATTATCAAAGCACTTTTCAGTAGTTGTGTTTAGCCTAAAGGTACCAGAATATCCTGATTAGCCCGTATACCAGCATCCAGAAGTGTCACAGCTTTGGTTTATACATTAAATTAGATGAAATATCACATGCAAGCTATAATTGGGCACATCAAAGCAGAAAAAAATGTAAATAGGACCAGTCAAGTGTGGCAAATTATAAATTCATGCAGCTGTCCTTGGGGCAACCACGGGGCAACCATGAAGAGGCAACCATCCAGAAATCACATCTGGAGAAGTGGCAAGGAATAAACGTGATGTTAGCATAGAGATTGAGTGTTTTGAACTTGCCTCAGTGGAAGAAGGTCCCAGGTTCACATCTTGGCCCTGATCCTGGTTTGAGTCCTAATGAGTGCTCCTGTTTCCTCCCCTAATACATTTACATGCTGAAACTCTACATTCTAGAGGTGAGAAACAGTGTGCTCTCTGACAGAGTGGCAACTTGTCCCAGGTGAACTCAGCATCCTCTCACACATTGCTTGCTTTGGAATCTCAAACCCTGACCTTGAAGCAAGTATAGAGAATGGCTGCATGTGTGATGGGTATGAATCAAGGAGAGTGTATTTTAAGAAAATTACTGGCTAAACATTCACCAAAAACATATATGAAAGAAAAGGAATAATAATGATCTCTAAATATCCCATAATCATAAAAACATGATTGCTTACTTTGTTATTTTGCAGAACTGGAATATCAGCACTTATGCAAGTTCTTTTTTCATGGTATAATAAAATAAAGGAAATTTTGAATTTTTATTTCATAATTGTGGCAATTCTCAGACTGGTCATATCTGTGCTTGCCACATCTGTCGTGGATTTAGGAAGTGTGACTCCAGCAAAACAAAGAATTCTGGGAGAAACAATTGGGAAATCCCCTGGACTGATTTATTCTTCCAGCCAGATACATCTGGACCAGTGTAAAACATGTTTTGCTGAAAAACCAAGTGTTATATAACTGAGTGCATTGTCACGAGTTATAAAGCAGTTGATAAGCATGATTAGTGAGGGATGTATTTTAACTCAAACAAGTTGATATGGCGTAGAGCCTGCTTGGGGACCCCCAGGCAAAATCCAGGCATTTGAAATAAAGTGTGTATTCCCCAACCAGTTGGCAACTGTTTGTTGGCTGTCCCTGGGTGAAATTGGTCACGAAGAGGGCACTGCACCCAAAACGGACTTGCGATTGCTATAGTCACTACCAGATTGCCACAGTTACTTGTGGTTTGCATGGTAGATACCGACCTGTCTGCAAACACTTAGTAACTGACCACAGTGTAAGTGAGACTGGAAAAAGTGTAATGCAAACCCAAAATAGTAAAACTTAAGTGGCACTTATCAAAACCTCATTTCAGTGGCAATGAACAGCATTTACTCTGAAGGCACATGCTCTTCATTTTTGGTTTGCGTCACACTCTTCATGTTTGGTTCACAACCAATTAGCAAGTAGTTGGTAGTCATTTGCAGACAAGTTCCATGGCTTCTTCCATGCAAACTATGAGTAACAGTGTCAATCTGCTAGTGACCAAAGCAATTGCAAAGAGATTTTCGGTGCACTTTAAAAAGGTGTAGCTTTTTGCAATCAATGTCATGCTAGTGATAGCAAACAATCTCCAGCAACCACTTGCTAGCTGGTTTGGGTATATACATTTTTCCCCAGCAACCAGTTTTCTTGAGTTGACCAGCCTTTTGACTTAAGGTTTGTAATCAAATTCACTGTAATCAAATTTTGGTAAATACATTTCTTGGATTTAATTCGTCTGTTAGCACAGACTAGCATCTGATGCACTCATTGAGTTCATGGATACTGCTACTTTCTAACAAAGCTAGCTAGCACTAACTTGGTGTTTTACTCCTTCATCCAAATATGGTCACTTTTGGGCCTGACAACCAAAAATGCTAATGTTAAGTCCAAAATCCAGCAGTTAATGATGAGATTACAACCAGGCTTGGCATCAAAATGTGAGTGAAAATTAATGTAAAAGCAAAATTTGATCCCAGATGATTTTTGTAATAAAATGTAATAGAAAAGCTCCTGTATGTCGTTTGAGACGGTAGAAAGAAATAACCAGTGTGATCGTTTACATGGAGGACTCGTTGAGTAACACTGATAAGCAGCACTTCCTTAAAGTGGAAGTGCGACGCGGCAAAAACCATGGCTAGGGAGTTTCATCTTTGAACTGACTGATCAATTCTACAAGTCTGCAAGCACAGTGGCAGTCAATAAATGTTTCTGTATGCACACTGTCACAGTTGCGTAAGGACTTAGATCTAACTAACTCGTGTAGTGTTTAGGACTGTTCCTGTAACAGCAATCAGCCTACCAAACTGAAAATTACCTGTGCTCTCGGTGGGACCTGACCAAGTCGATTCAGCAACCCATCTTCACTGCTGGGATGCACCCACTCCCTGCAACAGTCTCAATCTAATCTGGTTTGTTCAGGCGCTGAGCAACAAGACCGAGGGAGCATTTTTCTCTTCCTCGACTGCTGGTTTAAATGGAAGCTTACAAACGCCATCTGCCCACAGCTCAGCCAACACACTTTGTATATATGAATAGTCAATGTCAATTAACTTGTTTCTCAAGTGTTCTCTCTAGCAATGAGCTGCTCAGAAATCACACTACCTCTCCCAGGAAGTGTGTATGTGTGCATCTGCGTACAGTATGCATGTGGGTAGAGGGGGTCTTAATTAAAGCTGCTTAATATGCGTATGGATAGGCTTTTTTAGGGGTGAAAACAAATTTGTGGGGAACATATGGTGCCCCAGACATGGGACACACACACACACACATAATACACAGACACTTGCAAACACACACAAACATTTTCAATCTTCAAAGTGAAGCACACACACACACACACACACACACACATACTGGCACGCCTGGGCTCCTGCAGAAACTGGAGTGATGGATTCTGGCTGATTGTGTGTAAGTGTTGGAATATCATTAATCCCCCTTTTTTTTGTGATTTGGGAAGGTGTGTGCTCATGCACATCTCAGGGTGCTTTTGTGAGAGATTATTTCTGGCAGATGGAGGGAACCGTGGCCCCTTCTGCAGGGTCAACGGGGGGAAGTTAAGCAGCACAGATTGTTGCCTCTCCTCCTCGTCTCCTTTCTCTCCTCTCTTGTTCCCCTTTTCTCTCCCTCTTCATCCCTCGAAATCAGCTTCAACGCCCACCTCCAATCTATCTTCACACCCTTCTCTGTTTCTTTATTTTTATCTCGTTTAAGAAAGACGAAAGTAGAATGTGGTGCCAAAAAAAAAGAAAATCAGGGAAAGTGAAGATATTCAAAGCTTTAAGCAATAGACGATAAATACTAGGTAGTCTGAACATTTAACAAGAAAAAAACAAGGCACACAAAGAAAATTCCTTCACTTTTATGCTTGTTTCAGCATTGATCTGTGAAAAAATTCACTGTTAAGTTGGCCATTCACTGGGTCCTTGATACTTTTTTCATACAGTCCAGGCCTTTAGACAGAAAACTAAACATTAGAATTACATGTTATGAGCATTTCCCACTTGTTGAGTTCTATTCAAGCCTTCTAAATGAAATTGAAGAAATGGAAACATTCCACTGCTAAAGGTGAAAAGGATAAGTTTAGACCCAGAAGACTTCCAGCACTTTTAGAAGGCCACTTCTCTTTGTAAGACGTGAAAATTCTACCAATCTTTGAAAATGCTAAGTGGAGATTTGGACAAAAAATCAAGAAGAAACGTCAAAGTAGCGATATAAGACGAGAGAACTTAATTCACATGTTGCACAAGATGCTGTTTACAACTTTCACGGATGATATCATGAATCCTTGTAGAGCCGAGATGAAGAAGAGTACAGTGGCCAAATGCCTGGGGATAAATGGTTGCAATCCATACAGTAATTGACTTAAAACATCCACAGGCCTTATCACCGCAGTCCATATGTCTTAGCATATGTGTGTTTAAACCACTCCACCTACATGTTCCAACCTGAGACGTCCAGAGACAGAAGAAGCCGTGCAGAGGATTAGAAATCAGTATGCCCAAATCCCAGACGCGAGGTTCCTCCACCAATCACACAGCAAGCAGTCTGCTAACCACCTGGGGAGCCGTGCTGGGGAATCCTGGAACAATACTAGTCAAGGCGATGCCTGAAGGCAAAAGGGATCTTGGATCGGAGCTTCTCTGATCCCCACCTCAAAAAGACTGCTTCAAAATGTCCTGAGTGAAAAACTGGGGAGCGGTTGTGCACAAAGGATTTTATTTCAGAACTCGGTGTTTACAGTCGAGTGTCAATTTAACTTGCATGCCTACATGTGGAAAATCATCCGCAAATATATATATACATACATGCAAACCCTGCATTTATCCTCTCGGTTGCTGTCGTTCTTCACCTGCCGCTTATTTCTGTGTTGGCGGTTTTCTCCCCACGGCTGCTTGTGGCAGAGAAGATTGTTAGACAAGAGTGACGATATTGTAATAACAACATGCTTCCTCTTCCTGTCAATACTCGTCAATACCTGATCAAGGGCTGAAAAACCAGAAAACCAGTGGAGCAAATGTGGTACAGTTACAAGTTACAACCTCTTACATAATGTATGTTTTTTTTTTCAAGTTTCTGTCTTATTTAAACATTTCTTAAAAATTCCATGACCCTGGATGTAATTGTTTGCGGCTCCTGGGGGTAAAAATGCAGATTAAGCTTGACAGGATTGCTTTTTCTTGTCTTTTTTTGGGGGGGGGGGGCATGAGAAGGCATAAGCCAAAGCCTGGATGGTGTTTTATGAGAACCATTGATCGGGAGGCGCACGCTGATGAGCTGAGTCGAGACAGCGCTGTGAATGAAGCAGGATATAGTGGTGACCCAGGGGGAATCACACCACACTCCAGCCTGATCTCTCGCAAAGCCGCTTGGAACCCCAACGCCATCCTCCCTGATGAATGTACTCTCTCTGTGTCTCTCCTCTCTCTCTCCTCTTTCTGCCTCTCTTTGACTCCTCTGCTCTCTCGCTCTCACTCTGTTTTCTGGGCCTGATGAATGCAGAGCAAATCAATAAATCTATTCCTCTGCTGGATACCTGATAAAATTTACAAGGACAAGCTTAATAAATTACTAATGGGGTGGCCAATTAGTTTGTGTGTTTGCATGTGCTGGATTGTCTGTGTGGCTGTGTGTCTTGTGGGCCTCATTTCAATTCCTGCATTGTCATTTGCATGCACATGTATGTGTTCCCAAGTTGTCCCATGAAAATCCAATGTTCTTCTATTTTGTGAATCTAAAGTGCACACTATTCTTTTTTCTTCTTAATTTTTACGATTTTTCTTATGACTCTTGTGTAATTGAGACCTAAGTCACACAGACCTAGAGATGAGTTGGTAACCCCCGGCAACATCCAGTCGCTAAGGACAAATGCATATTCCCCACCCGGTTTGTAAGTGGTTACTGGCTGTCGAATGAAATTGATTGGAAAGAGGGTCGCACCAAAAACCTCCTTGTGATTGCTTTGGCTGCTAGCAAATTGCCACGTGCTCCAAAGCCTTGTAGACGTTTGGCATTGTAAACTGCAGACATATCAGCCAGTGCTGAAGCTGGATTTAATGTGGGCTTCAGCTTGATGTTAGATACTCTTTTAATGGCTGGAGAGTTTAGACTGTAGTCTACGCAAGTGACCGGTGCTGTTGTTTGCTTCACACCTGCTGTCAAAGTTATGGAAATGAAGAAATAGCAACATGGATCTGGATAAAGTCTGTTCCCCCAAACAGCTCAATAAAGTGACTTTGTTCACACTCTGTTAAAAGACAGAAACTGACTGCAAAGTTTGGACCTGTGCTTCGGGTCATAGTCTTTGTGTAGGAAGAAACTGACTCCAGTCAAGCAGCATCTACAGGATATTTGATGGGCCAAATGGAGTCATATCCTTTCATATTTTAGATACATTGTATTCTGTATAAATCAACCATCACCTAAAACATCATTTTATTTTTCTTTGTTCGAAATGTCTGAATGATCTAGGCGAACGTCCAACATTTTACTTGAGATCTCACAAGTGCTCTTCTGTTTGAACCACATGGTGCACACTTCCATACAAAGCCAGCTCGAAATCTCAAATCTCCTTTTCACTGTTTACATTGAGAACAGTTTTTTGCACACCTGTTAGGCTACGTTCACACTGCAGGCGAAAGCGCATCAAATCCGATTTTTTCGCCCCTATGCGACCCGTATCCGATCTTGGTATGACAGTGTGAACGGCACAAATCCGATATTTTCAAATCCGATCTGGGTCACTTTCGTATGTGGTCCTGAATCCGATACGTATCCGATGTTTTAGAAAGCGACTGCTGTGTGAACGGTCAAGTCGCATTAAATCCGTCTTTTACGTCACTGACACAAGACAGACGCCAATTATCAGCGCTGGAGAAGCGCCCGATAGGACATCGCGAACGATTTCCTACCATCCGGTGAAACTGTTGGGAAGACAACGTTGGAGAAATGTGAACATTTTATTTTTACTGTATTTTCTGCAGATTCTGACAGAAATCTGCAACTATCCTTTGAAGCACCGCTCCTCTAAAACAGCAAAAAGGATCGTTATTAGGTCATCTACATTATTATGTAAATAACAAAATAACTTAAAGCAAAAATCTGGAAACATAAAGTCCGAAGTCTTTATATTAAGGGCAATCAGTCAAACAATATTGTTTGCTCTGGGTCTAAACAGAGCGAGTTGTGTGTGACATCTTCTTTTGCGCATGCGGGCCGCTTTGAGCGTTCACACTGGAGAGCGTTTGATGTCGCATTTTATGTGTAGTGTGAACAAGCAGACAAAAAAATCGGATTTGATCAAAAAATCGGAATTGAGCATTAAGACCTGCAGTGTGAACGTAGCCTTAGACTCTTTCTTTTAAGAAAGTCGTACACACTAACGTATGAAAATGTTGCTTTTTTTAAGCAGTCTCCTGCAGTTGCATTATTAGAACAAGAATCATTTTTTAAGGCTGTTTGGAGACTCTAATGAAATGGATTGCTTCTTTAATCCCCAGAAGAGTTTTCAGTTTTACTAATGATTATTCTAATGATCGGGTATTGGTCTAACATGATAAAGCTACATTATATAACACACTGTGTCACTAAAACACAGGAGTGATGGTTACTGAAAATGGCCCCCTCTACGCCTGCAAAGTTAATCAATTAAAAGTCACTAATGAAAACTGGAGTCCTTTTAGTTTACCTTTGGGGAATATTTAAAAGGTGGCGTGGTTGTAGGGGGACTAACTTCTTCTCAATGGTCCCTCTAAAACAGGCTTTATATATGCAGGACTTATATATGCAGACACATGGCATTTACACCTGAAGGCCAAGTCATGATTTCTGTAGACATTTTCAGACTTTCATGCGCTTATTATACATGACAGTGTACAGTGGAAAGACACAATGACATCCATGTGGTGTACAAAATAATTACCCAGTTCATGTTGTACATGTGTAGTTGACAGTTCACATAGTTTCAAAAAGCATAGGAATGTCCAAGGATTGGATGCAAAAAGCACTAATTTGCAGCACTGACTATCTTATAGTCATTTTATACATTCTCCAGACTCAGACCCAAGTCTCTGATTAAAACACTGATTGTACTCTGCTAAAACTGCATTGAAGAATCTGAAGAGAATTGCTCACTTTAGTCAAACTCAAGAAACAACAGGTATCTTTTACACCTCACCTAAGCAACCAAGGACATGAGCCAGGAAACTATGTCTACCAGTGGTTGCATCAAGGATTGCTACAAGCTTGGTATTTTGATATGTCTAAAATTTGTTGCTGCGGTCTTGCCTGTCAACAGTGATTTAAGCAGCTAAGTGTAACCAACAAGCTGTGTCTGCCTCGCTCCTTGGCAGATGTTACTTGCAATGCACAATTTTATTGTTTGACAACTGAGAGAGGAGACAAAAAGAAATTAGCAGGTTTTTTTCTTGATGGTTTTTTTCCTCAGTTTTGATTATGAAATTTTGATTAACACATCTTTTTAAAGTCTTAGTCCCAGGCTGTGAAACCTTCACTATAAATTGTCATAAGTTCTGGGTCAGGGGTGTCAGACTTGATTTGGTTAACAGGCCACCTACAGTACAGCTTATGTGTCCACAAAAGATGTTGCATTAGAGTATGACCCTTTGGGTTATAACACTGGAATTCAATTAGGGCAAGCAGGGCCCTATCACTGCTTGCCCAGGTAACTCTAAAAACTGATATCAGTCAAAACCAAACTGAAAATGATCACTCGCTTTCCATCTCAAAGAGCATTATATCCCATAAGCGTCTTTCATTGCCTGTTTGCAACATCCTTTAAATCAGCGGTCCCCAACGGCCGGGCCACAGACCGGTACCGGGCTGCAAGAGTTAGCTCGGGTGTGAAATTTATGGTTTTTGGGGTTTTTATCATTAACTCGGTTTCCCTGGGTCTTTTCCCGTGTTGTAGTTGTGTGTCTTATTTTGAAAGAAATATTTACGTGTTACCATAGTGAAGGATGCTGCTAAATAAGTTACACAATTACACAGTGAATTTATTATTTATTATTATATTTACAAAATACCACAGTTTTTGTCTCAGTTGTGTCATTTTATTTTGTTATATTTATCCGCGACACCTTAAAGGGCGGTCCGTGAAAATATTGTCTGACATTAAACTGGTCTGTGGCGCAAAAACGGTTGGGAACCGCTGCTTTAAATGACTGAGATCTTGTGACCATAGTAGGCTATTGACTCTGGAAGCATCTGGAAGCATCTACTGACTCTGTGTGTAGTGTAGAAACAGAGCTAGCATTAGCAAGTATAGGACACTCTATAATTTATCATTATCATTTATTGCATAGGTTTTTGTTTACTTACAACTTTAGGGCAAGTAAAAGAGAAAAGGCATGATTTATTAAAGTTAGAGTGTAGTGTGAAGAAGTTTTTAATAACTCCATTACTACATTAAGAAGAAATATCGTTATGATCAATCTATCCATCCTTCCTTCCTTTCTTCCTTCCTTGGCTTAACCTTCTTCCTTTGGTGTGCTATGGCAGGCCATGGGTAATGTTTTTGTAAGTGGGAAGGCTGTAAAACTGAAAATGAGTCAGACCTCTGCATTACATTTAATTAATAGCTGAGAGAACCTCTGCCATAACACTTTCTAATAACAGTGATTGTTGATCCAAAATATAGTGAAACGTTCAAACATCTGCAGTTTTTACACCCTGCAAAGTCATCTAATGAGCCAGATTGGATCATTTGGGTGAATTCGGGCCTGGGGGCTGTGTGTTTGACACCCCTGTTCTAGAGAGTTATGGTTGCCTTGTGCACAAGCCCGAGGCCTCTCCAATCTGCACAAAAATAAAATACACTCTGTTGTCCCAAGCAATGCAGGATGTTAGGATTTTGTAAGGAGGGAGAAAGAGTGAAAGACATCAGCTCCGAGTCTCCTAGTGTGTCTCCTCCATTAACCAGCATAACATCAATGAATCTTTTGAGGATCGCAATCTTCAAAAGGCCTCCCAGCTTCCCTCCCGCAGACAAGACTGTAATTATTCTACATTTGCATGATAAGTGTGTCTGCCTGTGTACGCATTTATGTATGTATGTATGAGTGCTTAAACGCACATTAGCCGCGGTCGGGCACGAATTCTCGTCTTTTATCTCGGCGCAGAAGACGAAAAGAGGCCTTTTTTTTAATGTGGAGACCGGATTGCTGTCTCTTTGCTCTTCATCTGAGTGTTCATCATTAGCCACTGTCAGCCCGAGAGCTTTGAAGTGGAGTCAGGGGCTCGCTCACGATGTGGAATAGTTATGACACCCGGGCTCTGTATTTGTGTGTGCATCCACTTACATTTATATATTTTCCCATCAAAAAGCCCTTCCTTCTTACACTTCCATTTGAACTCTAGCAAGTGTGCTGCAATGCAAAGAGGCTCTTCATCGTATAACTTGCGTTCATATTAGCCGTGATGGTGCATGGCATAATAAGAGAGGAGTTTTTATTTATTTATTTAATTAAAAGCAAGGTATGTTTGGTTTTTCCTGCACGAGACAGAAATCTTTTAATAACCCATCATGCTTCACTGAGTCTGATGATGGGAAGATGCAAATATAGTAATGAGAGGAAGCAAACAGAAACCCGAGTACATGAGTGTGATGAAAAGAGTGCATAAAGCTTGTGAGATGTCTTCTAAATGTGCTGCAGATTCTATACATTGCTTCAGGCCCAGATAAACATATTGAAGTAGCAAGCAAACGAAGAAACATTTTCAGATGTGCACAATCTCCCAAGGCCTCATTATCTCCCGAAAAAGTGTGTGTGTGCACCGAAGCGTAGCTGCATACATATTGTGCATGGGCCTACAGCTGCTCATTCAGTCAACACTTGACTGGCCCGGAAGCCCCTCTCAGTGGGCAGTCAGGTTCACCATGTAGCAGCGCCTCGTTTAGCTTATTAATTATGAATCATGTTTATTCAGTCTACATTGTGTATCTTTTTCTGGCCCCTCTGCTTCTTTAAACATAGACAGTGTCATCTACACACACTATATGAGTCTTCCATGATGTCTGCTGGGTGTTGGCAAGAAAAAGACAAGACAGTAAAGGAGAACTCCTTTTAGCCACATTCTCGTTTTTAGCATGATGTTGCAGGAGTGTGGTGTGGCAGTAAAAAAGTCTTATGCGAGTGCTGTCCTGTTTATGAAGCTTTTATTGCTGCCGGTTCCCGGTCAGCACTCCTCCTTGTTTCCGAAAGGAGGTGACTAATCTTGTGGTTTGCGAGAAGCCGAGTTAATCAGTTTAAGAAAACCACGATGTGGCGTTGATGTTGTTGTATGGTGTTTCTGGAAACCTCACAGTATCCTTGCAGGTCGCTGTGTGCGATTTGTGCATACTGTTGTTGGCTAAAGGTGGCTTATGGACATTAATTTAGACTTTATTATTCAGTGTATTTGGGTCAGTTACCCCTGTGTCTGCTTTTGATTGTTACTATCGTTCAGTTCATTTTACAATCTCAAAATAGCTTCTTTTTTGGGTAAAGCTAATAAAATCATATTTTATGGGTACAAATGCACTGTCAAAATACACTAAAAAATAATATTTTTTTAAAACGATTGATGTACAAGAATATATCCAGTGTAATGATAGCTGCAGAAATGACTTTCATGAGCAGGCAACCATGCCCGTGTCACTTGACGGCTAGCTCGCAGCTCACAGAATGACATCATGAGTCAGCTGTTTATGTTTCAGTGTCAATTAGCAAAACACAGATCCTGTATATAAAAGATGGACATAAACGCAGTAGTGCCATTCAGTGATTTGCACACCCAGATTTTGAACATTTCTGGCTTTTTGACCCCATTATGTTGGTTTTTGCAGCCACATTTGGACCAGAGGCTACGGTGCAAGGGTGCAATACACAGGGACAACAGACCTATTAATTAGTTAACTGAGTAAACTAATTAACTAATCAAATACTAGACTTTTAGTCACCAAAACTGAATCACTGACCTCTTCACAATCATCATCACATAGCAAGCAGTGCTGCGTGTAAGTGTTACAAAATAATTACATTATTCAGTTATGCACTAATGTAATGAGTTACTGTGCTAAATTCAATTATTGCATTACAGTTACAATTATGTTATTACTTGCTTTACAAAGATTCAGAGATCAGAAAGATGTCCAGTTCAGCGATTCATTTTAGTGGAGGTGAAGCTTAGAAGACAACTGACTACTCACCTGTAAATCAAAGCCACGCCTCTGATGTTAAACCTCAACTGTATCCAAATACATAAGTTATACAAAATATTTTAAAAACAGCCATTTTACAGCCTATGAAGGCCAAAACTAGTACTGTAACGCTCTCCTGTTTTCATACTTGCAGTTGGGACCTGTGAGTCTAATAACTTGCCTTTGGAGCCAGCCTTAAATGGCCATCCATCCATCCATCCATCCATCCATCCATCCATCCATCCATCTTCTAATTTCACTGGATCCACTGATCCAATCCAGGGTTGCAGTTGGACTGGAGCCTATCCCAGCTGTCGTAGTGTGAGAGGCAGGGTACATCCTGGACAGGCTGCTAATCTATCACAGGGCAAACACAGAGAGACAACCATTCACACCTACAGCCATTGCTGGTCACCAGTTAACCTAACTATGCATGTTTTTGCACTGTGGGAGAAAGCCAGAGTAGACGTAAAGCATTTGAACCCAGGACCTTATCGCTACAAAGTGCTAAAAAAGTGCTTATAAAAATTATAATAATTCATATTAAACTACATTAAAAAGTTGGTACAAAATCACACTGAATTTTTGTACAAGATGTTTTTAAACAGATACAACATTCATAATAATAATAATAATTTCTTTTTAAATAAGTATACATATAATAATAAAAACTGTGACAGTGGATATTTAAAGTTCTAGTTTAAAGAAGTATGAACCTATGCTGATGGTACTGTGTCATATAAGTCAGGGTGATAGTTTAGTTGACACCAATTAGCAACAGGAGCGATGTCAGAATGAGCAAAAGTGGAAAGATCGCAGCTAAGACATTTCATCAGATCAATAACACAGATCCATATAGTCTAAATTAGACTTCCCCACCCACCTCCACCTCCTCCACCACCATCACCACCCCATCAAGACTGACAGCTTTAATAACTGTCCTAATAACAGGAGAGCAGATTAATAAACCATACCGTAAATGATTACCTCCATCATTAATCCATTCCACGGCTATTTAAAGCTGCACGTATTAACTATTTGGACAGGAGGTTTCATGTGTTAATGGCCAGACTGCACTCGCAGAGGGCTGAAAGTACATTAGAGGAACACATGATTTGATTAATGCCATTCACAGAATTAGAAACAAATTACACAGGCAGCACAATGCTGTTCACCTGAAGAAATCAAGTAAAAGGAAAGCCGGGAGAGCTCAGCCGAGAAATGAAATGTTTGCACTCGAACCTGTGTAATCCCCCCGCAGCGGATCTGAAATGAAACCTGGTTCTCATTAGCTGTATTTGGGCCAGATTGCATTGGGTCCACTGATTCATTTGGGAAATCCATCTATATATTGCGTACGCCCTCCTTATGGGTGTGCTTGAGGCTGTGCCTGTTAGAGTGTGGATGATGACAGCGCTGATTCAGACTTAATAAATAATATAGTGATACTGGAGGTATCACCTGATGAATATTGCATTCCCATTCCTAGCGCCTGCCTGTCTTCCTTCCTTCCTTTTCGTCTATCTGTCTGTCTAAGAAACTACCTGGCCTAATGCCAGCTTTCTTTTTTCTTTTTTTTGTGGTATCCAGTGGCAATATCCAGTTCAGCTACATGTCGACAGCTGGTGAGGTTGGAGGCACTCTGCATTCAAAAACACCCACAGTGTCAGGCAGCAAATGCAAGACAATTACTTCTCGTCTCCAGCACTGAAAGTTGTTCCAAAAAAAAAAGAAAAGTAACGTCCCGCCCATCTGACACACACCGCGGGTGGATTTTGTGCCAGCTGGAGTGCAGAGAGTTGGAAAAAAAAAGGAGGGGGACAGTTATGAAGACAGAGAATAAATTATCACCTTCAACAGATTATTACCGGGGAAGGTGTTTGGAAGTGTGGCTCTGTGTTCTGAGGAACATGTGTGGGCTTGCACTTTTATATTTCTTTCTGACTCACAGTAAGGATGGGTATATATCTTCTTATGTTGTCAAACCTAATCACGAATACTGGTAAGAATCATTGTTAATCTATGAAAAACAAGTTCTTCCATGCGTGTAACACCTGCTGATGTTGAGCTCTAACCGAGCAGAAGTGGGAAAACAGAGAGACGAATGCTCAGCGACTACAGTTGTGTAATACCACTTATTGCAAAAAATCTGTCAAAAACATTGTCAAAGCTGTTTTGTATGTGTGTTTTCATGCTGAGTGTTTCACCATCCATGAAATGATTTTTACTCGTGACAGGATTTTTTTCTTTCTTTGCTAATTTGTTGTTTTTGACAACAGAAAAATTCTAAAAACATGTTTTGTTTTGTTTTTTTGCATAAATACAAGTACAGCTGCAAATAAAAATCATAAATAGCAGCCTCGTTATGATGCAACAGGAAAAAATAACAGTCATTATGGCCGTCCTCGTGCGACCGAGGCGTTCTCTACCGATTTCCGTGGCAATCCATCAATAGTCATGTAGACTGGCGTTAAGGAAGCATTAATTCAAAATCCAGGATTCTCCAAACTCATTAGAATTCCTCCTCTGGGTAGCATCGGTGTCTGTGCAAAATGTTGGCATAATCTATCTTACAGATGTTACGATATTTCTCTTGGGACCAGAGCATTAGAATGACTGACCAACTTTGTTAACATGGGTGACAAATACACCTTAAGTTTGAAAGTTTGATAGGCGCAGCCACAGTGATGTAGCCCACTGGTTTCTAGATATCACATTTGGAAGCCTTCATTCTGGTGTTGCCATTCTGGTGTTTTGGAGCCTTAAGTGATTATATTTTGACACAGATTAGAGTACTAGGTTATCTGTTAAAAGTGATTGCTAACATTGCATTCACACAGGTCTAAAGGCCATTCAGCAAACACTGATCATGGGATAAAAGTTTCTGTTCCACAAACGACTAGCAAGTTGTTGTTGGAAGTTGCTGTAAGTTGGTTGCATCAAATCAGTCTTGAAGAGTTATATGGTGCTGCACCGAAAACTTCTTTGCTAGCAGGTTGCTGCCGTTGCAAGTAGTTGCCCACTTGTGTGAGAACTACTCACCAAATGTTTGTGAAACTGTAAAAATGTAACAGAATTTGCAAACAGAGACTCTGCACTTTCAAATTTAAGGTTCTTCTTTTTGAAAAGTATAGTTATCTTTCATGCAAACTGCTAATGACCAAAGCAGTCAAAAGCGGTTTTGTTTTTGTTCACCCTTGTTGCAGTCAGTTTTACTAACTACCAGCAATCTCCTGCAACCAGTAGTCAACAGGTTGGTTAATACACATTTTTCCTTGATGGAGAGTGGATCAGGGGGGGTCAGGGGGTTACCAACTGGTCTCTAGGCCTGTGCCACTAAGACCCCACCAAGCTGGGCATGCTTTTCTGATAGTCAAGGTGACCGCAACCCTAATTTTAAGCCTTTTAAATAAAAGTCCTGACATGCTGTGATGTCGTCTTGTGTAAAAGCCTACCGAAGTTGTCCTTAATGAAACATGAATTTTGTGAGCCAATTTGTAAAGTAGTTGCTAATTAATTCACTGATACATTAATAATACAGAAGTACACAATATGATTTATTATACCACTGTGCTCTGTGATGTGATTTTATTGATGTTTTGTCTGTTTAGTTTAGTCACAAGCAGGAGGCTGAACTACAGGTTTGACATCCGCTGCATTATATAGATGCTCAGAAAATCCTGCAAAAGTAACTCTTCTGTGCTCTAATAACATTTGAAAAGTACATGAGAACAATATAAATGTTTATTTTATCTGATTAGAAAAGTGGGTGGAGCCAACAGGAAGTGGCTTTGCCAGTGGAAGTCTCAGTGGAAGTAGCTCAACTGTAACAAAGACAACACTCAAGCTTTATGGGCTTTAGGACCAAAAACTACTGTGGACACGCAAATGCACTCACATCTCGTTATAAAAGGCAAACCGAAAATTGGTAATTTGTTGCAGTGGACATTCTGTGCGGTGGGAAACTGGCTGTGTTAGATGTGAGACATTCCAAATTATTGTGTTACTTTTTCACTGTAATAAACAATGTAATTTGTTCAAGTCTAGAAATCTGTTAGCTAACTTGTTACTGCCTTTCATTGTTCCTTATGTTGTGATTAACACAATTGCAATGTTTCTGTCTCTCCGACTCTTTTCATGGTGGAAGATATCCAATCCTACAGTTGTGTCAGTGAACATGTGAAGACCTGCTAGCGTAATGACAGAAAGACGACTGTTACATTGATTGTGCCAAAGTGATAATAAATTTCTCTCAGCTTTACATTTTAAAGACACAAATATGAGCCAAGGACAGCTTTGCAACGCAGGTGGTGAGGCCCACTGACGAGGACAATAACATTAGCTTTTAGCTAAATCTGTCCTTCTGTGAGAAGTTGAGCTGATGTCATATGATGGTAAATGCTAATAATGTCATTTCGCTATGCAGTGAGGAAGATTCAGACGTAAATTTACTAAATGTAAATGGACAGATCTACATTTAGTTAAATTGATTCCGGTCAAATTAACAAACTTGCTAATTTATGTTTAGATAGTTAAGCTAGCTGTAACACACTATTTTTTTTAAATGGCTAAAGTCTTGTCGTTTAACAAGTTACTTTTTAACAATGATGTTACTCAACACTAAATATGGTTTTAAAAAAGTTTTGTTTTTTTACTTGAAGCTAAAGAAAATAAAAGCTTTTTTATTACTTTTTTTGACATTCCATTCTATTTAATCTTTCTAGTTTCATTGCTACACATTTTCCTTCCATAGATTTTACTGTTAGCGGTTTATTTTAGTGTTAAATCTACATTTCATTATCTGTGTTTACAGTAGAAGCCATAGTTAGCTTATGATATGAAAGATTTCATTTTATTACTGTTTGTCAGCATTATTTGGTTAAGACTGTTTTACTTTAAAATGTAATAAAGTTTAAAATGAAGTGTTAAACCTGCACTGGGTTTCTGTGTTATGCTTTACCTAATTTTATATGGGTTTTTGCAGATTTTTGACAATAAGCGTAGGATTATTTTGGTGTTTTCTTTTCCAAAATGAATCTGTGTTGGTAAAACTAAACCAATTCAGCTTTAAAATAGTTTCATTTAAAAACAAAATACATTTCTGCTGAACAGATGTTCGGGGCAGTTTTACCTTCATTTTCTGAGCCATTCCTCCCCCCTCCTTCTTCACCGTTTTTATCATGCATGTGCCAATCAAGTCTCAGTGTATGTGTGCGTATGTGGATCTTTGATTGTGCCAGCATGTGTCAACACTGCACCAGCCGGTGTGTGTCTGTGTGTGAATAGGAAAATACTTTTTTTTCTGAAAAGGTGGAGGGAGAGAAAGGAATAAGTGAGGAGCCTAATCAGCCAATCAGAAAGCAGATTATCAGACTGGGAGGGCTGCGGGGGGTGAGGTAGGGCTGTTACTACACAGGGAAAAAAAATATATTTTTTTTGGATAGCAACACAGCGACCAATCACAATCCATAAACAGACCAAAACAACTTTATACACCAATGACCCTGTCTGGGTGTGTGTTTGTGTGTGGAAAGACGGTAAAAAATACGACCAGGCAAAACTGCCAGCTCCCGGGAATTTTGGCAGCTGCCCAAATGTTGTGTGTGTGTGCGTGTGCGTGTGTGTTTAAGGCAGTCTCTCTCTAAAGAAGATGGGCAGAGAGTGCACAGACTTCTTCTAATTTGACATGGTTCACTGTTTTGGCATGCACTTGCTTCTTCACCATGTGTGTTTGTGTATATGAATACGTGCTTATGCACTTTTGGTTCTGTGTGCATCTTTGTGTGTGTGTGTGTGTGTGTGGGTGAGTGACAGCCCTGACCTTTTCAATATGCTGGTTAAACCTGAGCTCTTGTCCCAGAGCAGACATGCCTGTGTCAACTCCAGCACTCCTACATGAAGGTCAAACTCTCTCCTGTTGGAGTATTGGCACACACGCACACGTACATGCATAGTGTTTCCTGTCATGTTGTTCTTCTTTATAAATAATGTGCTCTATGCCCTCGCTACCACGTCTAGGAAATTAACACTTCAAAATGATGCATCTTACTTTTCCTTTTTTTCCTTCTTTCTTTTCTTCCTTTTGGAGACTGCAGATTTCTGGTCTTGTTACCGTGGTCACCATCACAGCTCCTGTCATAGGTTGGATGCTTGATAGGGTGTAGTTTTGATTGGGCGGTTTTAGCTGTGCTTATTTAGTTGGCAAATGTATGTTCTCTGGAGAAAATGCTGTTCAGTCTCTGCAGATGATGGGTATAAAGGAGATTTAATGCAGAATAATGTTGGTGTTAGTACAAGTGTTTGGTAAAATCTACAGATAGTAAAATGATTACACTATTAACAAATCCAGGGTAATAAAAATATGTTTGACAGGTTATTATAGCTCCATTGTTATCCACACTATTGTTTAGGGTGACTGTAAAAAAGAAAAAGGTACTGTAGTTTATTTTTACACCCAACCTGATGCTCTAAATCCAATATAACCTACATTTTTACTATTTTCTTTTGTTCAAGTACTTTTGGATTAAAACTACTGTAGCTGTAAAAAAAAATAAATAAAAAAAAAATTAATGGGAAGTTTTCAGTTTTCAATGGAATACTTCAGCATTTTTTTTCTTAAATGGCATTTAATTCATTTCTAATAAGACTGGATGAGAAGAGCTGGATATGCGTCCCATGTCTAGTCAGTATCCAGCAATGGCTAGCTTCATACTGACTCAGTATGAAGCTAGCCATTTGACTGGGCTTAGCATAAAAACTGTTAACAGTGCAAACAACTTAGCCTGGCTTTGTCTGACAGTAACAAACGTGGCATGCTACCACCTAAATAAAAAAAATGAAATGAAATAAATAAAAATTAAATAATAGACTGTATTAAAAAATAAATATTGTTTCTGGAAAAAATAAATCTGATGCAGAAGTGTTTTAAACCTGCATTCTACCTAATGGCCAGCAGGGGGAGAAAATAAAGTCCAGTTAGACAGACGTTCATATAAAAATTATCCTACTTCTAATTTAATTTATGAATCTAATAAATACTTTCATGTTAAGTTTATGGTGTTAATTCATAGATTCAAGTCTTTTTCAATATAATTTGATATCTTTTGTGTAAATTAATGTGCTATGCAGACTAAATTAAACCAGAGTAAGCTCTAGGGTGTGGCTACATTGTTTTCATGCTACTATCATACGATTGGTCAGACTGTCTTGTTTAAAAAAAACAACAACAAATAAAAATTAGGATAATTAGATTGACGCTTCAGAGTGCATTTCATAAACCAATGAATGATGTAACTGTGGCTATGTCCATCTTTTACATACAGTCTATGGACAAATCAATTGAAGGGAAAAGCTTTACAAAGTTGTTTTATTGTTACTATTGATTTAAAAGATGCCGCATGGATGCGGCTCTGTGGGCCAGAGTGGTGGACAGAATGTGTGTGGATCCATTCATATCTACCCAAGTGTGAATACAAGTGTCTTTGTGCTTTTGTTCCTCTGAACACATGTGAATGTATGTATACCACATTCAAACTCATTTTCCTGACTAAATGCAGCAGCGTAAAAGACTGTTGGTACATGTGAACATGCATGTGCTCACATCTACTTGTTTACATCCATTTTACCTTATAGACCTATGTAGAGCTTTGTAATAATGTGTGTGAAAGCATCTCCCCTGTGTGATCATCACACAGGGGAGATGCTTATAGTCCATTTGTCTGCAAGCACACTGACCATTAGCTGGCAACCATACATAATGTATAGCAGTGACCTTTCTGCACACTGCACCCTTAGGCCTATAAGCCATTGTTTGGTGTTGTATTGATTTTCAGCCCCCTCGTAGATGGAGATGGTGATTTGAGGGGAGAGAGACTGAGTGCCGCTGTGTCTGGTGAAAGGACGGGGGAGAGCAAAAGCAATGGAGTGTAAAGAATTGAAAAGGCTTGTTGTGGAGAAGGACACAAACAGCACACGCCACATACCTGTACCCGCCTCCAAGCACAGTTACTGCTTGGAGGCTGGCCCCTCCAGTGAAAGACGGGGTCATGTTCAATAGTCTTGAATATGGCGGCTTATACAAGTGCCACCTATACACAGCCCATTAGACAGAGTGGTGAGCGCAAGGCTTCATAGTAAACAATTTAAGCACAGACCCAGAGAGATTCTCAACATTCATCAAGCTCGAATTGGTGGAAAAAAGGGACATTATGGGGGGCAGACTGTGGTTTCCATCTACACCCCTTCCCTATAATCTGTCAGAATGTTCTTTATATGCCTCCTTCTCCAACTGACAACTAAAGTGGAGGTACACAGAGGAGGAAAATGGGCTCAGAAAAATGTTTCGGTGTCCTACGGTGATGGAGCTATAGGTCGCCTGGCAGATGAAGGATGAGGGGAAGAAGAGTCTGATTTGAATTCAGAATGACTTTATTGTCACCCAGTTGGCCAGGAGTTGATCTGTAGGAGGACTGGGACAGCAATCGGGCCTGTTGCTCTGACACCCGCCCACAGTGTTAAGAACACTGCACATATTAGTCAGATAGCAAAAAGTAGGAGACAATCTTACATCATATGAACTCACGTCCTGCTCCTCCTCCACGTTTGGTTGATAGCACATACATGATAATATCATAAATTATAGCTTACAATATGGCATGACATAATATCCATGGAAGAAAATTGCCCATGTAATGTAACTGAGCTATTCACTTAAAGTGTGGTGTCATTTTTAAACTTTTCAGCAGATGATACAACTTTTTGGGTGAGGCACAGAGATGACAAAACACTACAGTGTTCTAGGCGAGCTTGTTGTTTGCAGAAAGAACAAAATCAAGTCAAGAGGATAACTTGATGGGAAACTTTACAGTAAAATCTGAAACCTTCCTACTTGTGTAACAGAATGTATTGCTGTCAAGGCTTGCTTCCTCTTTAAGCACCTGCACTGGATGAGCTTTTAAAACTGTTTAAAAACAAATACTCCTAATTCTTGGATTAAAGCTTAAAAATACTCATTTTTAGATCACTGTTTTTATTGTTGGACTCAACAAGAGTAGCTTTGCATGAGTCACTGTTCTCTCATGATTGACCATATTGGGGATAAAATCTGTTGTTGACATGTTTCAAAGCCAAGAATAAAAAAAAGACCTGCAAATCATGTAATTGAGTTTTTACAGTTGTCTGAATTCTGAGCATTTAGTTGCACTTATGCTGACCTTGTTAAACTTTGTGATGAGCATTTTCATATGAAAAAGCTTAATAGGTGTTTGTACAGTGCAGTTCTAATTTCATTGTATATAAAATAAAAATATAATGTTTTATTTTTTAACTTAAGTCTTGTTTAGGGTTGGTTTTTACAAAGAAATAAAGCAGGATGAAAGTCAACTGCTGAGCCATTTGCCATCAAATAAGCAGGATTCTGCCTTTGCTGTAGTTTGACCACAGTCCTACTTTTTCCTGAACTTTTTTTTAACATTTTTGTCAAATCATGCTCCACCTTTGGAGGAAAAGGAGTTTTAATGGAAAAAGTGTATACACATTAAGGATCTAGTGTGGAAGCCAAGTTTAAATTGACCTAACATTAGGTTATAAGTTCACCAAATAATGATATCTAGTCTTTGTCTTAACAGTCCTTTCAGACGTGAAGCATTGCGGCCATGTTTTTGGCCCGAAACAATGTGCATTATATGTTACTGTTAATGAAAGTGGCACACTGTATTGTAATGAAACTGTAATGAAATAATGAATGACAGTCACATTACCTGACTGCAGTTTTAATGATGAGGTTGATCGGTGCACTTTCACGTTTTAATGGGAAGTTGTTAGCTAGCAAATAGCTATTTGCAAATCTTACTGACACAGACCAACATTAGCCTTTAAATGGGAATGTGTTTCTGGACAATCGACATGGACTTTATTTAGTTTTCACTTAGCAACTCTTGAGGACAACAGTACCAAACTATTTAGCAGCTTTATCACTTGCTACGCTCATCGATTAGCGGCTAACTTAATATGCTAATATTTGGTCGTTGGTCATTAGCGATCTTCTAAGGGTTCAAGTTGTGGGAAAATGTAACCCTCTTCAAGTTACTCTATTAATTAGACAAATAAACATTTTATTGCGTTGTTTGTGAGTGCAGTTTTAAGCAGTTATGATGTTTAGCTTGCTTAAACTGAATACAGCAGTGCAGCAACATTAACAGGCGGCCTTGAATCTCTAGACCTGAATATGTTTCCCTTTGCACTTTGCTTGCCGAATGACCATTGGTAGCTGCAAGTTACAAATTATTCAAACTGTCACAAAGACCATAATCCCTGAAATGCATTTAGTATACTGCGTGATGGGTTTGATTCATTAATACATCTGATGTAAGTGCAATGGAAAGTAAAGCCATTTTGATTGAGAGAGAGAGAGAGAAATGTGAGGCTGTAAAGCCGACACTAATGCAGTGCTGATCACTCGGTTAACGGGGGAGAAAAAAAAAAGGGGGGTGCTGAGGGTAGAAAATAAGTGGCATCCCGCAGAGCTTTCTAACTCCTCCAGGAGATTGACACCTGAATGTGCTTTCATGCGGCAAACCGCTGGGTGGCAACACCCTGCCAATCCCCCAACCCCCCAACCCCAGCTTTTTCTCCATCTCCATCCATCCCCCCTCCCCACCTCACAGACCCCTGATCTCCTCGCGACCTGATACTGCATAAAATATCCATCGTAACGTGACATTTAGGCTCAAATTGAGTTCTAAAATGCTTATTTGGTAAACAGTGTTTCCACACTTTGCTTGATGCGCGTCTGGGTGCATCAGAAGTAAATTGTGGGCCCATTAAAATTAAGGAGAAACTCGACGAGTGCGTCAGAAAATCACATTTGAGTTAATGGTATGTCATTAATTATTCAGTTTGCCCCATAAAGAATTCAAGCCTCTAATTTTTTAGCACATTATGTTTATTAGATCATGATGTGATTATGATAATTATAAGGCAGTCAGTGTGGGGCTCTAATGCACTTTTGATACCTTTTTAGAGGAGACTGAGAGAAGTGTCATTATTTCTGAAAAGAGCAGTAGACTCCAGTATTTATTCAGGGGATTTTAGTCGAGTTGATTTGCGTTGGAATTAAGTGAAACTACATTCCACTCCAAGTGCATGTGATAGTTTTCGATCACACGCACAGTCTACCTGTCATCCTCCTCTTTGTTTTTTTGTTTTGTTTTTTCCCCTCCCTCGTAACATATTTGATCACCGCTGTTGTGTCCTTCTGCTGTTTTCCTCGGTTTGTTCTCATTCATCTTGCGTCTCCATTGAAGGTGGATGAGGAGGGAGGGAAAGAGGGAGGGTCTGGGGACAGAAGAGCTTTGCAGCGGGCCTCCGCTCCATTTATCAACATCAGGATTTCAATCGCAGCGCTGCGTCTTAAAAGCCAACTCGGAAACCCGTGCTCTTCCCTGGAACAAAAGCAAACTGAGCCCGACTTAAATATGAAATCCTACCTTTCCCCTCATCACGCTGAGCTCACCTTTTCACCCAGCGGCGCGCAGTTACACGAGTTTACTTTGCTTTCAGAAGAAGACGGCAGATAAAAATAAATGAAGAGCATTTACAGAGCCTCCTTACAACAGCCTTGAGGCTTTACTTCTTGCATGAAAAGGCTTTAAAAAAATTTTTTTTTCAGTGCATTTTAATTCTTCTGTTTTTGTCTTGGCTTTCATGGTGCGCCGCGCTGTTTCACCATGAGAAGCCGAATTAAGGCTACAGCGCTAAACACCTCTGTATGACAGTCTTTTCTGTCGCCTCTGAGAAACAGTTGATATTCTTTAGCTCTCTGAGGGGCTGGCAGATAAAAAACAGCCATAGGTTTACATTGACCTTCCATAGAGAAGCATTGTATCCTTGCCTATGTGTTTGTGTGTGTGTCTGTGTGTGGATGCATGTTGTCATTACTGGGTCCCTTCCACATTTAGCCCTCCATATGGCTTATGTAGATAGCTTTCTTTGGGTCGTGTCTTGGCTCGGCTTTAATTAGTGGATTTGCTGCTAATAGATGGAGCTAATTAACAGGGATTGGGGCTCCTGCACATTTACCATCACTCCTATCTGTGTGTGTGTGTGTGTGTGTGTGTGTGTGTGAGTGCGCACGCTCATATGTGTGCAAGCTGACATGTTTCTGTCTACCCAACGATGGAGACAACGGATGCTGTCACCTTGGTAACCATGTAAAATGGATTCCAGGGGTGGAATCAGCCCGAGCCAATTAGACATAGACATGCTATATGGAGTTGGCAGGGCGCACACAGACGCACACTCTGTGTCTGTGTCGATCAGCCTTCCTCTCTCCCTCGCGCGCACGCACGCGCGCACATACACGTGTAGGCAGTCAGACAGCGTCTTGCCCCAGGCAGTGTGGATATGACCATCATAATCACATCATCCTCTCCCTCCGATAACAATAACTGCTCAGGGATGCAAATAATCTGTGCGTCCACGTATCTTATTATTGCAATCAATAATAACGAAGCAGCACCAAATACACGCTCACTCACAAAAATAACACTCCTGTCACCCTAATGAGAAAGTATAGCCTATTACCATGCTCTGTGCATTGCTGTGTGTGCGCGTGTGCACGCGTGTGCAGAGCGTGTGCGTTTCAGCAGCTGTGTCCCCCTTCTTTAAAAAGCGAGGAGATCAAAACGGAGCAAAGGGCTCACGGGGCGTAAAAACTAATTTACTTTGGGAAAAAAATGTAATTTTGCCGGCTGAGTTTCTCTATTTTTTTTAACATTTTTTTTATTTTTGCCCCTGCCATCAAATAGCCCCACTCTTCATCAAAAGCACAGTGAGTGAGAAACGGGCCAAAATGTTGAGGGTGAGAATCCACACGCTCTCCGATTTGGATTCAGCGTGCGTGGGTACTCCCAAAAGAAAACCAGTGACCCATATGCATTCTCGCTTCTCTCAGCCCGTCCCGATGAAATGGCCAGGGTATTACTGCTGACTTTGTGATAACACTCTGTTGTGTTACTAATGTCTCACACATACACACCATACACCATACATCTCGATTGGCCCAGTTAGGCTGACTTGTAAGTGTCGATAAGTGAGTGTAAGTGTGTTTGTGTGATGTGTGTGTGTGTGTGCTGATAAGTGAGTGAGTGTGTGTGAGTGTGGATGATTGCTGATTTGTGGCAGGGTGTCTATTGTTAATGAAATCCTTTGTGCCGCTCTGATTGGCTCATCAATCAAACAGCAGTTCGCATATTACCCATAACCCCTTTCTGCTCTCTCCAGGTGGTGGATTACAATGTGACACGTGCATGTGTAAACTCACATCGACATGTGATGGAAGGATGGAAGGACTGTCTATCTATCGATACTGTATGTTGTTTATTCAAAAATATGTAGACACAGAACACAAAACATTCAAATCATCTGTTTAAAACTGTGTAGGAACAAAACAGCGGACCAGACTTGGACCTCTGGGAATGTCCTTTGGTGTCTGGGCCCTGGACCTTTGGTTCCTCTTGGGTGGGACAGCTGTGGAGGTCAATGGAGGTCAAACTATGTAGTTTTTTTTGCGTGTTGTGCTGGTGACCATGTCTCCTGCTCAGAGAGGAAAAAGGACATGTGCCTGGACTGGAAGAATGTTTTTATGTGTTTTGAAAAAGTAGAAGTCGCATCACTGCAGATAAACATGGCACTATAAGGACATGATCAATATTACTGACTTTACCTGTCAGTGGCGTTAACATTGTGGCTGATGAGCGTACTGTGCATAGGCACCCCGCAGACTCGCTAAAAGCTTCCCCAAAGTGTTTTCCCCAATGTTGCTGTCATCTCGATTTCCATCCCCAGAATGAAGGAGACAATGAGACAGTGAATGCTTCATCTGCATTAATTTCTGCTTGATTCAAAGTGTCGTGGCTAAAGAGGGCAAAAGGAGGGGCGATGGGAAGGAGGCGAGGTGAAGGGGAAAGGGTGGAGGAGGAGAGGCAGCTTCGCAGGGGGGAAATTGCGAGAGGAGGGGTGTGTGTGAGGAAGAGGCCCTGGGGGACACCTCACTGCGGCTGGCCCCGAAGCTAAGAGAGAAACAAACACACACACACACCGTCGCATATCCACTGAGATTAGTAACAGCAGACACACACGAGTGCACATAATCACATTCACATATATGCACACTCATGCAGAAAAGCCATAGACATAACGAGGTAAACGCCCCAAACAATGGTTATGAAATCAAATGAGGATACAACAGAGACAGTACTCGTATCAGAAATACATGTGATCATGTACAGATTGGATTGTAGGCCAGATGAGGCCCACAGGTGTAAATCATGCTTGTAGCTAATAAAGAACAAACCTGGAGGAATCCAGGTTTTAAACAAGTCATAAAAAACCATAGTGTGTGTACGCTGGGATAATTTTGGCAGTCGTTGTGTACAGAATAGTACAGAACTGTAAGGGAATTGTTAGACTTTTATTTTATGGATTTACTCGTTCATAAAAGGTGGATGTCCACAGTCGAAATTCTAAAACACAAAAAGAGGGTCTATTCTTTCAAAAGAAATCATAATTTCTTCATAAGTTTGTGTTTTATTTATCCTTTTTTCATGGCTGCTTCATGCTTCTTGGTATTCTGGCACCTTTAACTAATTATTAAATAAAAAAAACATTGGAAATTTTGAAATAAAATAATGTCCAACAATCATTTTTAAATGTGGATTGCAGCCTGTACTTACTTCCGAACATATCCACAAAACCCACAAGTAATTTCACCCTTAGGCCCCGCCCCTATAAGAGAATAGCTCTAAATAGCTTTTTAAAAATTTTTTACAAACATGTAATGTTCTTAAATATTTAGGTCGGGAAGCAAGTGTAAAAAGGAAGCTGAGCATAATTTCAAACTGAATTCTGCAGATATCACAAACCACACACATCTGTCTTTGTAGCTAATAGGTGCATGCATGGTGGTGGTAATGACACCTGAGACCAGAGAGTGCTTCTCTGTATCTAAATTATTAATTTTTAATTCTCAATTAATCATGTTAAAAAGGGCAAAACTCTTTCAGTTCTAAGGTTTTACATATCAGGATGTAATAAAAAACATCATCTGATCCTTAGCAGGTTTTAAAGTGAGCTAAATACATACGTCTCAGCTGGAAAACAACATGACATATTACACTGTTTCATTATTTATCTAACATAACCAAGTTCACACTTTCTGCTTCCATAGGAATTAAGTAGAATCTAGGTGCTGCTAATCAAATACATCCGATTAACTGATCATCAGCAAGTGTGAGCACCTCTATAAAAGCAGATGTTTTTCTCAGTTTGCCTTCTGGAGCAATTCATGTGTGTCATAATACAAAGCAGAGAATGAAAGACATCGGAAATTATGTGGACTGCTCATGAGTCTGGGAACAATTATGAGTTAATTTCCAAAAAATTTTAAGTCTATCATTCATACAATGAGATAGATTGGTCACTATTCAAGTGCCAATCTTCCCAGGTGTGGATGTCCCAGAAAATTCAAGTAGAACCAAGAAATGCTTAGAAAACTGCAAAAATCCAAGAGCTACATGGCAGGACACCGGCCCTCGAGGCCTGGAGTTCGACGCCCCTGCTCTACAGGTAAACAAATGTTAGTGTTCATGACAGTGGAATTAGAAAGACTGACCAAGTATGACATGTTTGGAAGGTTTGCCAGGAGAAAGACTCTTCTCTTCAAAAAGAACATGGCAGGAGAGCTTAGGTTTGCAAAGCTGCATCTGAGCAAGCTACAAGACAGCCTTTGGGCATAATGCACAGGGCTATTTGGAGCAAAAACCAAACACAGCATATCAGTACAAACACCTCATAACAGCTGTCAAGCATGGCGGTGGAAGAGTGACGATTGGAGCTTGTTTTGCAGTCTCAGGACGTGGGCACCTTGCAGTTATTGAGTCAACCATGAATCCAAAAGCTAAAGCTTGGTCCAAACTAAATCATACAACAGGATAATGACAACAAGAAAAACAGCAAATCAACAAAACAAGCAATGCTGAAAAGAAACATGAACCAGAATTCCTCCACAACAAAGTGAAAGACTGATAGTCATACAGTAAAGAATGACTGCACTGCAGAGTACTGCCTCATAGATCCATACATGCAGCCACAAAGACAGTCTTGTCTCTGGCACATGTTGGCCTTCCCATGTTATGATATCCTTCCTGCTTGAACCACTAATACAATTGTCACCTAGAGAGGTGTTGATAGGACGCTGATATAAGGAAAAGGAGGCAGATTAGGTGACAGCTGTTGTGGGGAAAATGTTGGGATTGCTGCATTGCTATAGCTAACTGCAGGGTTGCTGCTGGTATATTAGCCAAACGCAGAGGTAAAACACACAACGACTGAACGTCTGTTTAGCCATTTTTTAAAAATAAGAGCACGTTTTGTGTCGGTGTAAACAGCATGTGTGCAAATGTAGGTTGAGAAACAGCTTTGGTAAAATACATGTGTAATAATTTGCTAATTAGCCATGTGCTCATGTTGCTCATGCTAATTAGCCATGTGGGGCTGTGATGGTTAAGACCTGATTAAGGCATGCTGGTCTGGTGAAAGTGGAAATGTTCTAAGGCAGCGGTCCCCAACCTTTTTTGGTTTATCTCTGACAATATTGTCACAGACCGGCCTTTAAGGTGTCGCGGATAAATACAACAAATAAAACCAGTACCAGTACCAAAAAAAGGAAGATTTATTCATAACACACAGGAAAAAAACCCAGGGAAACCAAGTTAACGATAAAAAAAAATAACGATAAAAACCAATAAAAACTCTGAAAACCATAAATTTCACACCCGAGCCTCAACTCTCACGGCCCGGTACCAAACGACTCACGGACCGGTATCGGTCTGTGGCCCGTCGGTTGGGGACCGCTGTTCTAAGAGCCTACAGGTAGAGCAGGAAATGGATGTACATCAGAATGATGGAGCAATTGTGTGTTGAGTAGTAGTAGCTAGTAGCTAGTATTTCCCACATTTAAAATTATAATGTTAATGTATCAATATACAATAAACAGTAATTTGACTTTGATATGTTTCACTGATCTTTACGGTAAAAAGATACTAATTCAATTCTGCAGCACACACTGATTTTCTTATAATATATGTTTCTTGTTAAGTACTCAGTGTACTAGCTGGGTCTTAATTGATTCGTTAGTACTCAAAAAGCAGGTCAAGACTTCAGACCTCAGATGCAAACTGCATCTAGAGCTAATCAATACCTACAAACAAAATGCTCTCAGCTTGCATTTTCCAAGAAACAGCAGATAAGGTGAACTCTCCTAATCGAGACAAGATGTGAAGTAGGAAGAAAATTTTCCAATAGCACTGTATGTCTGATGGGCAGAACAGCAAAGCGGCAAAGCGGCGCCTCCCACATAGTCGCAGAAGAGAAGCAATGGGAACAGCTGTGTTCAAACAGGTTTTACATGGAGGAGTCATCGGAAGGAAAACTTATCTGCAGCTTCATCACAAAGCCAACATCTGAGGTCTGTGAAGCAACACGGTTTTGGAAACAAGGGCTGTAAACAGATGCAGTTTAGATTGAGCTGTTTGGCCACAAGGTATGCTTGGAGGATGAAAAAAGAAAAAGAAAAAGAAAGGAAGCAGCATTTGATGAAATGGACACCTTGCCAACTGCTGGGTGGAAATTTTCTGGTTTGGGTTTGCGTGACAGCCAGCTGCACGGGAAAGATTTCACATATCAGAAAATTTGCGGGAAAAAAAATCTCTGGCGAGTTGAGAGAGTAAAATCCAAACTTTCTATAAAAGTGTGCAAAAAAAAAAAAAATATCTACAGTCAGCTTTAGAACATTTTATAGAGACGCTGGCTTGATTCTTTATGTACACCCTGCAATATATTATGTAATACGCATTTCCTAAGAGACTCTTCCAAGAAATGAGGAAAAGTAACGATGATACAAAGACACACATGCTGCAGAGAATGTGTTCTTCTTTTGGCATGAAAAATTCAGCAAAATAAGATGACAAGGTGACAAATTTATTTTCACGTCTTTTTCTGTTTGACCAGTGTATGGCAAGAAGCAAGCAGGCGTCTTCTTCCTTCTTTCCCTCCTCCTGTCCGCCCCTCCATTCCAACCTCTTGTTCCACATCTCCACTCTTTCATCTCAACAGCCTGTCAGCTCTGGGACACAGTTATGACTCATCTGTCTGTCACATTGAGGATGCCAGACAAACAGACAGTCAGAGAGTCAGTCTTTATCTCTGGAGAGCAAATCACAATTTGGCGCTGGAGGCCCCGTCCAAAAATCAGGCAATCTGTGCTGTCTACACCCCTCCCTTCCCTTTCCCTGGCAGTTGGCAGTTTACTCGATTATACTTCATTGTAGATCAGATCAGAGATTGATTGGCAGGCTGAAGAAATTCTACAGCACTGCAGCATTTTAATCTATTTAAAATCTGAAACATTTTATGATTTAGAGTTTTGAGTAAAGAGATTATGTTTTTTTCCAAGGTTGGCAAAAATAACTTTTAGGCAGACAGCAGATTGTGTAGTAATATTTTATAGGTGTTAGGCAAGAACGTCTTTGAAAACATATTAAAGTTGAAGTGAAATTGGACTGAAATGAGGACAGTGCCCCTTACATTGCTGTTAGCAGTCGATGGTGTAACAGAGATTTGCTACATGAGTAAAGGTCTACATTTCATCCACTCTATAGACAGTATAGACCATGGGCGTAGCTTCTGTGATGTCATCCATTGGTTTCTGAAGTCTCATTTTGAAGTGTTAAGATGAGCATTTCTGCAGTTGCCCCCTCTCTGTTGCAAAAAATATGCAAAGGATGGGCGGGTCTACCTGTGGAGCCGCATGCTTATTGGCTAATGACCTCTGATTGAAAGCTCGTTAGTTGAAACTAGAAAGCGGTATTCCCATGGACTTCTGAAGGAAGGAAAGTTTTTTAGCAACCACAGCTGTTGCCATCTTCAGATAGGATCAGGTTTAAGGCACTTCTGCAAAACAGGCAAAGAAAAACTGAAGTACAAAACAACAATGACTTTGATTCGATGCTTACATGTGGAGCTCATAATCACTAAAGTCTAAAGCCCATAACCAGAACATTTGTGCATACGTACACATGCGCTCATGCGCTCATTTATGGGATGCATAGTTTCATATTCTGCAGTCAGTGCACACCATAAATATTGACAGCCATGTCTCTATGGCAACGCTGGCTTTCAATGGTTTGTCCATTGCTGCCACGGGCGACAGATCCCAAGATGCTTGGTGCTTTACAGCACTATCCTCAAAGACAGTGAAGAATTAGTCATCCTATTTTTCTTTTTAACTATATGTTGATTGAGCTGTTTTTTTTTAACACAAGGCCATTTACCCCCCAAAAATTGATTATTATTTATTTTTCTTTTACAAAAACAAGCAGAATTGTGGTTTACTTTAAAATGACCCCCCCCCCCCTTCAGTTGCATATATACTGTTACAGTGATAGAAGCTGATATTAAGTTGGCCAAAGTTACAAATAACTAGATTAATGAATTTACAGGTAATACCAAAAGGTCAGGTTGCATACTGCTGTTTTCAGCGGGGGTTGTTTTCACTTTCTTGGACTCTCCCCTTACCTGCAACCAGTCATGGCAGACGGCCACCACTCCATGAGCCTGGTTCTACTGGAGGTTTCTTCCTGTTAAAAGGGAGTTTTTCCTTCCCACTGTTGCCAAAGTGCTTGCTCACAGGGGGTCATCTGATTGTTGGGGTTTTCTCAGTGTTATTGTAGGGGCTTACTTTACAAAATAAAGTGCCTTGAGAAAACTGTTGTTTTGGTGCTATATAAATAAAATTGAATTAAATTGAATTATATGATCATTTCTGGCAAAAAGATCCAGGTCCACTGATGCTTAAAGTTTGTCCACTGCTCTCAGGCGAGTCTCCAAGTTTTGAAAGATGAGCAGAAATATTTCATGTGTGAGGAAAGTTAAGTTTACTTCACAAGGCAACAGTTGCTCTTTTTTCCAAACCCTCAATGGCAAGTGTTTGTTTGTGCACATCATCTCCCAGAGGACTATTTTTTTTTCAAAGCTGATGTCTGGGCTCGGCTAAAACTTTATAAAAGACAATTTTGAGGACTCAGACACACGAGCCACAAGTGACACTTTAATGCTGAAGTGTTTGCCCTGTATTGATATAATATTTGGACCAAATGCCTTTTGGCATAATGAATTTATTTACTTATAACTATATTCTTGCAAGCTGTTTTTATATTTATAAAAGTGACAATGTAGAAAGATAATATACATTCGTTATCAACAAAACAGCATCTTTTTCATTATGTTGCCTTTGGTATTTTCAGACAGCAGAAGTTATGAGGAGTCATTTTGTAATTTTAGTTGTTGTACATGTTTGTGGTGTCCACTTTAGACATGTAAGGATTTGAGATGTCTTTTCTAATTGAAGAACAAGAACAAGAAAGAACATTTTTGTAGTTTATTTATATTTGTTTTCAGAAAAAGGCTTAAGATTGTGGATAAAATGAACATAATACACTGTAAAAAAAAATTGTTGCGACAACCCAGAAACTCAAGGCAACCGACTGCATTTACGTTTTTAGGTTCTGATGGATAACTTATAATTTCAAGTTTAGGAGAAAAGTTGCTTCAATTAATGTTTTTGTGTTTACAAGACTAATAACTGTGCTTTTTCTTAACTCATATTTTATTGTTTTACCAATGTAATTCCTAAAGTTTACACAACATATATTTTTTGTGTTTAGGAAATTGATTGGCAAAACAAAAAAATATATGTTGTGTAAACTTTAGGAATTACATTGGTAAAACAATAAAATATGAGTTAAGAAAAAGCACAGTTATTAGTCTTGTAAACACAAAAACATTAATTGAAGCAACTTTTCTCCTAAACTTGAAATTATAAGTTATCCATCAGAACCTAAAAACGTAAATGCAGTCGGTTGCCTTGAGTTTCTGGGTTTTCGCAACAATTTTTTTTTACAGTGTAGTCAAAAGCAATTAGGCCCTATTTGATGTAGTAGTTTTAAGACTGATACCAGTACCGATATTTGATGATTAAAAATCTGATATAAAAGTATATACGGGTGATATTTTTTTTTTTTCAGACATGTGAAACATAAAGAGATTTACCTAAAATCTCTTTATGTTTAGTTATTTTTTTACTTGTTTACGTTCTGTCTGACTCAGTCTGGATCCGCTTCGTGGCGCCAGGAGGTCAGAGTTCCCTCTAGTGGAAAAACTATACAACGCCAACACTCACAGATGAAGGGTGTTTCTCCAGTCTCTTCTCTACTTTTTCAGTTTTGATTTATCAGCCATTACAGGTACTGATATTGATAGATAGGCAAATAGTAAATATAGTGCTGCTGATAAATCAGTTGCACTCTACCAGCAATCCATTCCAATCATTTCACTGTGTATAAATTGTAGCTCATATCACATACTGTGTGTTCACATGCCCAAAGTAGTATATGTTGGTATAAGCTGAACAAATTGCAACCTGGGTTTTTCCAGTCACCACGAAAAAGAACAAGGCGGAAAAGGGAGCGCAGGTCTTGACATTGCCCACAGTTCACAGATGTTCAGGTTGAGCTGCTAAACATAAGTCACCTCTTTTGCTCTCAGGGATATGACTCTGAGTGCGGTTTATATGCAATTGCAGGAAAAAAACCCCACATTACCAACATTCCTTCAAAGTAGGACAGTAACAGATGACATCTGACAGAGGTCAGCAGCCACTTTGGTGAAGCCATGTTGAAAACATAAGAAGTGTGTGTGTGTTGAACACATTGAAGTTTTCCAGCCAAACTTGAGCTGACTCTGGTTTAAGTGGAGAGACTCAGCGTGGCCTGCCAAAACACACAGCAGCCCCACCAACAGTGAACTCTGTATGGTTGGAGATGCAGGGATTAGTGTCAAAGAAGAGAGAGAGGTGGAAAGTAAGCTAATAAAGAGACAGAAGAAGAAAAAGGAAAGGGTAGATAGGAAAAAATAGGGAGGGCAGAGGAAATTTATCATAACAAAATGTGCACCCTCTCCTTCTAACTTGTGCGCGTGTTCAGTAATGACAGAGTGACTGATGTAGTTCTGGTCTCAATGGGTAGATACCCTGTACTTAAAAATCCATTTAAGCTTGTAAAACCACTCACCCGTAAAACTTCAGTCTGGATGTATGTGTGCGTGTGTCCGTGTGCTACATGTCACTATGTGTCCACTGATTGCGTGAGCCGGGTCTTTGTGTCTTTGCTCATTAACTTTGATTGCAAGGGCGAGTGGGGGACGTTTGTCGAATAAAAACAACAGGTTGGCTCTGCTGTGAACTTCACAATTCATGGGAGGTGAGAGGGAGCAAGGTGGTAGAGACTTGAATCCAGAATGAAGATAGAAGGAGAATAAAGGAGGGGAGGAGGCTGTAAATAAGTGCCTTTCAGTATTGTGGAAGGGTAGATGAGCAGGGACTGTGACAGGTTAGAGTCCGACAGCTAAATGGCTCACTTAAGGCAGAAGACGTGAAAGCAGGAGAGGAGCAGAAAGAAGAAGATGGGTGAGGTCGGCTGTAATTGTTTATGTCACCAACCAGAATGAGTGTAAGCATGATCGTTTGTCTGTATTAACAGAGCGCTGTTAAAAAGGTGATGACACTTAGAGCTAGAAGCTGGAGATTTTACATAATCTTTCAAAGGTTCTGTGTGAAAGAGTGTAAACTGTTTTTCATGGAATAACATTTATTGCTTTTGGGTAAACTGTAACTTTTAAGAGGAGACTTTGCCCAACTCTCTTGGTTATCTATAACAGACTATGGACCGATTTCTGTGGAAAGGTCTTGGACAAGACTTTCAGAGAAAATCCAAAGGGTGTGACATTTATGCTCACTTCATAGTGCCTTAATGCAGGCCTCAGTCACACTGTCACCTCTTTTGATTGTTTTGTTGCGAGCTGATTACCGTGGTCATCATTTTCTCTCTGAGCTGTAGTGAAACTTGAGCGAAAAGTCTGACACAAACCTAAAATTCAATTCAATTTGATTTATACAGCGCCAAATCACAACAACAGTCACCTCAAGGCACTTTATATTGTAAGGTAGACCCTACAATAATAGATTCAGAGAAAACCCCCACAATCATATGACCCCCTATGAGCAAGCACTTTGGTGACAGTGGGAAGGAAAAACTCCCTTTTAACAGGAAGAAACCTCCAGCAGAACCAGGCTCAGGGAGGGGCGGGGCCATCTGCTGCGACCGGTTGTGCAAAATGACATACTTCTTCAAAGTAAATGTGTCTGTGCTGAAACCAACACAATTCAAAAACAGAGCTTTTACTTTGAAGGTGAATGGTCACAGTTTTACTACTTCTTGGTGAGTAGTTTGCGAGTGTTTTCACACGTCGGCATCACACGTTGTGTCTAATTACACACCAGCGGCTTCCAGCAACCTCCAGCAAACACATACCAACCGGTTGTGGAATGCACACTTTTCCTTAGAGACCACTGATTACCATGGCATCACTGACTGGTTTCTTAGCCTGTGTGACTCGGGCTTTAGTAACTGGCAGTAACCTCCAGCAAGTACTTGCAACTGTTTGGGAAATAATCATTTCTCCCTAGCAATTAGTGGAAATGACGGCAGAAATGGAGGAAATAAACTCTAATGCATCTCTAGGCCTACGTTTTGGCTTCACTTGTCAGGGGATTGACTAGCTGACAATCATTAGGTACTGAGGTGAAGTAGGCTTAAAGATCTCAAAAAGAAACACATCATGCCATGATCTAAAGAAAAAGCTGAGAAATAAAGTCATTCCTAGAGCTTCGGGACTCCAGTGAACTATAGTGAAAGCTATTATTCACAAATGGAGAAAACTAGGAGAGGCCATCAGTTTGTGCCCTGAAGCTCAAGTTCACTCAATCTACGCAGCAGGACAAAGATCCAGAACACACCATCAAGTTCACCTCTGAATGGTTCAGATAAGCAAAGTGAAGGTTTTGGAGTGATCTCGTCAAAGTCTGGACTTAAGTCAGATTTAGCTGCTTTGGCACAACACTAAACAAACCGTTCATGCATGGAAATCTTTCATTGTGGCTCAATTAAAATAATTCTGCAAAGAAGAGTGAGCCAAAATTATTTAACAGCAATGCGAAAGACTCAGTGCCAATTATCACAAACGTTTAATTGCAGTTCTTGCTGCCAAGGGTGGCAAAGCCATTTAGGTTTAGGGGACAATTACTTTTTCACATAAGGGTTGGATAGCTTTTTTTTTTCTCTTTTTACAATCATCATTTAAAAACTGCATTTTGTATTTATTCTGGTTGTATTTGTCTAACATTAAAATTGGTTTGATGATATGAAATGTGTAAGTGTAACAAATATAATGTGACTTTTTCACAGCAGTGTGCATCACTATTTGTGGAGGAATTTCAGACTTTCAGCTGATAGCACAGTGACTGTCTCACTGCCAAACAGACACCAAAGTCGCTTTGAAGATGGAAACTGACTGAGTGGTCGCAGACCTGTCCCCATCTTCAAAGCAACGATTTCAAAGGCAACAAGATTACAAATTCACCGGACACACTCTGAGTAATTTTGATTGCGCCGTGGTCTCTAATCACCGTTTTCTCTAGCCTGACCGTAGCAATAATATGCTACCATGCCATGCTTTACCATTTGCTTTTATTTAACTGTCCTTCATCTGTGAATGACCGTTATCGCTACATTATTGAGCTATCTTGCTTTGGAGAGCTGGACTGTAGATGAGTAGCACATCTAACACTACAGTATGATAGCAGTTAACATCAGTTAAGCATTAGAAAATACATTAATAAATTTTTGGAACTCTGTATTTCTCAGTACTTCTTTTAAAGCTAGTATAAAGACGTTTTTTTAACTGTTGTAGAACTCGAAAACTCTTAGTAGAGTAACTGAACTCCATTCAGAACCATTAAAGAGAATTATTCACACGTACGTCTACAAACATATGCCATTCAGGGAATTATTTGAAGTTTGTTGGCCTTAAGTACTTCAAGTACGACAATATTCTTAGAAGAGGACAGTCCAGCCCAGAGTACAACCCTCCCAAGAGTGCATTGACAGGCTTTGACATTCTCCCTCATTGGACAGCTCTCAGCTGGGACTGTTAAGAAACAGAGGAATCCACAGATGAATAACTAACTACCACGGACTCTTACTGAACACATTTTAAAGTAGGCTTGTTTATTCTCTTTGATGCTGTTACATAAAGCATCTTGATTTGACTGTTCCATAAATTCCGTTTATAAATAGGATAGCAGGGTTTATGAGTGTCTGCTCTGCCTCTCGTGTAAGGTAAATCAATTTAGATCAGTGCTATTGGGCCTTGTGTCAGATCCCCCATATATATCCTCTTCACATCATTCTAAGCCAACAGATGTTGCAACGTTATTCATCAGTAATGACAGTCAAAGATACGGGCTTGACGGATTTTTTTCTTTTTCAATATAATTCGATACAATTTCTGTTGTAGAAACTTTTAATGTGTTGTAAAGTTTGACAGTGATGCAAAGCCAGTTTCTGGAATGCAATAAAGACGCTGGGATTGTGGCATTAACCATGACCTTACCGAGACTCGTAACCTTTTTTCTACCTGACAGCATACAGAGGAGGACCGTGTGTGTGTGTTGGGACGGTTCAACATGCACACATTCACCTCACACCCTCAGCCACATCCATAACTTTTTATGTTCAGCAGTCTGCACTTCTCCTCATTGGCATAATTTACTGCTGTTTTATGCAGCGTATCCTGTAGGTCGTCCAAAGTTTAACACCTCTGTTAGATTTTAACGTCTGTGTGACTGCACCGTTCTGCCGGCCAGAAACAGGGACCTCCATTTTTCTGCATACATCTCTAACACCCATTCTTTCAGTTCTATTGTATTAAATAAAGCCGTTTATTCAGCGAATTTCACAGTTGAGAAAATTCTCTCTTTCCCGTGTGTTAAGTGTTTAATCATCATTTTATCTGAGTAATCGAGGAAGATCATTTTGTATATTTCTTTCATTTCCACCCTCAGGCGCATAATTGAGACCATTAGAGGTGATAACGTCAGGAGCTGGGTTTTCCTCCAAGTCTTTTATGAGGTATTGAATTAGACAGACTGAATGGAAACAGTGAAGCTCCCATAAAAAAAAGTGCTTACGGCAAACATATTTAGTGATTATAAATATATGGTGCAGTCAGCTGGAATAGAAATGAAAGTAACCTTGATCCAACACAAAGAAATGTCTGGTAACATGTTGTAACTTGCTAGATTTCAACTGCAGATTTCCCAAGGTGCATATCTGTAATTTTACTATTGAAATTAGTATTTTAAGTATTGAAATTAGTAGTATTAACCTTAGATCACACCAACCAAGGAAATTTGGGGGTTGCACTTGCAGCACTGAACATTTCTGACTGGTGGAGCACCACCTGTTAACTGGAGTGAAGCAATGTTGTAAGAAGAGGAAAAAATCACTCAGGCTGCATCGATGGCAGTGAATGAGGAGAGGACGTTCTTAGGCAGATGTTACAGCAGAAACTGGGTGTGATCAGACCTGGCCAGGTCATTTGGGTGAGAGTGTTTGATGTTTAAAGGCCATCCCTGCCTCAGCATTGCTTTGTTGATGCCTGAGGTCAGAGGAGAATGGCCAGACTGATTTATGGTAATAGGAAGGAAGCAGTAACTCAAATAACCACTTGTTACAACCAAGATATCCAGAAGAGTATCTCTGAATGTGCAACATTACATCTACAAGATTCAGCTACAGAAAACACCACTGGGTGCCGCTGGGGCTACAATTCACACAGGCTCCTCAAAATCGGACAACAGAAGACTGGAAAAATGTTGCCTGCTCTGGTGCTTTTTGATTTTTGCTGTGACATTCAGACGGTGGGGTCAGAATTTGGTGTAAACTTTGTGAAAGGTAGGATCCATACTGCCTTGAACCAGAATTGGACCATGAACCTTGTTGGTGGTGATGTAACGGTGTAGGGCAGGGTTAGGCAACTCCAGCCCTCGAGTGCCGGTGTCCTGCAGGTTTTAGATCTCACCCTGGGTCAACACGCCTGAATCAAATGATTAGTTCATTTCCAGGTCTCTGGAGAACTTCAAGACATGTTGAGGAGGTAATTTAGCCATTTGAATCAGCTGTGTTGGATCAAGGACACATCTAAAACCTGCAGGACACCGGCACTCGAGGCCTGGAGTTGCCCACCCCTGGTGTAGGGGATATTTTCTTTACGACACGTTGGGCCCCTTAGTACCAAATGAGCACAGCCTACTCGAGTATTATTGTTGACCATGTCCATCCTTTCTTGACAACAGTGTACACATCTTACAATGGCTGCTTCCAGCCAGCCAAAGCTCAGATCAGCTGAAACTGGTTTCTTGAACATGGTAGTGAGTTTAGCGTAGTCATATGGCCTCCACAGCTACAAGACCTCAATCCAATAAACCACGTTTGCGATGTGGTGGAATGACAGAGTCGTATCATGGATGTGCAGCTGCAATGCTGTCCTGGCAATATGGACCAAAATCTCGGAGTTTCCAGCACCTCCTTAAATCTATGACACAGGGAATTAACGTCCTAAGACCCGAACTCTTTCATGGCAGGGCTGTGCGATATGACCAAAATCTCATATCCCGATATAAGACATTTATCGTCCCGACAACGATATATATCACAACATTTTTACATTTCTAGCTAATTCTGTGAATCTCGGGCAACTCGACTTGCGTGAAGTGTTTTCAGCTGTGCGTCGTGTACCTGGAGTCAGGTGTGCTTCGAGGAAAAGCCTGTCCTTAGGTTTATTTTTTAGCACCTGACGGCTCTTTTTGGCCTCTCATCCGTAAACACTCTGCATAGTATTTCACGCTTTATTGTGAAAGGTTTACGTGGAAAATAAACAAGCGGACGGCGGAGCCACACGATTGTTGTTGCTAACGACAACGTATAAAAACAGTCCCTTGTCCGTCCGTAGTGTGGTTATAGTAAATATAAGAGAAAGAGAGAACTTTAAGAAATTCTACAGTGACCATCAAAACGATAAAAAAATATTGCCGTAAACAGTTTATTTTGCGACACCACAAAACAAACGATAGCGTAATAAAATGAGATCCACATATGAGCGCATTCATTTTAAATTTCGACAGAACAGTGGCAGTATAAAATCCTCGTAAGTGGATATCAGGCCCCTGTAGAGCAAAATATAGTATTTTGGTCCAGGACACCCAAAATGCGATGTCCACATATGTGGATGCCAGGTCCTAGGAGGTTAAGGCAGTTCTGAAGGCAACAGTGGGCCCAAACTGTGATTAGAAAGGTATTAAGAGAGGCATGGGTCAGTCATGCTAGGTCATCACTTTTTTGCAAGCCCAACACATAATGACTGAAGTTACAAACATGTCCTTCAACCTAAATGACCATTTAGGTTATTTGTCTCTCTGGAAAAATAGCTTTCTCCACCGACTGTATAGGTTCAGGCATGCTTGCTTTGGTCTCGGCAGACTTTTGTAGGGTGTTTTTGCAACATGGGATCTCTGTCATCACAATAATTTTTTAAATGGAATTTTTTATTTACTGCTTAAGGAGTGTCAACTATTGCTTTGTAATAATAAATAAATAGCAGTCTGCCAACTTTTGTTGATCTGTCCAGCCACCCCGACTTAATCACCTACTTTAATTTTGCTACACTAATCGGTCGTAGGTGGAACCTTTACTGACAAATAAAAGAAGAAATGCTAGACTTGGCAGTGATCGGTTTAGACTGGATGCTGTGTGGAAACACAGTGCTTACTCCTATTATTTTCTGTTCATTTACACGTGAATGCATAAAAAAAGCCCATCATAATAACAGAGAGCATGCATGCCAGCCTGTGTTGAGCTATATACAAAAGCTTTAACAGGAGGTTTATTTACTCCTCATCGCCGAGAGCTGCATGTGCCAATTTTGCTCTCCACTGCGTGCACTAGCTAGCTGATGCACATGTCAGCCTTGACATAACTTTACTCTGTTATCCCTTTCATTCTTTCACACTCTGCCTTCTTTGCCACCCCAAGGCAGAGCAAGGCAGTGAGGGATCCCAGTAAAAGCAATGATCAAAAGTAGCACTTGGATGCCTACAGGTTTCCCTGACATGAGAGGAGATTGTGTGGTGGGGGAGATAGATGGTGGAGCAAGATTTGGAAGAGCAGGAAGGAGGAGGCGAGAAAAGGAGGAGAGACACACCCTTAACTTGTCAGGCCCAAGTAGAGACTGGTACCTCAAAATTGGGAGAGATGTAAAGAGAGGGATGGGTGGGTGAGGGTTGGTGGTGGTGGTGATGGTGGAGGGGTGCAAGAGAGGATGAAAGGTTTGAGGCATGAAAGGAAGGCAGACATGGGGTGAAAATAAGCGGAAAAGGAAAGTAAAGGAGAAAAAAGGGCGAGAGAAAAAGTTGGGCTGAGCAGAGCGCGACACGAGGAGAAGAGAGAGCTGGAGTTGAAAAGCCGTCACAGGTGAATAATTGAAGACAGCCTCGGCTGCCTACACTCGTATACAGTAAAGTCAAAGGCAAGAGTGCAGATGCGAATGCGCAACCCCGAGCAAGACCGACATGGAAAATCTTTCGGTAATGAGGAAATTCTTGACTCAGTATAATAATATTTTCCCAGTTCGGAGAGATTGTCGTTCCTCAGCTCATTCAAATCCGCTGCCTGTATTTCACTTTTCTCAGAGTGGATCTGATGGCACCGCACAGGAGCACCGTGTTAACTCAACAAGAAGCCGATAACGCCGGGTCTCTGTGATAAGCACTGAAGTACGACAATAACACGAGTGTGCCGGAGCTGCTCTCTGTTTAGATACTGTGAGCTAGGTTTTGTCTGGGCCTCATATAAATAATTTTACTCTCTCTCAGGGGCAATGCTCGCTGAAAGATTTACCTCCTCGCTAGTGTTTTCTTTCTGATGTCTGGGTGAGATATTTTCTGCCCCCGTGTGTCAAAGCCTTGTGCTCCTATGTGGCGTGATTTCCTGCTCACACAGCATGTATAATGCATATCCCAAACTATACTGCTTGTTACATGTTTGTCTGCCACCCCCCCCCCCACCCCCCCCCCAACACACACACACACACACACACACACATCATCTCCAAGCTTGAGCACACAGTCTAATGCACAGGCTTTTGGCACTCGTATGCTTTATTTGGCCACATATAAGACCAATTTCATCCAGATTTATGACTTCTGGAGTTGGGTTATTTCGCTGAATCCCCAGACAGGACACAATTCATGGCTGTTGTGTGTGATACCTGCTCTGTTTTCAAATCTGAGAGCCGCAACATAGCAGGCGTGCCAGGGGAGTTGTAAGGAGAAACCCTCTATATTTCCAGCAGCCTGCATCTTATTCGGCCCTGTCTACATTCAGCAGCTGAAAAAGAAAAGAACGCTCTGGGCAACTTTTATTACACCCTTTCCTCAATTACACCGTCGTCATAAAACAACACACATTTAATCACAGCCTCTGCTAACATGATGAAGTAGTTCATCACAAAGAAACGCACGGTCTTAACAACGGAAACATACATTTTAGAGCAGACAGATATTAGATATGTGTCAATAAAAAAGATATAGTTGTTGCCATTGCCGACGCAGCTCATGAATTATTATTGAGGGAGAGGATGGCATGTTCCATAACTTATCCATCTCCAGAGGAGACTGGTCCTGTGCTCCCAGGAGGAGAGCAGCATCCCCAGAGTGTGGAGACAAGGGTAGGCGGGTTGGGCTGATGCTCCCCCACAGGGGGATTCATGTGCTGTAAAGAAACAGTGACAGTCCATGTAGGGAACAGCGCATTAAAGAAATCCTGGGTGTGGGGAGACTCTCAGACAAAGAGTCTAGAAGAGTCTCTTGGAGGTACAAGGGGATTCATGCTGGCTGGTTTTCCCATTGAGAAGATGGATGTGTCACCAACACGAGCCTGGCGCTGTTGTGACTTGACATATAAGCTAAAAGACACAAATACCAGAGCTCCTTTTCATAAAAATATCAATGCACTCCTCTTTATACAAATGGTGAACTTAATCCAGCATAATCTGCCTGTTCTTGTATGTAGAAAGAAGCTGCTTTACATTCAAAGCGATTCAGTCAAATAGATTTTCAAATGTTTGAGTGCTCATTGGTGTATTCACTTATATCCCTGATAAATATAGTAGCCCATGTGATCGGAGCAACAACCTGTGTGCTTTCTGTCTTTTATATCCAACTATTTCACAGCAGCACATGTGTTTTGAGGACATAGAAAGCTGATAGGATTTCTAGTAAATTAGTGAGGAAATGCTGCTAATTGAAATATCTGACAAAAATGTAGCTACATGTAGGGAAACCATTCTGTGTGTATTTAAAGCCAAATTCAAGCTTGAAATTGCTGTTGTAGCATTGTCTTGTTAAAATATGCAAAGTATTGACTGAATGAGGCGATTGTCTGGTTGGAACCAAATGTTGCTCAAAAACCTGTAAATACTGAGCGCTGATAAAAAGCTGAATGGTCCTTCTCCTCTTCAGTCCGGGCAACACGTCATTCATATTTTCCAAAAACAATTTCAAATTTTGATTCACCAAAATTCCACAGAACAGTTTTCCACTTTGCCTCAGTTCATTTTAAATGACCTTTGATCCAGAGAAGACAGTGTTTTTTCTGGATCGTGTTCACATACGGCTTCTTTTCTGTGCGCTGGAGCTTTAACTTACATTTGTGGACGGCCGATGACAGTGATTTCTGGAAGTGATCCTGAGCCTGTGCATTGATTTCCATGACTGACTCCTGTTTTTGATTCAGTGCCACATGAGGGCCAATACTGATTTTCAGCTTGCCCACAGAGATTCCTCCAGATATCTGAATCTGACATTAAGTACTGTAGGTAATTATTAGTGCTGTCAGTGTTAATGTCTTAGAATGACATTAATGCCATAACCGCATTAACATGGCAAATCTCAGTTAGCGAGTTAACGCGGATCGCCCCGTGCGTGGGGCTGGACGGCGCTAACACGTTAACGTGCTAACCGCGCTAACGAGCTAACTGCGCTAATGTGTTGACGCAGTGCAGCCCCACGCACGGGGTGATCCGTGCTAACTTGCGTTAATGCGGTTATGGCGTTAACGTCATTTTAACAAGATTAACGCTGACAGCACTAATAATTATATATTCAAAGTCTTCACAGTTTCATGCTGAAACTCTTGTAGACACAGTGCTAATGAATTCTGCCTGTAGAGTAACTGACCTGTTCCCAGTCAACCCAGTTAGCTGCAAAATGTTCCACCAGCTGTTTCTTTATAGTCCCACTAACTTTTCCATCCTTTTGTTGCCCCCATCCAAACTTTATTGAAATGTGTTGGTGCCATCAAATTCAAAATGAGCTAATATTTTTCATTAAATATGAAAATGTTCTAGTTTAAGCATTTGATATATTTTTTATGATCTATTATCGATAAAATGGGAGTTTATGTGATTTGGAAATGATTGCCTTCTGTTTTTAATTTGGATTTTATACAGCAACTGAACTTTTTTGATTTGGGGTTATCATTGCAGGGACTAAAGAATGACTAAATGCGCTGGAAGAACTTTTTAGGGGAAACTTTGTGATCCTGGTTTAATAGTGAAAGCTCTGGGAGTAGCTGGATGTTGCTGTTCTATAACACACGTGGTTTTTTACTTGGCTTTGCAGAAGATTCCCCGGAGCGTGACCTAACGATCACCGAGAAGTGTTTCATCTAACGCTCTGTGATCGCATCTCTTACAGAGGATTTCCTCACCTGAAAAACAAAAGCTTTCTAGTCAGTTTTTGTGAATGCTGTCATGATTTATGCAGATGCAGGAGTAGCAGTGCCTCCCACTGAGCAGGGCAGATTGTAGAGTGCAAGTTGTCATGTAGGGTGTCCTACTTTAACCCCTGTAATTGTGGTTCCCATACTTTATTTTCTTTAAACCTCCATCACAATCCTTTCCTGAAGTTAACTGTGACATTATACATAGTAGACATGAATCAGTCACGATGTTCCTAAAGTGCAGACTTCCAGCTATAATTCAAGAGGTTTAACAAAACACATCGTTTTCACACAGTCCCTCCGTTTTCACAGACTCTGAGGTAATTGGAAAAACTAACACAATTATAAATCAAAACATTTTTGCAATGCTTGGATACAAGTCATTTGCAAGCAATGTCTGCCTTAAGTCTGGAACCCATGGACATCACTAAATAATGCTTTCCTCCTACGAGACGTTTTCCAGGCCTCTGCCGGAGCTGCCCTCAGTGGCAGCTTGTTTGTGAACCTTCCCGCTTCAGCTTTGCCTCCAGAGGATGAAAATCACGGTCGGCTGTGGTCAGTTCTGGTCACGAACTCTGAATCTAGAGTTGCATTCAGAGTGGCTGCAGAATTAGAGTATGTAGATATAATATCTGCACATTTCAGAATTTACCCAATCAATAGTCACACAATCACACGTGTCTTTGCAACAGGGGATTCAACTCAACTGGCTGCCAACAGTTTGTACTCTTGCTAGATTCCTATATAAAAGCAAAGTTGCCGAGCAACCTTGTGAATGTCAACAATATCAACAACAATGTCATATTACTGTTGTCGTCCTGCAGGAACTATGTCTGGAGGGATTTCTGAACTCTAAGAGATTCTGGCTAGACTTTAAGTAGTTAATGTGAATTTCTCTTTAATGTGACTTTCTGTGTATGTATACAGCAACAGATTTGCAACAGATTTGTGATTTTCACTGGTTTATCACAGCTGATCGTCATATTATCACAGATTGCATGTAATTGCCAGCTTGACCTCATTTAATTGCAAACTGATAGCAGACTGCGTTATGCTGTATGCCGTTGGTTCAGCAGAGACCGTCTACCTGCAGACGGCGCCTGTAGTCCATGGAAGCAGTGTACAAAATGTGTAGCGCAAACAGTCTGTGGGCCGCTTGTGCTGTTGGTCCGTCAGCCACGGAGAGGAACGAAGTTCCAACATAAAGAGCTGAAGTGAAACCAAGTCTAAAAACAATGACGTGTCCATTACAGCCACTGTGTGTACTTTTCTTCTTGTATCTTTGATGTTTTTTTCTGCTTCAGCCATTCCTGGTGAACTCCGCTGTTGCTCCATTCCCTATTCCAGCCCACTTGTTACAGAATGAGCATTCGAGTGGTGCACAGCATCATCCACATTCAGCAACTCGGATTTTGGAAGGGTGCATGGGAACATGTTTGTGGTGGTTGAAAATCCCTCTCCGTACACTGTCCGTATGGAAACACATACACAAATGGACACAACTGTGGTACTATAAATTACACAGTTTACACAGCAGACTGCCAAGTCTTGACTTGGTTAGATGTGGTGAAGAGGTTTTTCTAGACCAATGGAAGAATTCTGTGATCATTCATTTCAGTTGTTTTCCGTGGTCTTTTAGGCCTCTTGGGGTCTGCTGACTGCCGAGCTCACCAGTGCCTTCCTTTTTTTTAAAAAATCGACCAAATTATTGATGTGGCCACTGGTAAAGTTTCCTAAATTGGTCCTGAAATAACAAAGAAACCAGCGAAAAAGCTGCTTAACAGTCATGTGATCTATTATTTTTGAGCGGGTGACAACATAAGAAGCACTGCAATATTTTCTTTTTATATAAGACCTTGAATTAAAGTTACAGACCGACACTCAGATTTCAAAATGCATTTCAAATGCATTTCAAATGCATTGTGGTTCTATGCAGATGCAAAATTGTGTCAAATGTATCAGTGTTATGTTTTTGGGTTGTTGTTTTTTTCAGAACACTGGACTCCAGAGCAGGACCAAGGAAGAATAAAAGTACAGCAGTTCAATAACAAAAGAAGGCTGAGAGTGCAGGAAGGGAAGTCAGACCATTTCAGGAATAGTTTGTGTAGAGTGGAAAAACATGCGTGGAAAAACATAAGGAGACAAACGACAAGGAGGTAGCATTGGCAAAAATCACTACAAGGTCTGAGCATCTTTGCTACAATACAGGGAAATGATCTGGTAACGAGTGACAGGAAGCGTTTTATTGCAGCGGGACAGTAATCGGTGAATGGACTGCAGGTGTGCCAGCAGGGGAACAGAAACCAAAAGACGGTGCACAAAAAACAAACAGATGCACACATGGTGAGAGACAGAGAGAGAGTGATCAGTGCTGGAGGACAGCACAGATTGTAAAGCTTTTGTAATGATGATTTTTAACAGTTTTGGAAGGCGCTGTGCAGAATAAATAACCTTTCAAATTACAGACGTTTCGTCATCAAATCCTGAAGCCTATTTTCCAAACTAATTCGATTATTACCAAAAGTGTGTGTGTCATAGTTTTGCAGTATCTCTTCTTACTCAGAGTGGAGCCTTAATATGGTTGGGAAAAAAGGCCAGTTCGCTGCTGAGCAGATCTGTGAGCGTCTTAACTTGACCAAAGTCTGCATCTTTGTCACACGCATATTGGGAAGTCAGCACATGTGGTGTTTTTTGTTTTGTTTTATTTTGGTGTGTTTTGAAGTCTTTCTTTGCTGCGTCTTTTTGCAGTAAAAGTCAGCTGAAGCAGCCAAGCAACAAAAAAGCTACACTAGCGAGCTAATTTATTCAGCATCCAACCTGTCGGCCTGCCCGCGCGCAGAACAGCTGCGCACACACCCCTTTTGAATCGGGGTCGAGGGTTGCCAGGCTTTCAGTGGCAGATGGGCTGAAATCGTACGCGGTGTGTGTAGATTGTGTCTGATAGATAATCTGGTGAATTGGGTAAGGTCAGGGTAAACAGGCAAAATGTGTTCATATTATGGGTCATGCCAATTACGTGAGTTTCACGGGAGAAAGAGCAAAACAGGAGGGCAGTGGGTCTTAAAATAGGCTTAAAAAAGTAAGTGTTGGTAGGTATACAGGTATATATGCCTAGTAATGTTATTCTGATAAATATTATTCTGCACAGTAGATATTATTGGAAAAAGTGTACCAATGTATAGCTACACATTTAGCTTTCCTCTGACCATTTTAGAGCTACACTGTGTTTCAGTCACAAATGAAAAGTATTACTTAAAAAATTCTGAAGTCAATCCTCATTTCTTCCTATTTTGCTTCCAAAGCAAAAGAAAAAAAAAGCACTTTGCTTCCAAAAGTTCTCCAGGCTTTCAGAAGCTCCTTCAAAGGTTTTCTTTGCAAAAACACATCATTTGTTTCTTTAGTTTAATTACAAAAACAGTGTCTTTTGTCCCAGCTCCCTCGCATCACTGCAGATGGCTGCTCCTTGTTCTGCCTGAAGTTTCTTCCTGCTAAAAGAGAGTTTTTTCCTTCCCACTGTCACCAAGTGCTTGTTCATACGGGGTCAGTTGATTGTTTTTCTCTAGATTTTTGTAGAGTCTTTACCTTACAACATAAAGCAGCTTGAGGCAAATGTTGTTATGGCGCTATATTGAATTGAATTGATATCACAGTTTGACAGGCATGAAATAGCATTTTTCCAACAAAGAGCTATCAGCTCACAACTTGGGATATCCCAACATGGCCTGTCCTCAAAAATGAGGAAACTAGACTGAAGACAAAAGAAGTTGCAGGACTACAAAATGATCTACAGCAGATAAAATCTATCTGAGAATCATGTCCTTAAGAAACAGGACAAAAATCAAAATCTGATCATATATTCACCTACTGTTCACTAATGCTTCACAAGTAATGGTCTCACTGGAAGGATGGACATTCTTACAACAGGGAGAAAAGCCTGAGGTATACCACATTATACAAGAACTGCACTGAAAATCAGTTACAACAGCTCTTAAATGTTGTGATGAATCCAAATTTGAAATTGTTGGTTCAAATCACTGCTCAGTATGTACGGAGGTCAGGAGAAAGGTGCAACAGTGAGCGTCTACAGCCTTCGGTAAGACGCTGTGGTTTGGAGATCCATTTCAGCCACTGGTGTTGGAGATCTTGTCAAGAATGATGGAATTATGAACACAGAATCACCATCACATTGTGATCCACCATGAAATACCATCTGGAAAGCATCAGATTGGCAATTGCTTCATTTGTCGGCATGACAATACAGTAAAAGCAAACCTTGATAGAAAAACACACAGTGGAACACTGTGAAGCTTGGCCCTCAACATTATTGAAGCAGTGTGGGATCATCTTGACAGAGAATGTAAAAAAAGGCAGCCAACATCCAAATGCAGCGCTTTGAATGTCCTTCAAGGATCCTGGATAAATATTCCTAAAGATTTGTTAAAGAAATTACAAGAAAACTTGACTTTGGTAAGAAATATTGACTTTAAGTCTGGTTAGAATTGCACAAACATTTTTCCTTTTTCCCTACACACAGTATTTCTATGTATCTTTGGTCATTTTTTAATAAATCATTGGTACTAGCACCCATTTTTAAAGCAAAATATAATAAAAACAAGGGTTGGCTCAAGACTTTTGCACAGCACTGGGTTTTTTTTTTGTGTCATTTTGAGGACTCATTTCCAAGAAATCTTTTAATGTGACATCTATAAACTTCTCCCAGTAAGGTAATGTTTACATACTAGGCAGATTTGTGGTCATTTCATTGAAAAACACACCAAACAAAAAAAGGGGAATTTCTGTCATTTTCCATGAAGGTAACTCGATATTTGCTTGTAAGAAAAGCACATTTTCCAGTTTTGATTCGTCACTTCCTATCAACATGTGGGCAAATCTGGCCGGGCGTACGCTTCTCTTTACACATTTTCCCGCTACTCTTTACTGAGCGGCATAAACGACAGTTTCAAAGCAGAGGAACATTTTGCTATAGGAAGAAGAGATGAAGAGGAGCTAAAGCAAACATTAGAGGCTGCCCAGAGACAGTGATTTTTATATCAGGGAGAACGGGAATGAGGGGATTTTTTTTTCTTTTTCAGCAGGGAATTGGAGGGATAAAGAGAGAAACAGTGTGTCCAGGGGGCGTGGAAGAAGCGCTGCAACGGAGGAGCAGGTAGAGCGTAAGTGGGCGAGAGAGCTAGAGGGAGGCTGGGAGAGAGAAAAAGGGAGGGGGGGGGGGGTGCTCGTATTGCATTCCTGTTGCATCAGTTCAGAGTAACAAGATTTGAAGATGCAGGCTCAGACATACTAATAGGTTTTGCACTGACGTCCCTCCCTCCCCACACACACACCTGAACACACACATTTTCCTCATACACACACACCCATAATAGACAGTTCTGCTCAGCAACATGGCTTGCTCGCCACTCACATTTAGCCCCTGTTGCTACCTTCCCGAGCCAGTGTGCTCGAGAGAAACAGGAGTGACGGGCTTATACAAACCCCACAACAAGGAGAAACACCAAATAATCCCCGGCCAAAGAGCCAGATAAAGAGAATGACCTTGAGCGGCGGTGAATGGAGACATCGGCCGAGGAAATAAACACGAGCAAGGCCGCCGTAATAACACACAACATCTCTGCCCGAGCAAATCTAATTTAGACGTTTTCTTCTTCGAGAGCCGGGACAGTGCGGCCTTTTAGCGGCACCGTCAGACCTCTGGCTCGCCTGGTTTTTTTTTTTCCCTCACCCAAATAGAGGATATTTTGTCGCTCCTGCATCCAGGATGAGAAAAAGCATCTCCCACAAAGGACGCCGCGTTTTTTAATCTCAGCATTTCTTGTTTTCAAGTGGTTACCGGATCCGATGGATGCTCTCAAGCGCTCTAATCTCCACCCCAGCTGCTGTCACAATAAAAATCAGAAAGAAAAAAAACACAACAGAAGGGGAAGCACGCAGGGCACTCATATCTGGTCAGTTTTACATTTCTGCCTCTCTAGAGGTTTGGGGATGTTTACTCTGAAGGGGTGGAGAAAAAAAAAAGATCCCAGGCCTGAGAGTAGCTTAAACTAACAATCAAAAACAGCGTGTGTTGCCATTATGTTGCAACATCCTGGGTATTTTTAGTTGGGGGGGGGGGGGTTGAAAAATGAAAAACATCTTCTCATCTCATCTTCTGGCATAACATATTATGTAAATGCACAAACATAGCATCAGAAAAGCAGAGACCATTAAAGCCTCTTCAAAGACATAATAAATTAAAGAGAGGCTCTCATAGAAAACTACCCCGCAACATGGATGTGTTTTTAACAACAGAATGAGTAAGTGAGCAGTAAATTTGACTGAATTAATGAATTTTGCCCCACTTTTTTGTTTTGCTTGGTCCTTCTCCTTACAGCTATAAAGCATCATGAGCTTAAAGTTGATCTGTTGTCTTTTCTTCTTCTTCACTTTTTTCCATCCTCATACTCCACCAAACCATTACATTTCAATTCAGCCCGGGTTTAAATCCCCCGATGAGCGTTTCCCTCGAAGGACTCGCCCCCTTTTCTTCTATTCTCTCTTGTTTTTCAAGCTCGCAAGTTCTTTCAGGTCGAACTAGTACCTTATGTGTAAAGAAGAGAGACAGTGAATCAATAATCAAAGCTCACCGTCTTCATGCCCAAAGGCAAATGGTTTCTCGCTTCTCAGCCTGTGCAGAGGATCATTCATAGTGTATAAAAGGCATAGCTAATGCCTTGCTGCATGAGCACGAAGAGAAGCCCGTACACGCTCTTTCTGGTTGATCCTTGTTGTTACACTGTCTTGTGATCCGGCACCACAAGAAAGGAGATCTCTTAGCTGGATGATAGAGCGCTGTGGTTTTGTTAATTTGCTTTATAGATAAAGGCGAGGGACTTCCCCAGGTGAGACAGGTAGCGCTTCAGATCTCTTTAAAGCGTAACCTGATAGAGTGTGTTATACAGCTTTGCTGTGACAAGCGTTTGGAAGTGTTCACTGCGGGTGGATGTCACGCACACTCTGACTGAACACAGAGCTGCAGAAATGCACACGAGGCAAAAAACAGGCCTTACCTATATCCCTAATGAAAGAGTGATTAGCTGTTATGGTGCATATTGATTGTTGGAGGCTGACGTAATTGCAGAAGGTAATCTGTTTAGCATTGTGGCACTCAGGGCTTGTAAACTGAACTCTTAAGTGGTTAAAGGCTCCCTTGGTTGGCTGTTTGACACGTCATGCTTTTATGGTATTTAAGCAGGAATCAATTACCATATACTTAACCCCTCCCTCTCATGGTAAATGTCCAGTTATAGCAACAGCAGCTAGTTCAGACCCGTAAAGCTTTGGATTTTTCCATGTCAGCCTTATGTAAACAAAAATGTATTGACAGGTTTTTAAAACTAGAATTTTGTTTGTTTTCTACCTTAAAAACTGTTTGATTACTACCATTGACTTGTTATGAAATATGGCTAAGCCACGGTTAGTAAATTCTGTATTAGTATCCCCAGTATTGATTCCTTTTTGATTTTCATATTAGCACTCTTCCTGTTTTATGTTCTTAACTAGTTTCCATTTCTGTCTTGCTTTGACTTTTGTTTCCTCCCTGCCCGATTATCCAGATTATCTACACCTACGTCTTGTTTTCCCCCAGATAGGCCACAGTGTGCATTTAAATAGTCCTGTCTCGTTGTTTCTTGTATGTCAGAGTGTCTGTCTAACTGTCTGACCTCCATAGTGTTCTCAGTGTTATTCCTGCAGCTCCTGGTGCTACATACACAGGTATTTTTTTGTTTTTTAAACATCTTTCTGCGTTTGTTTTGAAAATCTACAAAAAAATCCAACAAATCTGTCTAGGGTGTGGTGAAGCAGCAGGTGCCAATATAACCCTGAGAAAAAGCCTAGAAAAAATGATATCAATCTGCATAATCTAATAATAATAAATAATAATGCAAAATCTCAGTGTTCTTCCCTGACATGTAAACACAAATACAGAACAAGTTTTCCAAAAGCTCAGTTTTCATTTAGCTAAAAAGCAGTTTATGTGTGGACAAAAGGCCAAAAAACACAGTTTAACAAAATACCTGTGTACGTGTGTTTTACGGCTCCTGTCATAATGCTGTTTAATATACAAATCTCAGTGTGCAGGTACCGCTCCGTGATTGGTGGATCCAGAGGACGGATCATACAGATTGGCTAACTAGCTGGAGATGACTTATATGATGACAGCACCATGGACGGCCAGTCATTCATCCTCCGCTCATCCCAACCAGCAGATCTTTTGCAACATATCCAATGCTGTTTGTCATTAGGGAGGCAAGTTGCTTTCATTTGGTTTGATTCTTTTGGTTAGTTAAGTTTGGTAAATACTCGAGATAGGCTCCTTTTGTTTGTTGTTTTGGCGTTGGGTCCACCCCAAAGTTATAACCAGCTCCTTCGTGTCAAATATCCTAACAAATTAACCTATTGTAAATAAATCATTGTCAAACTTCACCAATTGTGTGATGTAGCTGCTTGGCATTTGACGAGGATGGATCACCCTTATGTTGTGGTCTGGCCCCCCCTAGACAGGCCATAACAGTGTGAACAGAGCTTGGATTCAAACTGATTAACTTTTGGAGTGAGCCTCAGGTGGTCATTTGAGGAACTGCAGTTTTGGCTTTACCGGTCATCCCCCTAAAGTTGCCACTTTTTACGACCATGCAAAAATTTAGGCTAATGTTGGCGGTTTCGCTCTTAACTGCATCTGAGGAAGTTTACATTCTAGGAATAAAACTTAGACATTTCTTTGAAAACTGCAAAAACAAATAAAATATTGAAGCACTTTCTTGCTTGTCAAGTGCATAATAATAATAACAGTGATAAGTTAAACAAAATTAAACTACATTTTGGTTCCATCATGTTTACAAAAAGAGGAATTCTTGCAGTGTACTGTAGCTCCTCTCTATATAAAAAGAAGCAGATATAGAAACCAAATATAATTTAATTTCTTCTTTTTGGCTTCAGTATTTTAGATTTTTTTTCCACAGGGTTCTTTTTAAAGAATGAATCAGACTGAAATAGTAAAATGTTATCTAGAGGCAACCTTTACAAGCAACTCATTAAGCTAACATAACTATAGGTTCAGTTTCAAAATCCGACTTCTCAGTTCAGCTGTCTCAAAAAAAGAATCCACTGGCTTATGAAACCTTCTAAGAATTTCCCATGGTCAATTTGTCCCATTGTAGTCTAACTGAAAACAGCTTATGGAAACTTGTAACTTTAGCAACCTTGCTTTAAGTGGTTAAGCCTGGGTAAACACTGGCCATGAAAACCACCTCGCTTTGACGAGAAACCGTCAGTGAAATGACGTCTGTTGGGCTCGGTTACCTTCCGTTTCGTGATGTGAAAGCTCATTAGCCCACAGACGGGTGAGTGAGCTGTGACCTTTCAGTGCTTCCAGGTCAGAGGTCAGTCATAATCTGCCTAGCACCATTCTTGTCATAACCCATCTGACATTTCGACGACTCTGACTCCAAATGTCAAGCCGTAATCTGTAAGGGTGAGCGCTGCCTCTGCCTCTCACCGATACATTTTCCTGTTTACTTTCCATTTCAACATTTTTCTGAGGATTACGTTACATCAACAAGCTAGATGTGTTTATGATATCAAATTCAGTGTTAAATGAAACTGGAAGCTGGCCACTGGGTTCACAAAAGTATAGTTTTTTGGTTTTTTTTTAGTTGCTCTCCTCACAGTTGAGTGAGTTTGCACGGGAGGTCAGCGACAGCCTGCCGCTTTGTTTGCGGGAGATAGATGGAAGGTAAATGAGCATCGCTGCCGGTGTCGACTTCCATTCTGAGGCAGCGGAAAGACAGAAGGTGATTATTCGGTGCCGGTGTCCCCCGTCGTAATTTGGAAAAGGATTGTGAGAGAAAGGAGTGTCGAGCCTCATTTAAGCCTTGATTCCTGAATCTCTTTATTTATGTTTCTGCCACATGGTTTGGGCAGCCTGCCAACAACTATGCAGCCACGTGTTCACGTGTGTTTGTGTGTGTGCACGTATGCAAACTGCTAATGCATGCTCATTAAACTTTCATATATACACTATAGAATATATACAGTAGGCAGGTGCAGTGCTGGTCATTAGATTTCCACTGAGATTCAGATGTAGAAGAGCTATTTGACAGACGTGGTACTGACTGAGGATTTGGGCGAGGGCTGTTTACGAAATGTTTTTTTGAAACAGGTGTATTTTGACCTTTTGTATCAGCCATTTTCTTTTACACTCAGTATTTTTTTCCAATTTAGTTCATCCATTAACTCTCCGGTCTACTAGAACTCGTTTCTAACAAAAAAAAAAGGTCCAAATAAAACCGTTGACAGCAAGGTCCATGAATTATCCTGAATCACCAAAACATCACTTCTGAAAAGAGAAATTTTTAAAAATGTCACTCTGTAATGTTTTGTTGTTCTGCCTCAGTAATGCTGTGTACCAAGTAATAACTGTTCGAAAAGTTTTCTCTAGACACTTTTACTCCAAAGGTTTGATAGCTGCGAAGCACTTTCTCTTAGAAAAGTGAGAGCTCAAACACACTTCACACATTTCTGTAGCTTATTGGTTACATTTTTTATGTTTTTAAATTTTGGTAAACATAATGTTATTTGTTAATGTTTATAAGAATGTATATATTTTTTAAATGTATTTTGCACCAAGAAATGCTAAGTTTACAGTATAAATGAAACAGCTTTAAAAAAGCGAATCTTTTAGCCTAAAGACTGTATTTAAAGGCAAGACGTTGTGTACTCACATTGTGTACTCACATTTTCAAACCTTCTTCAGAACAGTGTAGAGTGACATTATCAGCTAATGCTAGCAAGCTTGGTTAGCATGCTACATGGTTATGGATGCTACACGGGCCTTAGTTCAATAATGCTGTCTGTTGCATTGTCACTTTGTGGCTGGCTAAACATTGTTCTAACAAGGACCCGACACACACACAGGGTTTTGCCGTGCTTGGTACTTATTTGTTTTGCTTTTTAGCAGTTCATTGGGCTAAGGCACTCTTGCACCAGGAGGCAGCTCCTTCCTCAGCTCCTCCACTGCACACTCACTCACCTCATCCGTCTCCGCCATCACTATGTATAGGGAGACAGGGTCATCAGTCACAGCACACACACCTGCCTCCTCTGCCACCTCGACGGAGCCCCGAGAGCCTACTGTACCACCCCTCCGCTGCAGCAGGCCAGAGACCGCACCCCTTGCCACAGTTGTATTATGTAGATGCATGGAAGCCATTCAATTCAATTCAATTCAATTCAATTTTATTTATATAGCGCCAAATCACAACAAAAGTCGCCTCAAGGCGCTTTATATTGTACAGTAGATAGCACAATAATTGCTTCTGCCTAGCTTGTTTTGGTGTGATCAGACAGAAATAAAATTAATATATGAATGAATATTTGCATCAAAAGGCGAAAACAGCACAGCGAATCAAATTACCAGAGATGAGACCTAGCAGATACCAATCAGCTACAGCACCTGTCAATCAAAGAGGCCTTGCCCCTTAACTGCAGGATCCAGAAATATAAGTCATTTAAAAAACAATCCAAAAAACATACATTGTTATCCATAGAGGCTGTAAAGATATGTGCAGTGGTCCCTTGTTTATCGCGGGAGTTACGTTCTAAAAATAACCCGCGATAGATGAAATCCGCGAAGCAGCCAGCTTTATTTTTTACAATTATTATAGATGTTTTAAGGCTGTAAAACCCCTCACTACACATTTTATACACTTTTCTCAGACAGGCACGAACATTTTCACACTTTTCTCTCTTGTTTAAACACTCTCAAAGTTCAAATCTTCATAGAAAAATGAGTTCAGTATATAGAATGAAACCAAAGATCAAACCCTGTTTTTAGGTCCAGAACATGGGAACAGAGCAGCTGCGAGAGAATTCAACATTAATGAATCAATGGTACAGAAGTAGAGGAAGCAAGAAGAATGAGTTGAGTAAAGTTTGACTTATCTGACCGTTTTGTTTCGCTTAATGCGCCTTATAATCCGATAAATACAGTAACTTCTACCTTCCTTTAGCATGTCCAGAAGTCCAACTTTTTTTGCGATGGTTAGCATCTTCCACTGCCTTTTGGGTGCTACCGTACGTGCCGTTGACGGTGCAAAACGTTTCGTCGACATTGTTGTGTTTGTTGGGGAGAAAACTTACAAACATACAGTTTGTGCCCTCCTGGGTTTTAAATGCACCTTAGAACACACATACATCAATACTACATATGAGCGGGTGGAGGGAGGTTTGGAGTCTTCACACACCCCCGTTCTCTGCGGCCTGCTGGAGCGGGGGGGGCTAGGAGGAGGAGTTGGCCGTCCGACTGGGGTCTGGAATGTGGGGCCTCCTTGCTGCTGCGGAGTCGGGGCAGTCTGCTTCTCCCCACCGCAGGGAAAAGGGTAACACCACCTGGGTCTGGGTGCAGTTTCCCCCTCCAGGGGGTGTGTGTTGGTTGAGTGTGGAATAATTGCTTATGAGAGCATGAGGGTGGGAATGGATGTTTGTATCTGTGTGTGCCTGTATGTCTGTGTCTATATGTCAGGTTGGGTATCAGACGTCACCTCTCTGGGGACATCTCAGGCCCTCCAAGGTTTGGAGGCCTATCTCCCCCCACCACTTCCCCTGCCGGTGGCGGGGACGCCTCAGACATCGGTGCGTTGGTGGTTCTCTGTGTCCGGGGTGGGCGCCCAGGTACACACGGCTCACTCCTTGGTGGCTGCTTATCGGGGCCTGGAGCCTGGGGCTCGCTCGGGCCACTGGAGGCGGGTGCCCTCGGCCTCGGCCCGGGGCTCGGTCACTCAGGCACAGCTGGCTGCCGGCGGAGCTCACGGGCACGTCACTGCAACCCCCCCTGGCTTCTGCTCCGCGGCTGCTGAGTGACCCCTCATCTGGGGCTCTCCTCAGCTCTTTCTGGGATAGTGGCTCGGTTGCCCCTCTGTTGGTCTTCCTTGGTCTCTTGTGTTCTGGGGGCCTCTGGACGTCTGGAGTTTTGATCTCCTCCATACCTGCTTCATGCCCTGGAGGTCGGGGCAGTGGCCCCCCACACCCTCTAGCAGATCATTACATGAAGGAACCTTTTAAAAAAAAAAAACAAGCGCGTCCATGCTCACAGGTGTACACACGGGTGATCACACACACAAACTACACCCTTTTTGGCTCCTACCTCACTGTGCGCTGTCGATCTTACGTGCTGCACAATAATGTTTAATATTTAGTATTTACTGTCATATTCCCATATATCATTGTGATGTTGTTTATTACTCTCGTTTTCTTCTGCTTGCTTTCTTCTTTCTTTCTCAACAGGTGATCCAGGTGATCGATATATGTATTTTTGTCTGCTTATTCTGTTGGTTTTTGGTTTTGCCCTTTTTCCCGTCCCTCTTCCCCGCTGTTTTTCTTTCCCTCTTTCTTTCTCCCTTTCTTTCCCCCAGTCAAGTCTGTCCCGTATTCAGCAAGTGAAAATAAAATAAACAATAAAAGGTGAATCAAATGGACCATTACGGCAAGGCTGGGATGGTCCATTTGGTAAAGTAAATCCGTTGGGCATCTTTCTTCGCCTTTAGACAATAATTCTGATGGCAAAAGAACCAAACGGGACAGGTTAAAAAACAAAAAACAAAAAAACAAAAACAAACATACAGTATAGCACTTCAGAGTCACACTGCTAGCGATCGAAGATTTATGTAAATTTAACAAGATGAATGCATTCTGTACTGTACAGGAGACACGGAGGAGATTGATTGACAATGGTCTACAGCCAATCAGGACGCAGAACACAATGGGTTGTAAAAAAAACAAACAAAAAAAATTTGCAAAATTGCACAAAAAAAAAATCAGCGAAACAGCGAAGCCCGCGTGAGGTGAACCGCGTTATAGCGAGGGACCACTGTATCCCAAACTGAACTACTCGTACACAGAGGGTTACACCATATTGTTTGTGTTTTGTGAATAAGGTGAACCGTAATAACCACAGTCATTTTCATTTGGACAGAAATCTTAATATTCATTTAGAAAACAAGTAATCTGAGAAAGTCTGCTGCCTTACCTTGTGGTGGTGAATTTTTCAGGCCTCCTAGTCAGTGCATATCCAGGCCAAGAATTTCTCTTTTATCCAGCTGTCATTGTTGATAAGTGGACTATTTTTACTGTTTATTCATATAAAACCCGACTGGTCAATAGATTCTCACTAGGAACGGTTATCACAACCTCTCCCTCGCTTGCAGATTCTGCATGAATATGCAGATATCTAATTATAGAGATTAGAAAAGTTAATCTCATATTCACATAACATACATCAGATCCTGATACCAGTTTTCCATTACCATTAATGCCTCCTACTTTGATGTATTGCGTGAATTTAGGTCATGAGGTTTTATGGCAGCACTTTAAAGGTTGATATCCATTCCAATAACTAAAAAAGCTAAGAAAACCTAGTTTTTTTCTGGGTTTATCCTCCCCTGGATCCCCTGTTCCCCGTTCTTTCATCAGTCAGCCAACACCTACTTCTTGTCATGTACATGTCATGGGTCTTAGTCTGAATTCTGATGTATTCGGATACCTGAAGCGGTGTAAGAAATGTCAGATCTCTTCCGCTGCCATGTAGCTGCGTACGTTGAGGAACTTTTCCATTAGGCCCGAGTGCCACCCCATCTTTCAGCCCTGAGGCTAACACATCATCTCCAGTTCCCCAACGAGAGTCGCAGGCATCTTGGCTGGAGCTGCCGTGAACGTACATGCCAATCCACAGCATCCGTGCCATTTAGCCACGCTGCATATAAATGCTAAGCTCATCGCAGGCACTGTGATTCCCGTCTCACTTTTTTCCTCCGTATATGTTGAAGGTGTGCAGCGAGCACTCAATCGTGCTGACATGTATAGGTCTGGTTTATTTTAACAGTGTGCATGTGTGTGCATGACTGAGAAATGCTTTTGTGTCAATCATGGAGGCACACATAGATTAGCATTGCTTCCCCTCAATTACGATTTATAAAGAGAGGTGGAGAAGTGAGGAAGAAGAATGGTGTGATGGTAGAAAGAGGGGGAAGAAAGGATCGCAATTATAAAATATAAAACTTGGCCCCAAGCTTTGAAACTGACTCACATTTCTGCCTTTTCATTTTCAGATCGTTCAAGATTACTGCCACATATATCACGTGCGATTCCACTCGTGCAGCTGCTCGTACTCTCTCGGTGTGTGTTTTTCACAGTAGAACCAAAGATATCAGCCTCTGTGGCCTACATTTATTGCTCTGATCCATAATATGACATTATTGCATCATCTGTCCACCCAACATTTCTCAAGCCCTAAGGCACTCGTAACCAAAGTGACAGAAGGCGACTGTGTGCATGTATGTGCTTTCTTTTTTTAATGCATGTGTAGAGATGTGCGAGTGTGTACGAGCTCGAAGTGTGGCGCAGGTTGTGTTTGAATTGATGGCCAATCGTTGTGCTTTTGCACGTCCATATGTTTCAACCCGCAGCTACATCCACCATCTGTCTCAGAATGACGCTAATTTAGCTCTCCTGTCATAATTGACTGCCTCTGTATTCCCCACTGTATACTGTTGCCTGCTTTGCTGCTCGGGAGTGCGGGAGCAGCACATACTTGTAACACACTTGTTACCAGGCCACTTCCTGCTCCTTTAAGCGGTGCAGGTGGTTGGAAGTGAGAGCCCTGAGGGTGGTGAGTGTGTGTTATGGAGGGAAGGTTTGGGCCACGGGTTCAGCCTCTATATGGCTTGTTGCAAGCATAGCCTGGGGAAGCATGTCAGGATATTCTCTGGATAATCACTCAAAGCCGGGGTGTTTACCTGCTGCTTAGAGCGGGGGAAGGGTAGCAAACCTGCAGAGCAGTTTGCTCATGGAGGTCACGGGGGTGAAGAGTGGGGAAAATGAGCGCCCGTGTGCACACGCTGGTGCTGGTACAGTTCTGCGTGAGACGGGGGAGTGTAAAACTATGACACGCGTGCTGTACAAAGGCCTGCAGGGTAATGAAATGCAAACATTTCTAAATACCACATTTACACATATATACGTCGACGGAAACGCAAGAGCAGTGTCTCTCAAACCACGACATTATATGATGAGATATGATAAAAATAAATGTATTCTCATTTGGCCATTGTACTGCATAGTTTTTACTTGCAGTGACTTTAACAAGTGGTTAGGTGTGTTTTCACCAGTGCCAGTTCCCAGGACAACCACATAGAACAGCCACACAAAAGCTGTGATTATGTTTACTTGCGCTTAAATAAACTTCATCTATTGGTGGTTAAAGCAGTCCTGTGCAAACACAACCACCGGCAATAACAAGGCGAGATCGCTTTAAATGTAATTTAAAAGTTTTAATTAAATGTCATTAAAAATAGTTAAACATAACTCTTATGGTAAATACTAAAAGCTGATGTACAAGTAAGGAAGAGTCATTAAATCTGTGAACTAACAGAAAAATTGAGCGATATCAGTTTTAGCAGTAATGGGTGTAACGCGCTCCAAACTAACGTCTTACTGTAGTCACATTACATTTTTCAGCACGGCAGTAATGTAGCACCATGCTGTACTATATTCAGTAATTGAATTACAGTTATAATTGTGTTGTTACTCATGTTACAAAGGTTTTTCACTTGCACTACAATCAGCTTTTTTCAGTTCGTGCGCAGGACAAGGAAAATGAGTGATCGACACTTTCTGTAGAGTGAAAATATGAACAATATTTTTACTGCACAAAAGGACGAGTGTGACGATGAAAACTGTGTTATAGCAGTATAATCTTGCTTTTTCTGTCAAACTGTGTTGTGTTTGCGTTGGTGTGTTAAGCTGTAGCTTAAGGTTTATTTTGGTAACTAGTAGTTATGTAACAGTGCATTTCAGGTCATTTTGTGGAATAATGTAACAATTAGTGTAAAAGATTTTACTTTCTCTGGCGAGTAATAAAGTAATGTAACACATTAAGTTAATGAAAACTAATGAGGAGTGTGGAGTAGATCACTTTTTTCATTGAGTACAACTTGAATACTGAGCCTCATCCACCCAAAAACAAGTGTGCACACTAGATAAAGTAAGGTATGTGCATTACACTCAAGGCTTTCTGATGCTTTTGAATTGAACTTTCTATTTTAAATGCAAAGGAATGTTTCATATTTTGTTTTTTAAATGTCACTGAGTCTTTGTTTAAGTTGTTAAAGTATGTTTTCACCTGCCTGTCAGTCAGACATACTTTACATGAAACGCATCTGATTTGAGATAAGAGTTTTCCTTCTTACTTTTGCTAATCTTCAAAGTCTACAAACAAAAAATGCCTAAATGAAGCACAGTGAGTGTGACGGTTTCAGATCTGTTTGAACCTGACAGCATTTAACTTTGTGGAGAAACACTGAGAAGTTAGTTTGAAAAGTGGGCTTTGAACGATCAAATTGTCAGTCCCTTGTGATAACCCTTACATCACAAGACAGCAAACAAAGTACTATTTTGACAAAAGTTCATATTAAACTACATATTCTTAACCATTACAGTAAAATTAGCATTATCCACCCTGCACCCTAATCACATTATAATAATAGGTCATTAGTGAGACTTTTCCCTTAAGGACTGGTTAATTACCGCTTACCAAAAGTAAAAGAAGATGAATTAAAACCATCATCAGCAGATTACATCAGCACTGACACTTTAATATCAATACAAAACTTCAACACAGGAAGTTACACCCTCATCACGATTGTGCTTGAAGTTATTGAAACTTCCAGCAGCTTGTGTTCATGAGTTGCATCTTTTCTCCAAGTTTGTATATACAAACCAGAGTAGCCACGCCTCTAAATCAAGCATTTTGATTGGCTGCGACAGCATCCATTGGTGCCAGTCGGGGTGTTGTCCTCAGTAATACTGCAATACTGCAGAGTTTGGTATCGATCCAATATCAAATAAATAAAAGTTTTAGTATTGCTGATACCAATACCATTACTTATTCCCTATAAAGGCAGAGATTAACCAGCATCAATTTGCAAATTCTGAACACATTTGAATCACCACTAAATCCATGTGATTTCTACTTTCCACAATAATGAATTGACACAACACAAACAAAACACACATTTCAACTTTTCATGAATTTTGAAACTCTTTTTTTCTTCTGTAGACCAGGGATGTAAATGTGCTCGTCTCCAAAGCACTTTGGGTCAGCTTCTCATGTGCTTTGGGCTGTAAAAAAAATAGACGTGACAGTCAACACAAACAGGTTCAGGCATTTTTCATAGGACATTCAATTTTATTTAATTCAATTCAATTTTATTTATACAATGTCAAATGACAATAACAGTCGCCTCAACGCACTTTATATTGTAAGGTTGACCCTACAATAATACATACAGAGAAAAACCCAACAATCATATGACCCCCTGTGGGCAAGCACTTTGGTGACAGTGGGAAGAAAAAACTCCCTTTTAACAGGAAGAAACCTCCAGCAGAACCGAGAGAAGGAAGACAGGATAAAAGACATGCAGTGGAAGAGAGCCAGAGATTAATAACAAGTATGATTCAATACAGAGAGGTCTAATACATACCTCAATGACTGAGGTATGTTTTCTTTCCATTTCCAAAATAAATAATTTATTTAACACAATTCAGTTGGGCTACTTACTGAACTTAGTGGATAGTAACAAAGCATCAGTCCTATTGAGCTAGTATCAATCCAATACCAATACCAGCGTTGGTACTGATACTATCAATATTTAATTCGATCTGCCAGCCTCTACATGGCTCTGAACATGCCCAGGAAGGATGGTAGATAACAACAGATAGAAATAGAGGAAGATCCAAATCCTTCCCAACTTAACATGTTGTTGCTGACAGTGGCTTATAAGGACAAACGAGGGTCCAACAGATCTGCACCTATTTCTCTAATTTAAGAGGAACAAAGAAATGTCTCTAGTTCAAACCCTTAAGCAGTAATAGGTTAAAAAGGTTAATACATACTGTTTGTGCTTATGTAACAAAGCAATGCTATACGTCGTCCCTGTTCTGAGGTGAAGCATTGCACATAACAATCCCACTGGTAGTTTTTTATTAGCCCACGCACGTTCAGTACGATAACAAATACATACAGACCTGCTTGAAAATCTGTTTGATCCTTCAAACACCAAAAAAAGCCCTGTCAGCTGAAAATCACACAGCAAGTTTAGGCAGTACATTTGTTCTTAGCCTTGAAGTAACTAGATGAAAAATCTTTTAATAGATGTGTTTGAAAGTCTCTGAAGTGGCTCATTAATAAAGGAGATGGCTCTGCTCCTGCTGACTTTGTTCTTCCACCCCTGAGTGGGAACAGACCCCGCGCATCTCAGCAGACCTCCAGTTTTTTGTGAAGAAGAGGCAACTTTAAAACGGTTAATAGTGAGTATGTGTACTTTAATATAAAGTGTTGCCAATATTTTTACCCTGGACAAAAGAAGCTATCATAGTTATCTTTATTGCAGTTTTTACCACAAGTCAACCATCTGTGGTACACAACTGTGCAGACTTTGCGACTTATCTTAGGGGACAGATATTGGCGCAGCGCATCAAGAGTGTATGGTAATTAATGCCACGCACCATGTTGTTAGTGTAGTCCTGGCTTGTCCCCAGAGTGCTACAAAGCTGTCATGCAACCAAAGCTACTTCTAAGGGTTATGCATGCAAACATATACTTGATGCATGCATTTGATGGTAAAGATGGAGACATTTCCTGTGGGGCAGTGCTCACCAAAGGAATGGACATGAAAGAGGTACGGTATGTGTGGCACGGTGTCAGTATAGAAAAAAAAGATGAAGACAGCAGGAAGAGAAATGGGTGATTGAGACAAAAGCAGATGAGGAGAGAGTTGAGGTTGTCCTGTCTGATAAACAGAAACATGGCTCATCATCATAGGGAGCACCAGGGGAGGACTGGAGCCCATCTGCCAACTAATACATACTAATGCTCCCCCTGCACTGTACAGTCACCATCAAAGGCACAGACGTGGCATTCAGTTACTGAAACAAAGGCGCGAGCAGTTGGGGGATTTCAAAGGTGGATCATGGTTGAACTGTGTAAGCAACAACTGATAGTGCGATATTTAATATTTCGTCAGTGCGTCTGTTCTTCGCCTATCTCGATAACCATTCATCTGATCGGCCACAAACTTGTAAGCGCAGTGCTGAGTTTGGCATCGTCTGAATGAGCAGCTCTCATGTTTTGGCTGGAAGTTGTTCTCTGTTACCGTGTTCCCCCTCTAGCAGGGATGTCAAACAAACAGCCTGGGGGCCTGCCAAAAGGACCAATCTGGCCTACTAAATGGCTTTGCAGTATTTGAAAACTGCCTTGACAATGGATCACATCATGATTTCATGAAGCCGGAGGTCTGAATCATTGTCAGTGTTACAGTCTTCTTACTGACAATATATTAGCAAAAACTAGAAAAAAAAAAATGAAAATATGAATGAAATTAATAATTCATGGCAATACAAAATCAAGTGAAGACATGGAGTAAAATAGGATAAAAGTAAAGTTGTGCACTAAAAATCAGATTCTATTAGAAAGAGTTTCAACAGAAGGCCGATTACTGATGTTGTGTTCCACCAAACTAAGTAAAGTGATGTGATTAAAATGAGTTTGACACCGCTGCCCTATAGTGACTGTGCCTGCTCGTCAGAAGGAAGGATATAAAGGTGTGTGTGAGCATAGCCACTGTTGATCACACATTGGCACTAATTCGCATTTGGATGCCAGATGGGAGGGTGAAGTGCTAAATGTTAGCAAGCTAGCAAGCTTGTGTCGCAGCCATGACTGTATGGGTGCAAGTAGGGCTGTGTCATATAACCCATGATAACACCGGTATAAATTTTTAAATAATAAAACAGTGTCATATAGCTCTAGAACACACAGCAATGACCCAAGCCCGGACATGTCTGAGAGCGAGACCAGCGTGCAAGCCTAAGTTGATGATTCAGTACCTAAAAAGCGAGCTACCTCAATGGTATTTAAGTAGTTTGGCCACAAAGCACAATGCTCCACAAAATGTATTAAAAAGTGTTTCTGCTAAAGGCTGAAAACACACCATCAAGTACAACTAGGCTATGAAAGCATCTAAAGAGGAGATGCAAGCAGCTAGTCATGTGTGACCCAAAAGTTAGCAGGGGACTTGACCAATCATCGCTGGAGCGCTCGCTAGTTGGATCGAAATTACTGATGAGGGCACATGGTGGTAAAGATGGGCTTTAAGCAGCTGGATACAAAAAAGATCCAACAAGCATCCAGCAACATCCAATATTTTTCAGTTTCCGTTTAGTTATTAATGATACTTTCTACATTGATAAATTACAGTAAAGTTGTAGTTTGACTTAACATTTCCAGGGAAACAGAACCTGCCAGCTACTTTTGTGCTTACATTTGACTTATGCTGTGTCACTGAATATAATGCCATGTCAATATCATTGCACCATAATGCTGTTGCTGCTGCTGCTGCTGGCACCTTGAGGCAATAGATTCACACTTTGAATTAGGTAGTCTGCCATCAGTGCCAGAGCTCACCAGATGGAATGATGGAAAATGCTCATTTTGTTTGTAATAATAAAAGGCTGCTGCCTGCAAGCTGCAATCACAGAAAAAAAGTTTTGCATTTTTTTATACTGCATTGTAAATACCAATATTACAAATTGCTTTAAAACATCCTGTTAAAATTTTGAGGCTACGTTGCCCACCCCTAGGTGTAACACACAGACACACATATTTGCTAAGAGACTGTATCACAAAGCAGGTTCTAATACTCATCTGATAAGTCAGCTCGTAAATAAGCTGAAGTTTGGCACAGCAGACAGCTGCCTGTTTTTGGCGCACATTCACACACATTCAGAAAAAACTTACAGTTGACGTAAACGATCAATAGAGACCAAAATGTTTTCTACCAAGCCAGCATGATTTGTAATGTTTAGATGGGCATTTAACATGAGGGTCTACGGAGACTGACTCATTTTTGGAGCCAGACTGAGCTGGCCATTAGAGACCTTTTTTCTAAATGTAATTGAATTTGTTTTATAATTGTCTTTGGGTTTTCAGCTGTTTCTGTAACAACTAACTTCACTCAGATTAAACACACGACACACGTTCAGTCAAAGTTATCCTTTGAGGATTTTCCTTTTAAAACTGCAACATTATGATTTCCTGCAATATTATCTGCTTAGCAACCATTGGTAAATTGCAGCTATAAAGCATAGGTAACACTCTCTGAATGTGTACTGCGCTATTTAATTAAATTATGTTCACGTGGTTGCTATAGAAGGGTGGATCAATCCAAATATTGAAAGTATCGATACAAACGGTGGTATTGGATCGATGCTATTGATCTACTATTGATAGGCTCAAGACTGTGTTTCTATCCTCTAATTTCAGTATGTCGCCCACTGAACTGTGTCAAATAATTTTTCCTGGAAATGAAAAATTATTCCTCAAACATGCGTAATGAAAAATGTCTGAACCTTTTTGTGTTAACTGTCACGTCTATTTTATTTATCCTACAGCGCAGAAGCTGATCCAAAGTGCTTTAAATACGGGCACATTTACATTCCAGGTCTCCAGAAAAACCCAGTTTCACAATACATGAAAAGCTGAAAGGTGTGTTTTGGATTTTCACAAATTTTTCTGGAAAGTAAAAAATCCAAAGGATTTAGTGGTCATTAAAATGTGTTCAGAATTTGCCAATCATAAATGTCATGAATGGCACACTGCTCTCCCCTACATAAGCTGCCTTTATAGGTTAGAAGTATTGGTACTGGTCTTGGTATCAGCAACACTGGCCTAGATATCATGTCGATACCAAAAGTTGCAGCGTTGCGCAGCACTGGTGGTCGTCAACAGTAAATCCATGTGAGGAGGAGAAGTCTGCCAGTGTTCATCCAGCCTGCATCGCTTTCTCAGAACTGGAGCTAAATGTCCCAGCGATATGAATTTAAAACAGTTTCCAAATCAGTTTCACTTGTATGAACATCGTAAATGCCTGAAGGGCTGAACGTGGCCACCTCCCTGTACAGTATGCTGCCATCCATGAAATGCTTGCTGGGACTCTTTCCCCGCTTTCCATTTTCCACCAGAATGTGTCTGCTTTGCTGGCAAACTGAATTGCATCTTTACTCTGTTTTCCTCTCTCTTTTTCCTCATTAACCGTGAACACACGTGCAGAAGAAGGTCCGTCACACCGTGCAGTTTACTGTGTCGGGATGATTCCAAACGGGTCTAAATGCAGGAACGTTTAGGTTTAGACACCCGCTCAGGCGCGCCGTTGCCTCTGATTTTGCTTTTTTTCTTTCTTTTTCTTTTTAAGTTTTCAGTATGTGTCTGTGTGTGAGAGAGAGAGAGAGGGAGAAGGGTGTCAGTGGTGAAAACAGTGAATGTCCCTGGTGTCTTGAGGTATTACACTGATGCGCAGCCATGCAAACAGGCCTAGGAGGGCCTTTCTGAATCAGTGGACAGGACCGGAGCGACCTTTTCAACTCACATTAAACCAGGGTCACCTCACTGTGCTACAAGTTAGTGGGAGAGCGACACGGAGAGGGTGGAGGAAGGGGAGATAAGAGATGGAGATGAGGGGGGCTTGCTATACCTTGTGAAAATGTGCCCTTTCATCTTTGTTGTGTTCCCATGAGCGTCTGTCCGTGTGTGTTTGTGTTGCGTGGCTCAGGAGAAAGCACATACAGTACACTGTGCACGCCCAGGATTTACTGTATACTGTACTGAGGAGAATCACTCGGAAAGGTTCCAAATTTACACTTGATGAGGGGAAATAAGAAGTGATTATGCTCTAGTAGAGGTGATTGTTTTAATGCAGAATAGGCTGAGCACTGATCAGAGCATGCTATAGGTGTTCATGATGTCGTTTTGATATCAGCTCATGTGTCCAATCAAACCCCGGCCCTACATACCCTTACAGGCCCAAATAAAAAGGCACGCATGGCTGCACTTCTCCTACCTCAGCACCAATCTGCACAAAAACGTCTCCACAAATCAAACTCTGTGTGTGTTTGTGCGTGTGTGTGCATGCTTTGTATGTGCGTGCACGGGTGCGTGTGTGTCTCAGTGCATCAGACCGGTGAAGAGGAGAATAACCCAATTACAGAGACAGTCTGCCTCAACGACATACAGTATGTACACGGAAAGAAAGAGAGGTGTGTGTGTGTGTGTCTGAGAGCGAGAGACAAACAAAGACAAGCACAGTGAGGAAGAATGATTTTTGATGAAAAGAACACAGCAGAAAAAGGGGGAGAACAAGAGCAGAAATTGCCAGGCGGCGCCAACGTGCGAGCGCAGAATAAACCGGATGTGTGCTGAACAAAGGTGAGGCAGAAAAAAAATGCATAAAAGGCAGCTGTGGAAAATTTTAATATTTGGGGAGACCTCAAATATTGGAATATTGGGATTTATTTAAATGAGAACTCCTGAGGGGTGGTACTGCACCGTGCGCACCTCAGTTCATGTACAAAGTCTTTTTTTTTTTAGGGAGAAAAACGGGGGGGAGGAGGGGAAATTGGCCCTGAACCTGACAATTTGGTGGATTGGAGGATGCGGTTGCATAGCAACAGACAGCAGCCGAGTACCTAAAAAGCAAAAAAAAAAAAAGAAAGAAAAAAAGAAGACTATTTGGCCTGTTAAATATTCACTCCCTGCTACAACAACACTCAAAGGCAAATGTGTTTCCATACAACCAGATTTAGAAAAGCTCATAAGCTCGGAGTTGTAGGAACACTGTTCATTTAAAAACTTTTCATCAAAGGTAGACATGAACGTGGCTCAACCTTATATGTAAAATTGAGGCTTGCTTACATTATATAACAATCAGTCTAAAAAAAAAAGAAGATGTGTTCGACAGTGTGGAGTCACATATTTCATCCTCCACATGCATGGCACATATTGTGTTTACATATTATCTAATAAGCTAACGCACAATGGGGAATTTGCATTTGAAATGCCACTCGGTGTGTTTGGAAGCTTAGAGCATGCGGCGAGGGGGATCACAGCAGAGGTGTTTTGTCATATTACAGATAAACACGAGGCAATTTCCCCCTTCAATTTATTAACATTTCAAGCGCCAATCCTCAATCATCCCTTGGACACCGGCGGATGCGTAGAACTCGCGCTCTCCTTCGTTGTCCTGCAGGTTTTCAATAAAGCACTAAGCTGCATGAGTTGTTTGTTGTCTGTAAAGTCAGCTGTAGATTATAACAGATGACAAAAAAACACAAGCAAGATTCCCTTTTATTGGACATCTCCACTACACAATACCCATGCATTACCTGCCAGTGAATATTACATTAGAAAAATCGCCCCTTTTTTTATGGTTTAAATCTTGTTTGTGTTGTATCCACAGTAGTCCTGGAAATCAAAGCTATCGCAAGCTTTTGCCAACTTCGCTCTCCTCTATCTGCGGTCGTGGTTATTAAGGTTTCTCTTGCACATGAATAGGGGCGCCGTTGCTCCGGGATATATTGTAAGTGACTGCTGTTCGTCTAGCCACCAGTGTTTCTCACAGAGCTGTGAATAATAGATAGGAAAGCTGACCAGAGATAATATGCCTCTCAATGAGAACATACCTCCCAGCGCATCTAGCGTCTAAGAGAATGCTAACAAGGAGCGCACACCCCCCCCCACCACCATTTTTTTTCTTTCAATAATTTTTGCAAAGCCGCAGAATGTTCCTTTTTCTTTTGGCTCTCATGAATTTATTAATAACAGAATTCCTTTCAAAACATCTCCTCTGGATAAGATGGATAACACGCTCCTTTTATCATGCGCCTCTCCTTCAGAGGCGCGCACACACACAAGCGTGCGCAGCATATATCGCGCTGACAGTGATGCGCTGTGAAATCGGATGGGAGGGCTGGATAGCGCTTTTTGTAGATTTTCGCCGCATAAATTTGGGTCACGGAATAGATTATCGCCCCACTCGTGTCACTCTGACACTGATAGACGCTCGCAATCCCACACCACTCATAAATTACACATGCTTCATGAAAATGAATTTGCCGTTTAAGTTGGTAAATGATCATTCAGTGGAGTGATGCGTAGTGTAGTTACAGTTTCTCTTTCTGCCATGTGAATATTTAACGTTGACTGAAATCTGTTTTCTCATCTTCAGGAATTCCATAAAAGTTTCAGTCTGACGAGGCGTCAGTGTGACTGTTCCTCTTCCGGCTTCCTTTCAGGCGAATTTAAATAGCCTTGGTCCTTATACAGTGAGGCACAGATTCTGGACTGCTGAGGCCGTATCAAAAGGATCCTATGGAAAAATAAAGGCAGACAGCGCTGTCGCTCGGCAGAGGCACTCTACTGTAAAGAATTCATTGTGTTTGAAGTCAATGACAGCTTTTAGGGATTTGGTGGAGACTCAAGCCGTCTCTTTTTCCACTCTTGCACATAAAGATGAGTCTCGGGTACGTGTGCGTCTCATGTGTGGATGTGCCTGAAGGTGACAAAGACATAAAGTACAATTTCAGCTCCCCTTCAAAGCCACCAGTGCTGTTTCTAAAGATTTAAAAATGACTTTTCCGATTAACGTCATCTCGCCTCGTATTTAACGGCCTGATTTGCATTTATCTTTGCGTTCCTAAATGACCGGCGTGAATGCTGCGCTAAATTGGCGTCCCTGCTTTGTAGGACTTAAGATGATGTGTAGGCAAGTGAAACTTGGGCAGGGCTGGGAATAGATAACTGTCATGTCTGAGGCCCGGATAAGAGGTAAAAATCCAGCTTTCAGTGTAGAAGATGGGATGTCAACTCTGTTCAGTCCATCCGCCGCCCAGTCACCCTCCTCCTCCTTCTTTAAAGACATTATTCTAACCCAACTGAGTCTGATTACTTTGTTTTCTGGTGAAAACAGCCTGGACAGCCAGTGTGTGAAATATTAAGGGGGGAGGTTTAAAGACCCTAAACTGGCATGTCATATCCAGTTTGCATAAAAACTAACAAATGCAATTTCGTCAAGCTCAACACGTACAGACAAACCTGTTAATGCTTGGTGTAGATGCAGAACAATTAAATACCCTAATAAATACCAGTTAATAAAAGGTGCTAGAAGCATTACTCAGGTATTAAGGTCCATATTGACATGATGGCATCACACAGTCAGGGTGTGCGGGATTCCAATCTCTTGTTCCACCGCGTCCCAAAGGTGCTCTACAGCAGCGGTCCCCAACCCCCGGGCCACGGACCGGTACCGGTCCATGAGTCGTTTGGTACTGGGCCGCGAAAGTTGAGGCTCAGGTGTGAAATTTATGGTTCTTGGGGGTTTTATCATTAACTTGGTTTCCCTGGGTCTCTTCCTGTGTTGTAGTTGTGTGTCTTATTTTGAAAGAAATTTTTACGTGTTACCATAGTGACCAGAGAGCATTAAGGGGCAGAGAGGAGGATGTTACTCTCAGTGTTGTTGGCGCATTTCAGGAGGACGCTGCTAATAAAGTTACACAATTACACAGTGAATTCACATTTATTATTATATTTACAAAATACCACAGTTTTTGTCTTAGTCGTATCATTTTATTTTGTTGTATTTATCCGCAACACCTTAAAGGTCGGTCCGTGAAAATATTGTCTGACATTAAACCGGTCTGTGGCGCAAAAAATGTTGGGGACCGCTGCTCTACAGTATTGACATCTGATGACTGTGGAGGCCATGTGAATACTGTGAACTCCTTCCCACATTGAAGAAACCAGTTTGAGATGATTTGAGCTTTGTGACGCATAATCCTGCTGGTTGCAGTAAACCGTGGTCATAAAGGATTAACGTGGTCGGCAGCAATGCTCAGGCAGGCCGTGGCATTTTAACCATGCTCAACTGGTACCAAGGGGCCCAAAGTGTGCCAGGAAAATATCCCCACTCCACTGTACCACCAGCAGCCTAAACAGTTTACACAAAGCAGGACGGATCCGTATTTTCGTGTTGACTATGTTTTTCCAATCTTCTATTGTCCAATTTCAGAGGGCCTGTGCAGACTATAGCATCATTGTCTTGTTCTTAGCTGACAGAAGTGGCACTGGGTGTGAAACGCTCCTCTGCATACTTTGGTTGTAACGTTACTGTTCCCTACAAGTCATTCCTCTGACCTCTCACATCAACATCATGTTTTCACCCAGAGAACTGCCACTCACTGGATATTTTCTCATTTTCAGACCCTTCTGTGTAAACCCTAGAGGTGGTTCTGTGGGAAAATCCCAGTAGATCAGCAGTTTCTGAAATACTCAGATCAGCCTGCCTGGCACCGACAGCCATGCCACGTTGAAAGTAACTTCACATCAGCCCTTTCTTCCGCATTCTGATGCTTAATTTCTTCAGCAGGTCGTCTTGATCATGCCTATGTTTACTGAGTTGCTGCTGTGTGAATGGTTGACTAGATATTTATGGTAATGAGTAGTGGAACAGGCTTACCGAATGAAGAGTCTTTGCCTGAAATGTCTTGGTAGGTGGGGGAAGAAAAAATTAAAAGAATTAACCATATCTCAAAGACACACATAAAAAACTACTTGAATTTTTCTTTCCCAAAAAAACATAAATAAATTATATGCTAACTCAAATGTGAATTTCAAATCTCAAAAACCTCTTTGCAAATGTTTTTTACCGTCAAATGTTAAGTGGAAAAACACACCAAAACTTCGACAGTGAACAGGCAGCTAATGAGGTTTGTGTTGGTTCTTCAGCTGCCTGCTTGGATATTACCCTGACTGCTCTGCCACAGCACAGCCAACCACTGATATGGAAAATACCCTGGCAGGTTCACTAGAAAGTCTCCAAAGCAGCGACCTGCCACAGGGTTGGACTTAAAATAAATGGAAGAATGCAAGACGTCCAATACCTGGCTTGACATAAAAAGAGAAAAGCAAAGCTGTGTTTTTTTTCCTGCAAGGAAACAAGTTTGTTGCTTTCTGAGAAATATCAGGGGCACACCTGGCAGAAGAATGAATAAAAGGAGATGTTTGTGTGCCAGATACTAGAAAAAAAATGCAAGTGCAAAGTCAGTGTCGCTGATAAAAGATCAGTGGAACTGGCCCAGACAAGGCAAAAAAAGATACTCCACGGAATCAAGGGTGTCTGGACAGCATATCTTCTCTTTTATATGTACAATGGAAAAACCTGTAAAGGATTTTGGTCCCATTTGAACTTCAACAGCAAGTGAAGATAAAGTAGTGCAGTGTACCGAACAAAGGCTTCTCTGATTGTCCTTAAGGTAAGACATTGTGTATTGATTCTCTATCTGGCAGCTGACGGTTGTTGCAAACACATTATGATGCAATTTGAGGTTTCTTACAAAATAAGACTGGCATCAGGTAGTTAACCCCGCAGCACCATGCTCCAAATAAATAGCAAACATCATTAACATGGAAAGTAGTGAGCAAATTATGAGTCAAATTAAATAAAGCTTTAATGTAAATCACAAATAAACACAGCTCAGCAAAAATATGCATAAGTACATATAAGCCCCTTTTCCATTAGTACAGCGGTCCCTAAGCCCCGGGCCACGGACCGGTCCGTGAGTCGTTTGGTACCGGCCGCGAGAGTTGAGGCTCAGGTGTGAAATTTATGGTGTTTATCATTATTTTTTTTTATCGTTAACGCGGTTTCCCTGGGTCTTTTCCTGCGTGTTATGAATAAATCTCCTTTTTTGGTACTTTTTCTGGTTTTATTTTGTTGTATTTATCCGTGACACCTTAAAAGCCGGTTTGTGAAAATATTGTCGGACATAAACCGGTCCGTGTCGGAAAAAAGGTTGAGGACCACTGCATTAGTACCTACTGGGATCGACTCGCCACGGTTTTCAGGGTTTTCCATTAGCTCATAGTACCTGGTGCCAGGTACTGTTTTAGTACTTGCTCGGTTTCAAGCGATCCGAGCAGGTCCTAAAATGTGACGTCGTCAAACTGCATGCCACCGATTGGCTGGTCAGTAGCGTCATGAGTAGTCATGAGAGTGTCTCGTGCATGAAAATTAAAACAGGCATTTTTTTAAAATCCAGCAACGAGGGAAATGGCTACAAAAAAAAAAGCCGTGTTCCCCAAGTCTGACGAAAAGCCACAGACCGAGCAGCAGTTATATTCTTGCCTCGATGTCCCTCTTTTTGGCTTTTTTGTAGCGTTCGTGTCGCATATTGATGACCTCACAGGACGCTCAGACACACTGCTATTATGATAAGCATGCATGTTAGCTAGTACGAGAGTGTAATGAAAAACCAGTCGAGTCAACTCGTGGCAAGTCTATCCGAGTAGGTGCTAATGGAAGGGGCTATAGCCATCAACCGTGGCTTAAGCAGTTACAGTTTGACAGTTAAATCTTTGGACAGTTTACATTTACAACAAAAATAAAATGGCATAAAAAGTGGGAAGGGGCTTTAAAGGAGTTAAGCTAATCAGTCTTGGCTTACTGTGTTTACATCAGTGTTATCAACCTCAAGATTAGTGTTTTACTAGGGAACAAAGCAAAACACGTATATCTGATAGTTTACACTATGCCACGAGAAAGTGTTAACTTCAGAAAAAATAGCTGAAGAATGAAATTCTGACCATGTTTTTTCTTTTGAAAATGCAGAAGCGCTCTAAGTTCCTAAAATACTCACTGGGTTCAGTTAAAACAGGGTTTAACAGACCTCTTCCACCTTGTAGTAGTGAAAAAAAAAAGCTACAACCTGCTTTTGGAGCAGGTTTCTAGCAGATGTCACATTAAAGCAAATTTGAATGACATGTGTAACGTACTGTACATAACATGTAGCATAGAGCCTGCTAGAAGCTGCCAATCCTCTTAGCGAGGCTCTTGTTTGTTTAGAAAATAAATAGTACCATAGATTCTGTACCATAATTCATATGTCAATAAGGATGTTCAACAGCCTCTGTGGTTTTGTTCACGTTTTCCTGCTCCAGTGCTAAAGGTTTTACAGGAGATCTATTGGCATTCTTTTTCTTTTTTTCTGGTTCATGCAGCTTGGCTGTGAGGCGAAGCAGAGACAGCTTTGTTGTCTTATGTTTAGGTGACAGGCAGGAGGTCCACCCCTCTCGCCCCCACAGATATCACCTCCTCTCCGCTTGGTGCGCATCAAGGGGATTAGCGTCTTCCTTCTCGCGTGAAACGAGCAACATCAATGGAGACCTGCGAAAGATTCACCCGGTGTTCTGCATAAAGCGTGAGCTGCCGAGCCGTTTATGCAGCCCTTTGTGAGGTAAACACTTCAACATCAATCGATCGGCTGGGGAACAGGCAGAGCCTTTTACGGATTCACCTTCCCCTCCCACGAAACGAGGGGATGCGGCATCATCTTGATGGGTTTAATTCTGGGGAGAAAAGAAGGGAGTAAAGGTGAAACAGAGGAAGCAGAAAGGAGGAAAAGCGAATATGACGGCCTCCTCCCACTGGGTTTGGCTCCAGCTGGTGGGAGGAAATAAAAAATGAAAATTCTATGAAGGCACTTTTGCTTTCTGTAAACAACATTTGTTTCTAAAGGCCCGTAAAAATCAGCCGAGTTCGTTTACGTCTAACCATCATTACCATTAGAAGTCCTAATGGGTCAGGCTCCGGCTGGTCTGGTTAAAAGAAAAATGAAAATTCTAAGAAGACACTGAAAATCTTTCCTTCTCTTGCTTTCTGTAAACAATACTTACCTCTAAAGGCCGGGAAACATCAGCCGTGTTCGTTAACATCTAACCGTCATTACCATTAGAAGTGCAGATCCTGAAAAAGTCTTATCAGTGCCTCTATTCCTGCTGATATCAGCACCCTGCCTCCCCCCTTCTCCACCGTGGACACACACACACACACAAACACTGTTATCTCTGCTATCTGGTATTTAGCCAACTCAGAGCTAATCCAGTGTGAACCCACTCCCTGGCTTCTGCTCAGCAGTTTGCAAACAGATTTGGAAAACACACACACACACACACACACACACACACACACACACACACACACAAAGGGAGTCAGAGTGTTTGGCCCTGGAGCAGGGAACATCACGCTCCAGTAATGTGATGCCGAGGCAACACTGCGCTACAGTAGTGTGGCATTAACATAAATGTGCATCTCAGCGCGAAGAAATGGGAACACGGGGATATTTGGAGCTGTCTGCATGTGATAGCTGTCTGATTACCTCTGCTGTGACCTCGGTGTCCTCACAACAAACACACACACACGGCATTAAGCTGCCGAAATGTGTCCACCATGACCATTCAATCATTGTTTATTCAGTCTTTTGAGATAATCAAATTTTTCTTTGAGCAAGATGAAATTTCAAGCACTGAGGGAGATAATTACACTGCAGGTCAGAAGACTCGTGCATGGTTGCAAAATCGGGACTTGTATGTGACAAAATGTGTGAGAGTAGCAGTTAGACGGCGTGAAGCCAGCCTTATAGAACTGATGCACTCCTTGTGGTCATTTTATTTTACAGCGTGGGGATTTTCTGCCTTCATAAGGACCCTGAATGCTTGTGTAACTGCTGTTTCACACCAATTATCCGTCCTACTAGAAATTTATGAGAGACATAACTTCTTGTTTAATGACGGCACTCACATGGTAAACAGTGGGATTAAAAGAGTGAGGTGATCCTACGAGATATTGTGCCTGTATTTGCATTACTTTTGATTTTAAGTAAATCCTGAACCACAAATTTGGGAGGAAAATTTCAACAGTCTTTTTCCCGGTCACAGAACACCGGAGTAACTCTCTACCCTCTCAAGGATACTTCAGGGTGCGTGGGAGTTGACCCAACCAATCTCCAAGTGTTAGAGAAGGCATCCAGCTGCATCCCTTGGGTGCCCTGTGGTGGGTGCTTAAGGAGTGTGGGGAATCAGGATGTTTTCACAGGCCTTTCAGTTCATGCACAGCCACACTGAGCGCATGGCTCACATTACTGGAAACAAGTCAGACTCGTTCCTGATGAGTACTGGATTCTGCCAAGGCTGCCCCTTGTCACAGATTTGGTTCATAACATTTGCTGACCTCCGGATCTGCTCGCCTGATCTTTTGCGGACGATGTCGCCCTGTTGGCTTCACTGAAAGGTGACCTCCACCTTGCACTGGTGTGGTTTGTAACCAAGTGCGAAGCGGCTGGGATGAGAGTTATCACCTCCATATCTGAGGTCATGGTTCTCAGCCCGAAGATGATAGAGTCCTATTAGGGAGGAGTTGCTTTCCCAAGTGGAGGAGTGCAAGTATCTCAGGGTTGTGTTCAGGAGTGTGGAAAGAAAGTAGCGTGAGATTGAAGGATGAATTGGTGCAGCATCTGCAGTGATATGGATGTGGGCCAGTTTGTTGCGGTAAAGTGAGAAGGCAAAGCTGCTGATTTACTGTTGAGCTGCATTCCCACTCTCACCTATGGCCATGAGCTGTGACCAAAAGAATAAACTTTCTCCAAAGGGGTCTAGCCTCATACGTAAGAGATGAGGTACAGGAGGAGCTCAGAGTCACCACTTTTCCTCCACACTGTAAGGAACCAATTGAGGTGGTTCAAGCCTCTGACTATCACCTCCTGGAGACCTCCTAGGGTAAGGTGTTTCGGGCATGTCTTGGATTGTTTGGGAACAGAACAGAAGATCTGAATGTGGTGCCTGAGAAGAGGCAGCTCCGGGCTTCTTTGCTTTGACTGCTGACTCTAATCCCCTGCAACTACAATATTAATACATCTGTTTTAAAAAAGTTTTTCTGTCAAGTCTTTGCAACTCGGGGAAAAAACCCCTACACACCCATCAGTCTTTTCCTCTTCACGTCTTTATTCCCCCAGTTTAAGTATGGAGCGCACACTCAATGCCTATCGGTGTTGCCAGCATATAGGGGTAAATAATACAGGTTAGCAAAAGCTTAGCAACTGCAGTAATCACATTACATGTAACATGTCTGTCTAATCTCAGTGTTTATTGTATATAAAAGGATCTCAGATGACCAGTAGCATCACAGTAAAAGGATATACTAAGTTTCAACGCCGGCTCTTCCACAGTAGCAGAACAAAGTGTTTCTCTGTGGTGAACTCTGAATCAACAGGACAAGCCCCTGGGGCTCCTTTCTCACCTGTGTGTGAACAGACCGTTTTGCATAAGCAGCTTTTTTTTTTAATGAGCTACTGCTGTGTTTGGCAGCCACATAGATGAATAGCTAGCTTGGAGCCGATTGGTCACTTTCCAACAGGTCTACATAAACATTAAAGCATTAAAAAAGAAAGAAATCCCCCCTTTTTAGATGCTGTCTCATTTTCCACGTCAACCTGTTCACACTTTTTTGAACCGCTTATGCACCGGCGATTTTCCACCCATATGTTTGCGTGACTTGGGCAAATTCTGCACTAAACTTTCTCAGCTGTCAAGACGGCAGCTTCCCCCCCCAACAATAAAACAACATTCTGAGGTTGCAGCTACTGTGTGACTCATTAGGATGGATGCCTCGTGGAGTGCAGCGCTACACTGTTGATAGGACTTTAAATCCTTCCACTTCCCTCGCATGTTCTCTTTCTTTCTGTCTCGCTCGCTCAGTCTCTGGTTTTCCTCAGGAGACCAGGTTAGATAAGACCGCCTGGGCTATAAAAGCAAGAAAGAGCCCGGGGAGAAGCGTACGGCACACGGGAGCGCTCTCGGCAAGTTTAAAGCAGGAGACATGATGTGCTAAGGCGATAAACATACATACACATATATGCAATATGTGGGTGACAAACACAGACAACCCATTTTCTTCCTCTCGTCTGATCCTTCTTCACCCTGTCTCCTCCTCCTCCTCCTCCTCTCTCGAATGTTTCTAATCGTGGAAGCCCCTTGAGGCTGTCGCGTTATTATGGAATTATTTTTATTGTTCGGTCAGTCTGGGCCAGCATGAACCGGTCGACCACGTCTCATTCAGACACACACAGACACATGCACACTAAGATTATATATATACATATATATCAGAAAACTGTTTATTGCACCTGTTCCTGCTGTGTGCCAACAGCCTGCTATAACTGCACATACAGCTCCGCGCCGTTGACTCAGTGTTGTGTAACAAACAGATCGACTCTCTCCCCGCCACTTTGCTTGGGTTGGCAATTGTTTGATTTCAGTATCTCACAGACAGCACCGCGGTGGTCAAGTTAATGAGCAAAAATCCACCCCCCTCTTAGCGCTTTTAGAGGAAGGCGTTCATAAAAAAAAAGAAGAAGAAGAAGAAGCCAAACGCTGATCATTTTAACAAGCTGCACGGTGCGTTTAAAAAACTTTTTTCTTTCATACACTGGTGGGGAATTCCTCATGTGGAAGGGTCACATTTGTTTCCATTTTGGCAGTGCATGTGAATCAGCAGTGTATTAAGGAAAGTTCAAGAAGTACATTTGTTTTATAAAAGCCATTTGTTTCAGAATTAATATGATCGTTAATTGAATAAAAGAATAAAAGATCTGTCATTTATTAAAAGGTCGTTAGGTTTGTTCTCCCTGAGTCTGGTTCTGCTGGAGGTTTCTTCCTGAGTTTTTTTCTTCCCAATGTCACCAAGTTTGTTGTAGGGTTTTTACCTTACAATATGAAGCGCCTTGAACTGAACTGAAGTCAAAAAGAAGAACTTTAGTCTTCCCTTTCTAGTATGTGTCTAGTTTTTAAGCTTTGACCAGCCGCACTCGCATGGGTTGCGTTACGTGTGGGGTTGTCAGGCCTTTTATATACCGAGAGGATCGGGGACTCAACTTTCAGTTTTAGCCTCATTAAAATCAGTTTCAAGCCAGTGTTTGTGGTGGAACTGTGCTACTACAAGTAGCAGTAAGTTTAGTTCATCCAAAGCTTTTAAAGTTTCTTGATTTTTATATTTTTTCAGTCGAGGTTAAGACATTCACCTTACATGCAAAAGATTTCCTGTTTGAGATGAGGAGGCGATATAAACCTAACCTCAGGGGGTCAAAAGCTAATGCACCCCTGGGCCTGATTGTCCCAAGCTAGAAAAACTGGGAGGGTTGTGTCAGGTAGGACACTGAGTGTGAAATCAAACACGCAGACCCATCTGCTGTGGCGATCCCTGGGGAAGTAAGCAAGCAGCTGAAAGTCTTTTAACATGACTAACTGCTATTTTGCTTCACTTTTGCTCGCATCTGATGCTGCTGGCAATAGTTTGGCTATTGTTGATACTTTTTTATGTTTCTATAGACGTAATCAGCAATATGAAAGAAGCCCATTGTGCTTGCAGTGAAGTAGCTTTACAAAGTATGTTACTTAGAACAAGGATGTCAAACTCATTTTACGTTGTGGGCCACATAAAGTCCACTTTCATCCCAAGTGGGCCGGACCAGTGAAGCCCCCCCGTCCTGTCAGTGTAAACCTCAGTTTCTCTACATGATAAAGTACTAAACTGTTTGCTTAACTACAAATCCAAAGTTTACGCCCTCCTTCACATTTTTTCAAAGTCATCCAGTGTACTGGATTGGAGTCTTTGCCAGGCCGATTCTGGCTCCCGGGCCTTATGTTTGACACCCCTGATTTAGAATATTAGCAGTTTGTTTCACTTGCAGCCATCTCATACTGTCAGCAGAGTTTTTAGAAAAATGTAGACTATATTCACAAAACAGTAAGCAGTGAAGACTTAAATATCTCCTCCCATCAGTCGGTGGAGAACAAAAACAGAGCTAAAAGAGGTTAAACGTATCATAGTATGACTACAAAGAAAACAAGTTAACGTTGATGTAGCTCCATAGCTAAACTAACCAGATTGCTAACAAGCTCATGTAATCCCCTTGAAAGGGGATAAGTCTGTTTTCTGCTCCCTACACTCGCGTAAGAAAGATACAAGCACCGAAATGACAGACCAATATAATTCATTTGTATTTATACTGTTTTTAAAAGCAGCAAAAAGCAAGAGCGCGTGAAAACAAATAAACTGCACGCATCCCAAACTTCACTTTAATTTGTGTATATAAGCATCAGCTGTGAAAGCTGATATTGTGACCGCAGCTTAACTTGCACTGAAAAATAGCTTCTAGCTAGAGCACACTTGTGACAGTGACAGAATCAATACAAAAACTACAGAAATTATAGTCACAGTAGTTCTTTATGTGCGTGCTATGAGTCAGATTTGTAGAAGTTATACTGGCTTCAACATACCCACACAGATATATGCTCACATTGAAATGGATCTGACAAGAGGCCATCTCTCTAATGCTTACTTTATAGTACCGTTTACACAACCTGCACAAACGTGCTCATGTGCAGGACTCCAAAAACCAAACAGCACGTAGCAGCGACTGTGCATAAGTCAAATGTGGATAGCACAGATAGTAGCTGTGGTGGACACGTTTCATAGTTTTAACACTTGGTTTCACTCTCTGGCTTAATGTTGCAGGCTTATGAACCCACATTAGCACAAGCAAGAGAAGCCCATACACTAGTTGTAGCACATATTTTGGACACTGCCTCCATCTGGCAGCAGACGCTTTCCGTAGGGAGACGGGCTATCCGTAGCTGGCTATGCTCTGCCAACAGAGAACCGTCCTCAGCCCATAACGGCCCCCTTCACCCCATCATGGCAGTAACGCTGCTCAAGATGTGACCAACCCTCTGACGCTAATCAATGCAATACACTCCGGGCATTGCCAGGGACTGACCCGTGTGTGTGGCTGTGTGACACGCACACAAACACAAGCACACACCTCCTCAGACAGCCGACCGATTACGCATCACAACACAGCTGATTTGCCCCGTGGCTTGACACTCGCTGTCCACTTCGATCACGTTACCCTTCCCAGCGAGCCCAGCGCCGTGTGTTTGCCTGTGCCCGAGTGTTTACATGCACTGGGTTCATCTGGATATTGCTGTTATTCCGTAGCGCTTTCAGCAATGTAATTTGTCACTACTTGTAAAGTGTTAAGCAGAGGGAAAAAAGCTGAAGGCAACAGGATGGAAGAAAAAGTGTTTCGTGGATTTCGGTCTACTAGCTCTGCATTTTTTTAAAAAAATTTTCTAAGAAGGGGTCATGCTGGGTGATACTTGGAAAACTGTATGAGGGCTTTGACAGAGCAGTCTTAGCCTTAAATATATCTGTGCTCAGAAATAGTACTCCGCCCGAGGCTTTGAGCCATTCCAATGATATACCGTGGCTCACAAGCCAAATAAAGCCTGTGCAAACAGCCTCGAATTTCCCAACAAACACTTTACTGGAGCTTCGCATTTGAACCCCCTCTCCCCGAAATTGAGCTGGCCTCATCCCAGCAACTCTTAACTCCCTCTGCTAAGGAAAAAAACGCTCTCTTGTTCGCCCGTAAACTCCCTATTAAAAAGATCTGCGGGCCAGACCGCACTCCTCCACCGTTGTCAGATGGCTGCTGTTTGCAGTGGCAGAGGCACAGCATGAAAGGGTCTAGGGGTTTAAGGCAGCTACTAGTTTGGACGTCAGAGGAGAAGTGCATTAAGACAAAAGACTGCTGGGGCATAGGCGGACTTAAAAGCCGATGTGAAACACAACCTGTTGTTAAATATGATAAAATTGTAAGATTCACTGTTGGAGAAGTATGGATGCAGGCAGGGTAGGGATGTATGGGCAGATGTAAGATATACACCAGATGGAACCAGACACTCATTCTGAGTCTGTACTATTTTGGGAGATGGGGGAAGAAAATGGTCTAACTTGGCAAGTGTAAATATGTGTACTAGTGTAAGCAGTGGGTCTCTGGCAGGTCTCTGTGCATATGGGGGAAGTATAGGGTCTGGCACATGTTTAGTGTGGTGACCCATTTTTTTTTGTGCATCTGGACTTGATAACTTTCCTCTTTAGCAGTAGTGAGAGAGAGAGAGACCTACGCAGTGACATCTCTATCTGTGTTGATCTGGACCGACTTTGAAACTTGGTCAGAGCGGAGTAGTTTCTATATAATCAGGAAGGAGAGAGTGCGCGCCACGTGAAATGAGAAACACACTCCTCTCCATCCTCCAAAGAAACATCCAAATACACACATGTCTCAGTATGGACCGGTGTTGTTTTTAAAGCTGCTCTTGGTTTTTGTGATTTAAGTGGATGGTTTACATTTCGTGTGGCTCTTTTAAGCCACATGGTGAGAAACTTCACCATTGTTTATTTTTGAAAGGACTGAGGTTACATGCTGTCATTTAGGCGTTCAAGCAGGTCGTTAATTTTTAAAATGAAATATTGCCAACTGGACCATAATAAACCTCGAATAACCCCAGAAACAGCTTTGGTATCAGCATATCTTTATTGGAACGTTAGCTCACTTGTTCTAGTGAGCAGCTAGCTTTTTTTTAAGTGCTTAATCGTTTTTCCTAGAAAAGAAAAGTTTGTATTATTCTGAATAATTTTAAGCCTTCAGAAAGTTCATAATGGTTTTTAAAGGTTTTGTGAATAATGACTGGGATCGCATTGGGAATTATTCACTAAGGAAAACATTTAAGACACTCGCCAATTTTCTCATTTTTCAAATGCTGTGGGGACTTTTAGAGAGCTGTGCATAAATGAAAGGCTGAAACCTCAATGAACAGAAGCAATGGTGTAAAGCAGAGTGGGCCAAAGTCCCTCTACTATATTCAGAGACTGCTAAGGTTACATAGAAAACAATTAGTTCAAGTTATTGTCGGTAAAGGTGGTTCTACAAGTCAATGAATTGTGGGGTGTACCCCGTGGGGTGCGTAAATAATGACACAGTGCAATGTGTCGTATTTAAACTATTTTAAGACCTTTTAAGGACTCAATCATTTTTATGATGTAAAAACTCGATAGAGGGTGAACTTTTTATTTATTTGTACCATGACCTGAATGCACAAATGAACAACTGGCTAATGCGTCAGAGCTAACAGGCTATCTCTTTGTGCTCCGGGATTCTCTCCTTTCCTTCATAGGGGTGAATTACACCAAAGTCAAACTCCAAAAGCAAAGCCTGCAGACATTTGGCGTGGATGCTATCAGATCCACTGAATGTAACAACTGAAGTAAAAAGATTCAATTTTTAATCTAAAATTTCACTCTTAATTTCAAATGTTAGTGTGACTGAAGCCTAACGACATCCGTCAGTGCAACTTGAAAGAAGGAGATTAATATGGGGAGCATGCTTATTTGTTTTCTTGCTGAGAGTCAGATGAGGACATCGATAGCAAGCTTGTGTCTGTGTACTGTAACATTGCCGGGGGCAGTTAGCGTAGCCTAGCATTACAAGTGGAAGCAGGGGGAACTAGCTTGTTTGGCTATGTCAAGTTTTAGAAAGTGAAGGTTACATTTCTGTTTAGCAGAAAAATTGCATTTTAGTTCACATTACAGCAGGAAATACAGCTGTTTAGCTAACCAGTTTGGGTCGTTTATGTGAACAATCCCATTTGAGTGGGACCTTTAAGGTACACGGTGGATTTTTTTCCTCCAGTGTTTTGTTTGATTGCCTCTGATCTCTTCAGTCTGAGGGAACCAGTCTTTCTGATATGTCCACAGCCACGACACCGAGGTTAGTCCTTAATAGATTAACTTTGCCAACTGACAGACCACAATAAATCACAACAGCTTTACAGAAGAAAACTAAACTAACCCTTCAAATGCCTGGACCAGCTTCGATTTTCAAGGTGCTGACCTAAACAGAAAAACACAGAGCCAGCCGGATTTCACTCTACAATTTGATACATCATTTTTTTTTTTCTTCTGTAACTCCCCGGGGCCTAAGGATGTTCTCCTCGGGATAAAGACATTGTTAGTGTGACTGAGGTATGTGGCTTTAGAGACCGGCTGCTAACGTTAGCCTGATATATTTGCTTCACTATTGGTATTGATCCGAGTTGTCGATTCTTGCTCTGGGGAGCAATTATTACACACAGCAAGTCAGGACAGTCAGTGCAAGAATGGATGCAGTCGTTTCACACATGGAAGAAAATGCACCACACCTCACTGCACACACACACACACACACACACACATCTACACCTGTTTGAAGAGTGAACACAACGAGCTTTTGCTCCGACGAAAAACAGAAGAAAGAAAAGAAAAATGAAAACTAGCAGTGAGCTGAGTGAAGCTGATATAGCCACAACAGCCGAGCGAGAGATGCCAAAACCTCTCCTCCACACACACACACACACACACACCTCCTCTTCTCCTCCTCCACCTCCTCTACTCTCTGCAGCTGAGAGGCAAAGCAGACAGATAAGCAGGCAGCCAGAGACGGACTAATCCTCCCACAGTGAGAGACGTTCCGGATAGTATATGATGGGAATCAAGCTAAACTGACAGTGAGGCAGAGGGAGGCTACATGGGGAGGGATGAGAGGCAAAAAAAGGCTAAAAGTGAGGTGAGGATACAGATTAGCAAAAGGTGAGGACGAAAAAAAAGGGAGGGGATTTTTAAATCGTTCTTAGTGTGAAGCGAGGGCTGAGAGTTCGATCGGATCCACAAGTTTTTTTCCTTCTCTCTCTCTCTCTCCTCCCCCTCCTCCTCGCATCGTGCCACCGTCTCGCACTGTTTTTGATAAACGTTGCTATTTTGCAACCATTTGCTTGCTTATTCGTCTCTCAATCATTCTCGCCGATTCTCTCTCTCTCTCTCTCTCGCTCTCTCTCTGTCTGCACCCCCCTCCCCTCCCTAACCTCCCACAGCATCCCTCTCTCTCTTTCTCCCTCCTGCTCGCTCTCACTCTCCCTCTCTTTCCCAGTCTGACTGAGGCTGATGTAGGTCAGTGCGTCTGGAGCCTGTCTGGAGCTGCTGGAGAGCCTCAGAGCTCCACGCCTGGTCCTCGACGACCCTCGCAGCGGAGGGCTGCCTCTGTGCCCTAGCTGAGGACGGACGCCGTTCCCTGGGCTGTGTGAGGACAGGACCAGCTCGCCTGACCTGACTCGCCTGGAGGAGGAGGAGGGAAGAGGAGGAGGAGGGAGGGAGAGCAGGGTGACGCGGGGTGTCTGTGTACTTTGGAAAGCTAAGGCGGTGCATGTTGTTTGCATGTGGGTCGTAGATGCACGCGCACAACAGCGAGGGCGAAAATGCAAGAGATAGTAATCGTTGTCTCTCTTCTCATCGACGCACTTACAAGAGGGGTAGGGGGGTCATTTTCATGCAGGGCTACCTTCGCATCCCCTTTTCCTACAACACACACACACACTGTCTCTTTCTGTAACTTCATCGTGATGCTTTATGTCTTTTTCCTAGACCCGATTCTTTCACGTATGCAGCCATCGAAGTCTCTCCAAACACCACAGCGACCCAGCAAACTCCAAACTGATGCGCCTCGTACGACAAAAACAAAAACCAAAGAAAAAAAACCCATTTGAAAGCAACAGCGGTGTTCTTTCTTTCTTCTTTTCCAGTATATCCATTCCTTTGCGGCTCCTTACGGATCCACTCCGACTGATGTCCTTTCCCTAAAATACCGAATACTGAGAGCATCCTTCGACCGCCGTGTGCCCCCTTTTTTTTTAAATAAATGAAAGCCAACGAGTGCAAGGACGACGATGATGACGACTTTTGCAAGAGAGCGAAAAAATCCGCCGCCGACTTCACCGTCTCCTGATTCTGCTCACCTTTCCCTTTGTCCCCCCACTTCTTCCTCATTCTCCGCTCTCATTCTCTGCTCCTTCCCACTCCTCTGGCTTTTAGACAATGCCCCCCCCTAAAAAAAAAAAACATCGTTGTATCAGAGTGTCTGAGTGCAGCTGTGAGAGTGGCAGTGTTGTGTAGTGTCTGAGTCTGTGCTCTCGATTTGACTCTGAAGCACGTCTGGGTCCTGCAGCGGCACGTCGGTGAGTTTGTTGTTGTGTGTTTACGCATCTGTGTGTTCGTGTGTCTGTATCGGCGCGACACAGCGAACCGTCTCGCCCGCCTTCTTCGCTACCCGGAGCGAGGGACGTTTGGAATTCCTGGGGCGTGGCGTCGCCGGCCTGACCACACCTCGGGTGTTTCCCTTCGTCTGACGCCCGTTACCTTCTCTCCACCTAAACTCGTCCGAATCCTCCGGATTATAGCGGAGAGGGCAGAGAGTGAAGCCGGGACTCCGTTCTGAACAACAGATTGTTCATTTCACTGTCTCGCCTCCTGCTTTGCATTGCTGCTCTCTGGCTCGCTCATATTGCCCCGACCGAGGATGCAACTCTATGCCTCTTAAATGTGACGGCAAAATAGGACAGAGGGTTCAAAGAAGCACAAAACAAAGAGTTTTTTTCCCCCCCAATGCGAACATAAAGAAGGAAGTAGATGGACGAAAATAGCTATTTTGTGTACAAAACATCCTAAACGCCTGCACTGTGTGACAGAACGTCACGACGCAGTGCTACAAATTAAGGCCCCAAACTCATCAAACAGACCTGTGAGGCGGTCCCTGTTCTTTAGCCTGTTTGAACATGTGAGAATATGTTGGACAAAGGCGGGAGAGAAAACAAGCTGCCGTCAGTGCTGCTTATCAGAGTTGAAGATGAAATGCAGAGGGGCAAGTGGAATAAGTAGCACTGTATGTTCCAGGGTAACTTAAAAATAACTGACTTTGTTGGTGCTGTTGTGTAAGGGCTGACAGCAGTAGGTGGGTGATATGGTGAGATGGCCACCTGCACTGTCTGCCACATCCACACAAAACACAGAGGAGACAAACCAACTGTGGATGAGTCACAGAGAAACACACAGAGAGAGAGAGAGAGTATGCAAATCTGTGCTTACTCTTCAGTTTTTCTGTTTAACTGCAGGGTGGAGGGGACTTCCCACTGGTTCTCAAACATTCAATCCCTGGAAAAGCTCCAATTCAGTTAGAGCAGGACACACATACACGCACGCATGCCTGCTTGCGTACACACACACATACACACACACAAAGGCCTCATTGTGTTTGACCCCGGATGATGAGCAGGCAGGTCAAAGTGGTGGGTCATTGAGAGGCGGTTGAAAAAGGCAAGTGCATGGTAATGAGTAGCTCTGCTAGAGATAAACGCTCTCACATGCTTTCCCTTCCGCGCGGCCAATGGCGTGCACTTATACTGTGACTTTTAAAGCTTAATGTGTCCTTTACACACACACACACAGACGTGCCAATGCACATGGCAACTCAGGAGTACACCCCCTCCCCCCATGACACGTTGGACATGACATAGACGAGCCACGGATCGAGGCGCTCTCCTCGTCCCAGCTGCCTTTCAGCTTCTTAAGCCCCGCCCCTCACTTTTCCCCCTTTTTAAGACACACTGTGATGACTGTGTGCCCCCCACCACCCTCTCCTGCTGGGTCATGAAGGTCTCAGCAACAATAAACTCCCAGCGAAGTCATGTGATGCACACTCATTAAACCCACCGTTTACTCCGTTGTTCTTCTAACATATTGGCTTATTGTTTATGTTCTACCTTTAAAAAAACAACAACAACAAAAACATGCATATTAAGCACTTTGTCTCTCACATTTGTTTTTCCAGCAGCTGTACACCCTGAGATCATTTCAGGGACACATTCATGAGTTTTCCAAGGATGGCAAAATGGAAACACAACAAAAACGCACAAAACTATTTATTTCCCTTCCTTTAATGCACAAATAAACAGCCCTGAACCCCCCACCCCCACCCCCCAGCTCACCATCCTCCAAAAACCCACACCGGTCTAACTCCAGCTCTACACCCTCCTGCAGCACTGTCTCATAACAACACCAACACCCGCCCTCCTTTTTTTTAGGTGTCAGCAGAGGCGGGACTGAGCGCCGGTGTGTTTGGGGTAAACACGCGGCTCCGGCAGCTCCAAAGATGACTGGGCTGCGGGGCAGGGTGGCGTGATAAAGACCGGGCAGGGATCACTGCGGTGCATCTGCCGGCAACGCGGTGGAAAGCTACCTGACAGTTGCTTCTCACACATCAGATAAGATTACAGGTAGACCTGCTCCACCTGTTTAAACAAACCCATGTGCACGCATGCTGCTGTGTGTGTGTGTGTGTGTGTGTGTGTGTGTGTGTGTAGCCCGGGAAAAAGAGATAGAGATAACAGACTAATCCAGTGGCAGGTGCATGCTTGTAATTGGGACGGCTAAAGATATAGACTGATGAAGGAGCTCATTATTATTTATGTGTTTGATTTATGTAAGCACAGAGGGTGTGTGTGTGTGTGTGTGGTGGGGGTGTGCTGTTTGTGTGCATTTTTAAAGAGTGTGTGACTTCTTTTGAGCTTCTCCTCATGAATTAAGCGCAACGCAGATGTTATGTCAGAGATTTGAAGACCAGATCAGACAGAAATAAATAGAAGTTAAACATCAGTTCTAGTTATCGATCAGTGACTAAAGGTCAGACGTCACCGCTGCTTTACTCATTGGACGGCTCAGGCGAACAGCGCTCACGTCAGTCAGATGCAACAGCAAAAAAAAGGAAAAAAAAGAAAGGAGGCCTTTGCCAACCAGCCGATGACATCACCTGCATGATTTAATGATGGCAGCTCAAAGCGGGCGATTACAGCATGGAGATACAGCCTGCCATACACGGCAACACACAACCACATACATACACACACACACACACACCATACAGCATGGCTCCTTTTGGCTCTAGCCTGACATCTAGCGACACAAGCTGTAATGTGATCTTTACATGACACTGACATGTTAACATAATGGGTCTGAGGAGGAGGTGGAGGAAGAGGAGGAATCTCTGCACTGTGGAGTGTGCTGAGCTGCTGGGTTTTTAGTGGGGAGTCTTGTTTCTCACTTTAATAATTGTAAATACGGGTTGTTGTTGGCTTCATGGTTCACCACAGCACCCCCCCCACCCCTTTGCCCCGCCAGGATGCAGGGAGTAAATAAAAGCTGCCGTCATCTCACCTGAGTCTCTTTTTAAATCTGCCGGCTGTGATGTCATAGCGTGTCGTAAGGAGTCGCAAATAGCAGGTTTGGGGCGAGATTGTTTTTGGGTGGGTGTTTTCTCAGCATTTCCTTGCTTTACCCCTCCACCCGACAAACACTCAGACACATTACACAGGATCTATATTTAGTCACTACTCAACCACATGAAGCTAATTTGGATCTAAGTATATCCCTCACAGCCAGGAAAAGGACACACACACATATAAACATATATATATATATATATATATATATATATATATATATATATATATATATATATATATATAAATATATATATATATATATATATATATATATATATATATATATATATATATATATATATATATAAACATATATATATATATATATATATGGACACACACACACCACAAGTTTGCCTTCCTTCAGTGGAGTCTGACAGGAATGAGGTCAGACACACGGATCCTCATTGCACATTATTATTATTATTATTACCAGTTTTTTTTTTTCTTTTTTATTCAGCCAATGGCAAGAGAAGGTGGGAGTGGTCCGACTCAAAAATCGGGATGGCGACAGGCGCTGATTGGCGCTCACGTCTCGCGATAAAGCTATAAAAGGGCGAGGTTCTCGTTGTTGTGTTTACAGTAATATCAGGGAGCTCGCAGGGAAACAGGGAGACTATGAGAAAGCGCAGCAGCTCCATTCAGCCACATGGTCTCTCAGCCGCACGGAAGAGCTGCGCTGCTCACAGCCAGGTTCACGTAAGGGACTCGCACTGCTGCGGCCCACAGCGGCGCGCTTTCAGCCTTGCTCTGCGAGTGTTCAGCCGCACAGGCAGTTGAAAATTAGTTTCCGGATTATTAGTTTAAAAAAAAAAAAAAACTGTCGCTGAGAAGCGCAGAAGAAGAAAAGTTAAGAAGCCCGAGCGTCTCCAAAGCGTGCTGAACTGAAAAGAGAGAGACAGACTTGGATGGACTTTTTTTGTTTAGAGACCTGCTCACAGCAGTGCTCTGACTCCAACAAGAAGTGAGGAATACGTTTTTGAAAAACTTTGTGAAAGCACTGAGCGGTGTTTTCAGACACTTTGGAGAGATATGGTGCAGCACATGAGCCAGACAGAGAGCGCCCACGCTCATTCCCCCGGCGGGGACTCCACGGACACGGGAGAGATGGACCTGGAGATGGATGCGTCTCCTACCCCGGGGTCCCCCTCCTCCCGGGAGCGGAGCGACTTGGCGTGGTGCAAAACTCCGACGGGACACATCAAGAGACCCATGAACGCGTTCATGGTGTGGTCCCAGATCGAGAGGAGGAAGATCATGGAGCAGTCGCCGGACATGCACAACGCGGAGATCTCCAAGCGGCTCGGGAAGCGCTGGAAGCTGCTGAAAGACACGGACAAGATCCCGTTCATCCGTGAGGCGGAGCGGCTCAGGCTCAAACACATGGCCGACTATCCAGACTACAAGTACCGGCCCAGGAAGAAAGTGAAGTCGGGGAGCGGGGCGAGTAAGCAGGCGGACCGCGGGGAGAAGAGCGGCGAGCGCGGCGCCAAGTCCGGCGTCAAGAGAAGCCCCGCGTCCAAAGGAGTGAGCAGGACGCACAAGCAGGGGGGCGTGAGGAGCGCGGCGGCGCAGGAGTACGCCTCTCCCGGTGACCACCAGTCGCTCTTCAAATCCAGGTCGGTGTCCGGGGCCAGGCAGATCCCAGAGAAGCGCAGCGGAGAGGCTCGGCGCGCGCACATGTTCGGAGGGGCGGGCAGCCTGGAGAGCGGGCCTCCTTCCGTGGGAGTCCCGGCCAGTCCCGCCCTGAGCAGCTCGGCGGAGTCCAGCGACCCGCTCAGCCTGTACGAGGAGCAGAGCCCGGCGGCCAGCGAGACCTCGCACACCGCGCGCCTCAGGTACACCCGCCCTTCTTCTCCAACACCGTCGGCCTCTCACTCCTCCTCCTCCGTGTCGTCCTCGTCGTCGGATGAAGAGTTCGAAGACGAGCGGCTCGACCTGAACCCGAGCCCCGGCTTTGAGAGCATGTCTCTGGGCGGCATGGGCTTCTCCGACGCGGAGCTGGACCGGGACTTGGACTGGAGCTTCGGGGAGTGCGGGGCGGGCTCTCACTTCGACTTCTCCGACTACTGCACCCCAGAGGTCAGCGAGATGATCTCAGGAGACTGGCTGGAGTCCACCATCTCCAACCTGGTGTTCACCTACTGAAAGGTGGGAGAGAACCGCGACGCCCACCCCACCTCCACCACCCGCCCAGCAACGTTTTGAACTGTTCAAACCCACCCCACCCGACACCTCAGACAGGCGTGTGCGTCCACACCAGAAGATTTCCGCTGTTTTTTCACTAAATGAGGGAGAGTGAAAACGGGAAAGAAAAAGGTAGGCCTGTGTGCGCGTTGAAGCCCAGGCACGCGCCGCTCACAGACTTGTTGGAACTGCGCTCGGTGCGCTTGACGGGAACGCGCAGACCTGTGGGGGGGAGGAGGGGGGGAGGTGGGGTGCTTAGTTTGCATTTGGACTCGGAGGAGGAGTGAATGTAAGCAGAGAGCAGTGATACAGACTCGAGCTCGACTGTTCAACCCAATCCGCACAGGATGAAGACTGAGACTGAACATTTGAACATTGATGTTATTTTTGAGGTCGGGACACTTACTGGAGAGCTCGTCATGTTGGGGTTTTTTGTTTGTTTGTTTAAAGATAGCCAATTCACATTGACCATCGAGTTGCTATTCAGGTGTAGTTTTTTTTTTCCGAACTAGAAATGTTTTTAATATCAGCAAGCATGCCCTCCACGTTGAGGAGGATTTTGTTGTTGTTTTAAATGCGTAAAAAGGAAGAAAAAAAAGTTCATTGCTGCGTAATTACGCAATTTGTGTGACCATAGGACTCAATTCACGATCACCAGCTTCTCTTTCAACGGCAGGACTTTAAACATAGACTGACTCCAAACTTCAGAAGCCCCTTTTCTGAACACTTTTTAAAACACTCAGTGCACAATTCAGGACCAATGCTTTTTCCTCCCCCCTGACGCGCATTCTTTCTGCCTAGTGCTTCAACTTTGTAGTTTCTGTGTCAGATGACGTTTTTTTTTATATCGATGTATTTATACCGGCCAAACTTTTTTATACATAGAAGTATTGTTCTCGTACAGGTCTCGTTTGTGTTTGTGCACATAACACCTGTCTGTATCCAGCGCGGAAGGGCTAGAAGTGTATCTTATTTAAAACAAAACAACAAAAAAAATGTCCGACTTCTCTCACTTTTATGGAGATTTGAGTGTGTCATGATTTTCTACTTGTATTTTTGTACAAAATCTATAGAGAAAAAAAAGGAGGGGGGACGTTTTTTTTTTTCTTCTTCCGGCGAGTGGGTAGCCTACAACATTGTTGTTTGGATCTACATTGGTGTTTTAGTCGTGCAGAGAGAGGGAGGGGTGGGGGGTTTGTTTGGCACAATCTGACCTCACAGTGTTTACAGTATTTACCCACATGCTTCTTAATGGCACAGTGACTCCAGCTTCACCAGCGAAGTAAACAAAGCGCCACTGAGGCTCCCAGCCTGAGTGGTGACTGTGTTTCCAGTACAACACAGACCTAAAAGAAAGTTTAGGTGCGAAAGATCCCAGAGAGTCACTGTTTGGATAGAGCTAATACCTCTGTGTGCTTTTTTTTTTTTTTTTTTTTAAATTATGGAGATAAGTTTTATTTGAACCACTGGATGGAATTTCACACTCATTCCACTTTTTGCCTAGACTTTTTTGGAGGGAGGGGAGATGTATGAAGTGCTTCATCTGTTATTGCGCAAATTGCATTGAAAAAAAAATAGTATTTAACCTTTCTGTACCTGTTGGCTAAGTATAGCAGGCTAATTGTTTTCCTATATTATGGCATGGCAAATAGCATTTGTATTTCAGATTCAGGTATATGTAGCTATAGCTGTTGTGTTTAAGATTTTTAAAGAATAATAACGAGATATTTATGTAAACTGACTGTATTATAAGCAAAGATTGTGTGGTTTTTTTATGTATGATGATGATGATTGACAGGCACTAGGACAGCCATCTTTGGACATGTTGAAGATGATTGTGGTCCAGGAGTTTCTTTCCTTTCTTTTTTTTCTTTTCTTAATTTTTTTTTTAAGATTTTTTTTCTAGCGTCCTTTTTTTTTTCTTTCATTTGTGCAATATGCTGTGTATGATCATGTTTTGTCCAATCATGCCAATATCATTTGATGTTTTATGCTCAAAAACCAGCCAATGTTTGGGTCAATCACTGCCTCTCAGACCTCTGTACAGATTGTCGTTTTTTATTTTTTTTCTTTTCTTCCAAGAAGGAAATAAAATCAGCTGGAACTGAAAATGTTTCTCGTCTGTGTGAATATATAAGTTTACTGGCTTTTGCATAATTCGTACCTTCCTAGAGGACAAACATAAGCACTGCTGTGTGGTTAGCTGACAGCAGCCTCTCCAAAATCTCCAATCTGATGTTTACATCCTGTCTGAGCGTGAGCGTGCGTGAACATGCGTGCAGCTCACGGGGGTGTTTGCCGTAGGTAAGTGTGCAGCTGCAGACAGTGAATCAATAGGAGTGGTCTCCTCCTCTCTCGCTTACTCCATCTCATTCTGCACGTGCAAAAAACGTGGCTGCCATGGAAACACTGTATCCAAGAGAGAGGTTGCAATCCGCTGGGGAGCAGTACGGCACTCGCCCGTGTGTGTGTGTGTGTGTGTGTGTGTGTGTGTGTGTGTGTGTGTGTGATGGATAAGGGACACAGACTGATCCATCAGGGTGGGGTGGTGGGAGGGGGATAAAGGGGGTGGCAGACATTTCTGCAAGGCATGACTGGAATAAAGGAGGCATGTGTCTGTGTGTGTGTGTGCCAAAGGGAGGGAGGGAAGGAGAGGGTAGAGAAGGGGGGTGTTTGTCTGTCCTGGTGGATTGTGCAGGAGACTGCTCCCAAATCCAATTAATTCCTTCTGGATGCATTCATTTGTCTCCTACATCTGATGAGAGAGAGAGAGAGAGATAGGGAGAGCCACACATGGAGAGAGAGACAGAGCAAGAGAGACCCCTAAGGTTCAGCATTTAGTGTGTATCAATTTACGCCCTTTTCCACAAGAGACATTGGTAATTATTTCCATCTCCCCTCTTCTGTCAGGGGAGCAGGGTCTTCTCCAGCTTTCCTCTGACATCTCAGCCTGGGTACTGAGAGGGAGATAAGGCATGGCCATTACAGGCAGCGCACCATCCCAAAGATGAGACACCGGCTCCCGGGATGTCTGCAATAAGCTTGACATTACTGTGGAAATGGTGTGTGAGGTGTTGTCTGAAGTGTTCACTCTGTTTCAGAAAGAGGGGAAAAAAAGTTCAGTCTGGTCCTCAGAATGTGGGGACGAAAAAATGAAAAAGACATGCTGAGGGTCAGCGCGCACTCCATCCTTATGGCTGATTACCATAGTTTGTTTGCCTCCTCTGTTAACCTGAGTGTGTCAGACACGATCAAGATCAGGTGACCGTGACTGCTTCAAATACAGGCCAACAATAAAATACCAGCGATCTGAACAAAGGGTTAGGGTTAGGTAAGGGTTTTAACCCTTTATTATTATTTTATAAAATCATCACATGATTGAAGCATGATATGAAATGAAATTGTTTCATGCGTTTGCCTCTGTGCTTAATCTCAACATTTCTTACACATGTGACAGGAAAGAATCCAGGGAGCCAAATGTCACTACGTGAGAACAACTACCTGAATTTTTCATTTTCTCCTGCTTTATACTGTGATTGAGAAACTGCTGGGTGTATGAAAAGCTGTGCCTGAATGTGAGTGTGTGAATGGGTGAATGTGGCTTGTAATTAAATCCCTCTGAGCGGGCGATGAGATTGGAAGTGCAGCCCAGTTCAAGGCTAAATATTTTACTCTTCTGCAATTCTTTGACAAATAGGTGTAAAGTTTCAGGTCCAGCTTTTACACACACACAGTAGAACATATAAGCTTTTAAAATACATGGCTAAATCCATCACTCTGAATGTTTTCTGCTTTTAAAAGTAGACAATATCAGTGTCTAGTTGGGGCTTTCTTGCCATGTTTCCTTTGAAGTGTACCAGCAAAGAGAAGTTTGTCCATTAAACTTTCTTACCGGATTAATCATGTCTCAGTCCCTCTCATTTCTTTTGTGACACTTTTGTAAAGCCTTACCCAGCTTGATCTGAAAGTGTATAAAGCATAGACTGTATTTAAAAGATGGTATAACTACCATAGTGTTAGTTAAAGTCATTCTTTAACCCCTCGAGGGGAGCATCCTCACTGTCCCCATCTTTGTTTTCTGAAATCGGGCAGCGAAACTCACGGGACAGATGCGGCTGTGAAAGCAAGTGACACTGCCCACTTATTCAGTAACAACATTTAAACCCACAAAGAGCGAGTCCCACAGCCTGACGTGCTTTGTCCTCCTTATGGAAAGTAAGAAAGTGAACATCACTTGAGATCATAAATCCACCAGAGAAATGTTTACTCTAGTGATAACTCAAGAGAGCTGAGGAGTGTCTTCCATGTAGACATCTACAGCTAATTTTTTTTCTTGGCCCCCTGCTGGCTGTTAGAAAGAATGCAAGTTTATAAGGTACTCCAAAGCAAATAAATCAAAAGCTTGTTTCAGACAGTGAATAAACTGATTTCATTTTATTGTCTTTGTGTCCGGCTGCACAAAGGGTTAGTGCGACATAACAACAAAGGAATCATTTGCACAATTCATGCAACCTGTCTCAAACAGAGCGCAGGAAGAAAATTATACTGCTGCAAGATTCCAGTATTAATAAGACTTGGTTGTGTTGTGTGACTTGGTTTTTAATTGGAATGGATTTTTTTAAGTTGACATATTGATATATTAACAAATTTATAATAATGTGTATCATGTTTTATCTGTGTCATTTTTATGTTTGACTTTTAACATTTTTATAGTGTTATATTAAGCGATTTACAAGCCTCGAATAACTGTGTCATACTACAGACTGTCCCTGGGCTACAGTGTGTATTTCCTCTATGACAGAGCAAGAATAACCTGGAGCATTACTACAAAAGTATTACATCAAAGTGTCCAGGATTATTGCGGTGATGCCACATAAGATAAATAAAGCATAAAGTGAGAGGAGATCACTGCTAACTGCTGATCTCATACGCCGTGTTTCCCTATGGGAATATTATATCATATATAATATCACACAGAAAGCACAGTAGATAAAAATACCATTTAAATCCTACAAACGCGCCTTTGAACACCACAGATGTGTTCAGGGTCCCTGCAGACTTACTGCAGGGATATTGGAGTGATTTTTCGCATGCTGCCGGTGAAGTTGAAGGCGGGACACAAAGTCATGAGGCATGCATAGACAAAGAAGTACACAAACACCGCCGTTATGGCAGGCAGCCCAACTTTGTTTCATTGATTTCAGACCTTTGCGCTCCTGTCGCCTTTGCGGATTTGTAGGGTGGAAGAAAACACAGACAGTCGGACATTCATTTATCCGAAGTGTGGAGATTAAAAACGAAAACTAAAAAGTTTGAGAGTGAGAAAACTTTTATCTGGAGTCATGTGTCAACGTTATGAGTGGAGACTAAAGAAAAGGGAGTCAGAGCCGGGATGTTACTGCGTAAAAGTTCGCAAAATGTGGGACCACCAACTGATGGAAGGAGGCAGGTAGGCTGGGAAAACTTATTTTGTTATGAATAACCTGCTGGAGCAGTTTGACAGCGATACTTTGATGTGGTCTTTATCTTTATCTTTTTATTTTATTCTATAAACGTGGCTCTGACACCTCAAAGATTTGCTCTGGCTTCGGAGTCAGTAAAGAAAAAAAGTGTTGTCTCAGCGGGGAGATGTGCGCGCTTTTGTTGTCGTGTATAAAAAAGTGCTGTGAAGGTAGTTTCCGAGGGTTGTGTGATACCGACTCTCGACTTTAAAGTCAGCTTCTGTCAGGCAACGCTTCAGCAACTGCAGCCAGTGACAAATGAGCGCAAATGAAGCTCCAGGTTTTTTTTTTATCCAGTAGACTCTTCTGACTAATAAGGGTTCTTTGGGGTGTCTGCTGACATCCCAGTTTCAGCACAGGGAGGGCTGGACAGCGGCTGCGTGGAATGATGTGTGTGTGCGCGAGCGACTGTTTTTTAACGAGTTGTGTTTGAAATGATTATGTGTTTGCCTAACCCACAGTGGTCTGATGGGTGGGGACCTGAGTGGACAGATGCACTATGAACATTACAGTACAATCCAGTAAAGTGGGCAGTTAGTGCAGGCTTAATGACGTCTGGCAGCAGGGGGTGGGGGGTGGACTCGGGACATCTTTGCCTCCGGGGTTGCTGGCTGGATAAACTGCGTTGTGTTTCTATTAAACATCCATCGGCAGATAAACTGCGGATTGACACAAATTGACGGATCATAGCTGTAAACACACGACTGTGGCTCTGTAATGGTGGGCTGTTCCTCATAATAACAATAACAATAAACTCAGACACTGAGGCTTCTATATGTATACATCCTCACATATATCAGCATTTCTGCCAATAACACAGCAAGTTCAAATAAATCCTGGCGTGGACGGTGGTGTTGATGGAGGGCGAAATGAAGATTAAGTTTCACTTTTTAAGAAATCTACACCTTTCCCAAGGGCAGTATAACTTTCCAGTGCCCTCGCATTTAAAGCAACATCTCAGTTCAGTTCAGTTGTATTTATATAGCACCAAAGAGTACAACAGCCTTCTGTTGTTGTGCTTTCTTTTGTAAGGTAAAGACCCTAAAATAATAGACAGAAAACCCAAACACTGAGACAACCCCCTGTGAGCAAGGACTTGGCAACAGTGGGGAGAAAAAACTCCTTTTTGACAGGAAGAAACCTCCAGCAGAACCAGGCTCAGGGAGGGGCAGCCAGCTGACGCTATCGATGGGGGTGAGGGGAGGAAGACAGGACAAAAAATGCACAAATGAATGACTAATGACTGAATGCAGAGTGGTGTATAAACACATAGTGAGTGAAGAAAAAAAAACAGTCAGTGCATCCTGAGAAGCCCCCAGCAGCTTAGGCCTATTGCAGTGTAACTACACGAAGAGTCAGGGTCACCTGATTCAGCCCTAACTATTAAGCTTCATCAAAAAGGAAAGTTTTAAGCCTAATTTTAAAAGTAGTGATAGTTCTGTCTCCAGAATCCAAACTGGGATCTGGTTCCACTTAAGAGGGGCCAGATTTTGACCCCTTTTTGTAAAAGTGGAAATAGCCACAGATATTGATTGTCTTTTCTTTCTTTGTTTTAACACATATTCCCAAAGAGATCTGTATTCTTTGATGTGCAAAGACATGGTAGAAAATTAACTGCCAAACATTTTTGATGTTGATCATCTTTTCCTTCTTTTTAAAAAAAGGCAAGAAATTTTCAAAAGTTACATTGTGAAGCTTTCCTTTTGTAACTTATAATGCTGTTGTGAGTAATTTGGGGTTTCTACTGTGAAATTAAGAAAAAAAGAATGGTGATTTTGAATACACCAACAGATTTATAAAGAGTATACAAAATGTCAGTCCTTTCCTGGTTCTGAAAAGCGAAGCCAATGCGGATGTGCTTTCCGCCTACTTTTAATGGCCACCAGGCTGCGAAAATACCTCCAGTCCTTTAGAGGTCTGTGGGAAAATGGCCTTTGGCTCTGACATCTCTAATTACTTTTCTAAAGGGTTTATGGGCTCAGTCACTTGTTTTGCTTCACACTGAATAAAACATTCAGTTCATTTTAAAAAATTTGATCTAAGTGTCAGAATAGTGGATTTTCCAGTGTGTGCTGCTCATTGTATTCAGCTTCAAAACACAAATATGGCGACAAAAAGTTTAACGTCAATGCTTCAAAACAGGATTTGAAGCGTTGATGGGTGACGTCAAGGTAGCTTCATCCATCTTTTATACTATCTGTGGGGAGATGCTATCATAAAAAAAACAATACTATATGCCGCTTCGTTGCTTTCCAGCATGTCTTCTTGGGATGAACCATTGTCCATTATTTAATTGCTTTACAAACAAATTTGCCTCTTCTGCTCTCCAGAAACCATTCAAATCGCCCTCTCTAGAGTGTTATCACCTTCCTTTGCTGACTCCGTGGCTCCTTGATCATTTTCACACAAACCCTCAGAGCATCTGGTCTGAATTACTGCTCGAGTACAAAGATAAGTTAATGAGAGTTTATCTGGATGAAGAAAAGAAGTTGCAAGTACAGACAGTGGCAGAGCAGCAGGTCTTCATAATGACTGCTTATGTCATGCAAGAGACAGTTTTACTCCTACATCCAGAATGGGTATTCAGACATCATGGCACACTGTACAGCACAGAGAGGACTCATTGTTAAGCCATGTGCTGAAGCAGTTTAGCATGACAGAGGATTCTGAGTCATAGTGGTAGGTGTTGTACTGTAGTACACTTGAAAAGATAGGGATGAGTTCTGAGAACACAGAGGCTTGGATCATAATTTCTAAAGGCTTACGTGGCAGAGTGTACAGTCTGGTTTGTGCAGAACAGAACACCGTGCAAACAGTGTTGTGTAAGAGAACACTGACAATGCAGCTAAAATTGGCCGAACCGTGTCTGCGTGCACCTCCTCATACGTCTCACTTGTAATTTGGTTTATAAGGTCCTGAGATACAAAACTGCACCTCGAGACGGGCGACCTACTTGCAGCTTGAATTTAGACGCTCAAATTGGAATGTGTCATTGTTACTGCGCCACAACCCAAATTACATCATCTCCTTGGACAGTTGTCATAATTTCAGCGCTCAGCTTGTCTGAACCTGTGCCAGCACGGAGGACAACAAAGGAATAATGAAATAAGAGGGAGATGGGGTGAATTGTTAAGTAGATTCCGATTCACTTTAACTGAAAGAATATTTTTACATTTCAAACTTTATTTGCACAACAAGGACAAACACAAAACTTGATTTAGACACAGAGGCCAGTGCACTCAACACCCGAGAGCAGTACAATGAGTTTGGCAGCGAGCCAAATGAAATGTCACCGGCAGCGTTCACCGGTTTGAGTCCAGTGAGGAATTATTTCCTTATCGCGGGGGTTCCATGAACCTGCAATGCTTATTAAGCTGTTCACGTACAGGAGAAAAGAAGCAGCAGGTGACTCATTGCAAACATATAGACTTCACGCCTTTCGCTGACCAACAGTGCACTGCTGTCCTAAGAAAAAGTGAAAGGAAAAATATTTTGTTTCATGAATGAAAAGAAGATATTAAGCAAAGATAGCAGCACTACTGTGGTAGGTGGATGACATGTCAAGAACCTTTGTGTGATAACTGAATTTGATGACTGCAGACATATATTGTTTCCAGGAGTTGCATCTTTATATACAAATATATTTTTCTTCTGGGAACATTAGCATTAGCAAGGAATTATTCTAAAATTCCTTGCTAATGCTGCTAATGCTAATGCTAATGGTGATGGTGGCATCACTACACCATCCCTTGTGGCCTGTTTTTACAGATATGCCAGCTGAAGTCCAAAAACTTACATTTAAATGTAATTAATTAATTATACTCTCACTACTTTCTGAGTCTGAGAAATGTTGCTAGTTTCATAACTACATGCTGTCATTTACTTCTGAAAAATTAAAATGTATGCATTGATTAAAGGGTTTGGGAAAACCAGTAACAACGCCATTCCACACCAAAAGCTTGGGTACTTTCCCCCCAAAATGTAATACTATGCAATATCCTCAGTTTTATCGAGATAGAGATGCTAGCTAACAATAGCGTTTGCAAACATCAAGCTAACCCTAACCTTGCTAGCACACAAGAAGAAGTGGTATATTTTTAACATTACCTTCAAAAATGGCAAGTTTAAAGCTACTAAACCTAAAGGGAAAAAACGTAAATAGTACTTAAATCAAATAAGTCACTTACTGCTTTGTGAATCACTCCACTCACTGCTGAAAATTCTCTAGATTGTTAGGAATCTCACCATCAATCTGTAAAATTGAAATTCACAGAATATGTTGTATATGTGATTTAATGCTCATACTGCTGCAATCTCCCAGAATGCATTGCTTTCTACAGAACTTCACCATATTTTTAAAAGCAGCCTGCTTACTGTAAAATCATAATGTCATTTTTGCAGCAATGCATTCAAGTGTTATTCTTTATTTAGTGTCCTCATGTTCACAGTTGTTTCTGTCATGGTCCTGACCCAGTGTTTTCAGTTTTGTCATGGTTTTCAGTGACATCATGGTTTGTTGTTTTGGATTTTGATATGTGGTTTATGTTCTAACTCTGCATCTAGTCATTTCAGTATAATATTATTTCCTTGTGCTTCCTTTGTTTCCAGTCTGTGTTCCTCATTAGTTTATGAAACCTTTAGTTATCATCTTTTGTGATCCCTTTCTGTCTTCCCTGTCAGTCATGTTTGTTTATTGCTTGTCACTGTGTCACATGTCTTAGTCCTACTCTCAGTGTTTGTTACTTCCTGTTTTATTTTCAGAGTTTCTCATCTTATGTGTTTTGTGTTTAGTTTTGCATCCCCTTGTCTTATTAGTCAAATTCTGTTCAGCTGTGTTTCCTGGTGTTTCCAAAGTCCATAAATACCCATTTGTACATGTTGTCTGAGTCTCCCTTTGTTCTTTGTCATGTCCTCTCGCTGGTGGTGTCTTCCTGTGTCTGTATTCCTTGCTTTTTTTTCTTATTTTCTAAGTAACAGATTTAAAGCTGCCTCACTCAGTTAATCCTGTTGTCTCAGTGCCCTGCAACTGGGTCCTACTCTGCTTGCCACACAGCAGTACTTGCCAGTTACACCAGTATGGAAAAAATTCAACTTAAGACTGTCGGTCAACACATGAAAGGGTGACGTGACCTATTGTGATGTGTGGACTGTGAGATTTTTAAAGTCTTCTCAGATTTATGAGAATACAAGTCACCAGATTTGGAAACATGTAAACAGTGAAAAAAAAGTGAGGGGAAAATGCACAGAAAAAGTTGGAGAATATAATTCAATGCAAGTGTACAAAGTGCTTCACAGATAACTGAACATAAAACAAGAAGAAAATGGATAAGGAACAGCTGAGATACTATGCAGGACTCTCAAGATCACCCAGAGGCTGAGTGGGGATATATATATATATATATATATATATATATATATATATATATATATATATATATATATATATATATATATATATGTATAACATGATCAACTTAACTCAAAAAGACAAAGTGGTAAAACATTTTCTTATTGGTACATCAGCAAAATTAAGAGGAACTAAAAGATCAATAAAATAAAGTAACGCTGGATAACATCATGCAACAGAATAAAATGTACAATAATCAATAAGCTCTAGTAAGTGAATGAAATAATGCAACTCTAAAATAATGATATGAGATTAAAAAATAAAGTCGATAAAGCCCACTCAATCAAAAGCCAGGCTGAAGAGGCAGGTTTTTAGTTTATGTTTAAATGATGAGGACTTTTGCATCGCTGTGTCTTTTCGGCTCCCTTGTTGGTTCATTTTAAAGTTCTTGAGTGGGTTATGAGTAATACCTTGAAAGAGATAAACTCTGAGAGGCATCAATTAGGCAGAAGGCAGGAAGGTGTGAGAGCAGACTACAAATAAATAGGATATGCTAAACAGCTCCAGTAGTAGGATTAGAGCTCCGCAGGGGCCTGAGGTGTTTGGAAGGGTGTCAATACCAGATGGAGGCAGGCAGACTAACCACAACACCTGAGCAGTTTATTCAGGTTTGTTTTGTTCTCGGTGGATCAGGGCTGTCTCTAAGATGAAAGTTATTTTTTTTCATGAAACACCACAACAGGAGACGAGATGACAATCTCTCTTGTCCTTTTCTACAGTAGGCAGCCTACTGAGCGGCAGTACAGTGAGGCTTAGAGCAGAGGCAGACAGGAATGGGGAATGTGAAGATGCTTTTGATTGCTAAACCTAAGAATCAGGTATGAAGCTCTGGGCTGCCTGCAGGGTTTTCAGGAAGAAAATCCTCTAGTGGGGTTTAGAAGACGTTCTCTTGCTATTTGACGGATGATGGTGGACTTTGAAAAACATGACAGATCCCTGTTTAGCTGTTCCTCTGCATTCAGTTCCTTTCACTAAGTCAGTCCTCAATGTTTCCTGCAGGTTTAAAGTTATTCTGCAGTCATGGCGAGGACAGGCCGTGCCCTTTTCCCCAAATGCCACACAATCTCTGAAAACATACCTTATCTTTCTTACTTGAATCACAATAATCAGATGGCAGCATTCAGATACTTAGCATTGCCCTGTGATGCCTTAGGAGCACCACTTGAAGTTAAGTGTCGCACGGGCCAGTAATTGTTCAGTGGTTGTGTCGTCCACTGAATTACGCAGCTTGACGGGAGCGTTGCAGGAGGCACAGTGTGCCGCTTAGGCAGCAGCAGAGGAGGAGAAAGAGCAAGACATTTGTGAGATGCATCTAAGTGCAAGAGCAAGAGAGCAGGGGAGCAGAAGCTCAGCCGTGCAAACTGCTGTCTTTGTACTGGGGACCTTACTGCCCACCTGCACATGGACTGGACTAGATCAGGTACAGTAAGCCGATTCTTATGGGTTTTGACATGATTATAATGTTTAGCAGGGAGGGTAGAAAAAAGATTTTTGGACATCAGCCCACTAGAGCTATATGAATTCCTTTTATTTATGATCTTGAATTAAAATTCAGGGTAGCGGGTGCGCTGTAAATCTCACCCTGGCAGGAGTTTGAGAAGTTTTCATGCTTTAGCCGAGGTTGAAAAGCTGCCAAAGGTCATTTTTGTTAAAATATTTGCCAGGTCAGGGAGCAAAGATGTAATTTTTTTCTTCTTCTTCTTTTTTTTTTTACACTGTATTAAAACACTGATCTGTGGTGACTTTTCAGAGGAATGAGCTCTTTTGATTTTCTGCCGCTGCCTTAATAGCAGTGTAAAGTTCAAATATAGACTTTTGAAGCCCTTTCCCAAATGAGGCCCCTGTGGCTATGGCCGTGTTTCAGACTGAATACTGAAACGAGTCTATTCAGTAGCACAAAAACAAAAAAACAAAAAAACGTAACCCTACTCATTATGGTGAGTCACTCAGTTAGTTTAATCTATATTTTCCTTCTCTTCTTTTGCCTTATTTTGTTTTCTCCAAATTGGCTCATTAAGGACACTTTTACATCCCCCGCACTGACCTCTGCGCATCAGCATGTCGCCTGTGCAGAGTTTGCGAGCCTCCACACACCTTAATATACATGAAAAAACCTCAGTCAAGATTGATCTTATGCCGGGAAACATTAAAAAAAGGAAGATGGAGGATTTCACTTGACTTTTTAATGCTTCCTGTAAATGCATTTATGTGAATGTACGTTTTAAATTTTTTTCCTCTGCAGCTTCCATGTCTCTAATCCAGCAGAAGGCATGGTTTGTCAAATCACGTTTAAATGAATGCATTTATTTAGAACTGGCAAGTGAATTAGCAGATGTGTACAAGAGAGTGAAATTGTGTTATAATCTTTCCATTTTTCTCATTTGTCGTGCCCATGCCTGTCAGCAGCAGTTAGGTGCAGAGTAATGATTTCTAATTGTATGCTTCTCCCTGTCGCCAGATTCAGACCGTGGCAAGCTTGACGGTTAGCTCTGTCAAGAAATGTGTGATTGTTGTCCCCACTCCTTTGCTACTTTTGGCCCCGGCGTGCTCACCGTCTATCTCAGGTGAAAAAAGAAAGAAAGAGATCTGTGTGGATTGAACTGAACAAAGCATTAATATTTTAGCGGATAATAAAAGGGCAGAGACTCTTTTTGTGGGCCCGTATGTGCAAATGTGTGAATGCGTGTGCTTTACTGCACGTCTGGAGGAACTGCGAGGTATGTTGTTGTGACATGCCTTGTCTTCCATTCTTTAGAAAAACAAAGACAGTCGCTGCTGGATCCAGACAGCATAACTAATTAGCCACAAACACACATGCGAGCGCTCACACACGCACACATGCAGAGAAGCGCATATACACAGCTCAGATACACGCGGGAGTCGGCGAGTAGGATATGATGTCACCTCCATAACCATAATTACCCATCATAAATCATGTGGTGTGACACCCTGTCACGCGGTGAATGGGTGTCCTATGTGCCAGCCAGGGATGGCTGCACTTTACTGCCGGGTGCCATCGTGCCGCCACACCACGGGCTTGCTCGTTTTTCTTCGCTCTTCCTAACCTCCTGAATTATACAAAGTCTTCTTTTGTGGTTTCTTTGCTATCATTTAGTAACAGTCAGCATGGGTCGGACACACTGTGCGGTTTCCGCTGTGTACAATGAGCAGCCTGGAGTAAAAAAAAAAGAAAAGCAAAGGGTCTTGTGGATTTAAATCATTAAATTTTCACCATCTTTAAATGTATTTTCATAATAAAATGGAGTTAATTCATAATAACGGCTGTGATTTAACCCCCGAAACCATTCACCACATTTACCACACACTATAGTGATTCATTTTTACATTCAGCAATTACTACACAATTCCAGTACCATTTATTTTACATTTCAGGGGCAGGCTTGTGTGCTGCCTTATGGGGAGGTTGATTAAGAGCTGATGTCAGTTATGTATTAAAAGGAGCAACCGACTGCTGTGGAGGCATTAGCTGAACACAGGGGCAGGCCGGCCTCTACCACAGAGAGGAGAAACGTGACTCCTGGTAACTCACTGTTTTATTTACATGTTGAGTCTTCTTTGTAGCTGATACTCTTCTACACAGCCAGCTGGCAAATCTCATAGGGTTTGCTATTTAACCTTCCTCTATCTGTATTACTGAAAGCTCCTTTGCAACCCACCTCCACCTCCGATTCATAATTGTGGTTACTGGTCTCTGGCCATTGGCTGCTTTTTTGGAGGGGGGGGGTGTTACTCATTATCATTCCAGTTGTTTTATCCAACCATTTTCAGAGAAAAATAATAAGCCCATTAACACTGACCTATGAATCATCGAGCATAAACATGCTACCTGCCTAAAGACAGGAAGCAGTGTTAGGAAATAGCATCTTCAATCACTCTGGCATGAGCAGCCTGTCACAGAACATATAGTTTGTTCCCATTTCTTAAGTTGTATCTATGAGAACTGCAAAAGATAACAAACATAACATAGTGTTTTTAGCACCAACGAGGTGATTCCCATTTGGACAAGAAGAAGAACTAAAAAACACCATCTACAGCAGAATCTGAACATCATGTCTTTAAAAATAGCAAAGACCCGACACAGGACACAGAGATGCATCTGGCCCTTCAATGGAACTTCATCAGAAATCATCTCAGTGGAAGGCTGGCTGTCAAGAAGCCATTCGTAGACTACACTTGTACACTTGATACATGATGGAGCAAATATGATACAAATTAAATAGAAATTATGACTTTGTCTTGAATCCTATTATTCTATTTTACCATGGCTATGGTGTATAAAGTCAGGGATAAATGTAGTTATTTAAGTCAGGGAAGGAAACTTTGAAATCAGTTAGTGTTTTATTGGTAATCTGGGTAACAGGGTTACATTGGTTGACACTCAATATATGAAAAGACTGGAAAAATACAAAATATATCACAGAGGACTGACTCTTACGCTACCCGTTACGTTAGCACATGACTGTCTTGCTTTTAGAGCTGAAACAGATTTCAGTAACAAGGTTATGGGACACAGCTTGATTTGTATGATTACTGTTCTTTAAAATATGCTAATGTTTTTATAAATTGGTTTAACAATTATAAGAGGCAGGTATCAACTTATTTTAACTGTTTTTTGTGAGATGAAACTTTGTTATCAACAAGTTGGGAAAAGTAAAAATGCCATTTTGGGGGGTTCTCAAGGGCTATTTTTGCATTGTAAATATTTTGATTTACTTTTTCAATAAGTACGCTGACATTTTGTCCCAGCACAGGTATAATTTACACAAAAAGCATATGCTTCAGTGTTTTGTGGATGGATTATTTGCAAATTCATGGGTTGGACAGAAAATATCCTCTAATTCTACGATGACCCCAGTGTGCAGCTGGTGGGAATGATGCAATGAGCTAATGTAACTATAGCTCCTAAGGCTAACCTCAGTTATAAACTGTGATAAAATGTAAGTGTGCACATGTTTCTAAAAGTATTCAGTATTAAAAAAATAAAAATCAGTCCATGAATGCACACATTGACTTTTAACATCACTTTTATATACAGTGGTCCCTTGTTTATCGCAGGAGTTACGTTCTCAAAACAACCCGCGATACACTGAAAAAAAGGGATTGGCCATCTCTTGGATTTATGTAAGCATCTTGCGTGTATTTAACACAATTGCCTCATGCTTTAAAGTTAAGTGTAACTATATAGTGTAGAAACTACGTCATATGCAGAGAGGGTATATTAAATTGTTCATATCATGTTCGAGTGAAGTAAGTCAATAATATAGCAATGTTAAATCCCGCGACACCGCACGGGATTTCAGTCTCGCGTGCTTTGGATCGTGGTTTCAGGAAGGCATCCATCTCAGTCAAGTCGCGCAGCTGCCTTTACTTTTTTTGGTATACCGAAAAGAAGTAAATTGGGTGGTTGTTACATTAACAAAGTCTACCTTTTAATTTGAACACAAAAGTTTCATGTTTCTATCTTGAACATAATTAAATCATGTAGGATCTGTATGAAATTCAACTTAATTTGTTCTTGTTGAGATGACATGATACAATCTAGTAAGAGTGGTTAGTTGCTGGACTCATGAAATTAACAAGCTCACATGAGATTTCAAAATCACTGAAGTTATAAGAGGCACACAACTACACACACACCACGTGTATGCTATTGCTTTTTATTGTGGTGTAACCTATGAAGGACGTAAAGAAGAAACGTAAAGAAAATTCTGCATCAAGCCTGTTTGATAAGCCTCGGTTTGTGGCATGGTGGTTAGTGCTGTTGCCTCACAGTAAGAAGGTCCTGGGTTCAAATCCACAATCTGGTGCAAGTGTTTGTTTCTATGTGATAGACTGGTGAACTCTCCAGGGTGTAACCTATCACTTCAGGGTTATGCCCCAGCCCCCCCCTGCAACCAGGATAAAGATAGGAGGATGGTAGTTGTTGTAGGTCCATTAAATTTTTATGGTAACTTTGTTGGACATTATGTAATATGAAGAGAACATGTAGTATTTAAGTGACAAAGTAGTACTGGGGTAAAAGTTATTGAATACTGTTGAAATAAAATGACAAAATTGTGTAGGATTAAAATATTCCAAGAGCTCAACTTACTTCATTTAAACATGTTCCAATTGCGTTTTCTGAACACAAAATGCACAGTTTTATTGAATATGAATAAGTTGTGTTGATTTAACTCATTTGTTTAAGTTTCTGCCAAAGCAAAACATTTGTGTGCAACCAATGTCCACTATTGAATCAAGTAAATCCAACATCGCCTTTTTTTCAGTGTAGATGAAATCCGCAAAGCAGCCAGCTTTATTTTTTACAATTATTATAGGTGTTTTAAGGCTGTAAAACCCCTCACTACACACTTTATACACTTTTCTCAGACAGGCACGAACATTTTCACACTTTTCTCTCTTGTTTAAACTCTCTCAAAGTTCAAACCTTTATAGAAAAATAAGTTCAGTATTATAGAATGAAACCAAAGATCAAACCCTGTTTTTAGGTACAGAACATGGAATAGAGCAGCTGCCAGAGAATTCAACATTATTGAATCAATGGTACGGAAGTAGAGGAAGCACGAAGAATGAGCTGACTAAAGTTTGACTTATCTGACTGTTTTGTTTCGCTTAATGCGCCTTTTAATACAGTGCGCCTTATGGTCTGAAAAATACGGTAACCTCTACCTTCCTTAAGCATGTCCAGAAGTCCAACTTTTTGTGCGAGGGTTAGCATCTTCCGCTGCCTTTTGGGTGCTACCGCAGATGCCTTTGATGGCTCAAAACGTTTTGTCGACATTGTTGTGTTTGTTGGGGAGAAAACTTACAAACATACAGTACAGCACTTCAGAGTCACACTGCTAGCGATCGAAGATTCATGTAAATTTGAGAAACTGAACCCATTCTGTCCTGTACAGGAGACACGGCAGGAGACTGACTGACAATGGTCTACAGCCAATCAGGATGCAGAACACAATGCGCTGTAGAAAAAAAAAAGCAAGCAAAACTGCACAAAAAAATCTGCGAAACAGCGAGGCTGCGAAAGGTGAACCGTGTTATACACTGTATTTATATATACTCCCATCACTTAAGGTACTGCAACATATTGCAAATGCTATTTAAGGTACATTAAAATTTGAACTTTCAGTGGCATTGATATCATGATGTCTCTGTGCATCCACCACCTGCTTTGCCCACATTATTCTTCAGCTTAGCTACTAGGACTGATAGCAAATAACTCAAATCGACTTTTCAGGGTGCGATCCCTGAAACTTTTTAGGTGTTTGTTTCTGAGTGTTTCTTTAGATAAGAAGAAAAATGGTTGTTTCATGTTTTCATGGCTAAGTTCTAACTGCATAAAGAATCTCCATCTGGAACTAACTTCACCCTCACCCTGCCTGCTGGTTTGTTTATTTGTGTGAGGCTATGGATAACTTAAAAGATATCAAGCACATAAAATAATAGTTCTTTTAATAGTTTTCCATTTTTTTTTTTTTTTTAAATGATCAGCATTTTATGTAGCTTATACTTAGCAGATCATTCTATCTTTCTACATTCTCAGGCTCAAAGATACACAACTAAACCCTCACTGGGTGATCCTCCATTGGATTTTCAGTGGTGAGTTCCCTAAAAGTTGGCCTCACACATATAAACAAACCTGCGGGTGCAGATAAATATGCTGGTGATTAGGCCAGGCGAAAAGTATCCCCAGATGGAGATCCCTAATGCAGTTAAAAAAACCGCCTGTTCCAGGCAGCTAATTTCTGTGTTTACTTTTAGTCCCAAACTTTCAACATCATTCATGTTAAACTCTCTGCTTTTTTTTGGAAAGCTGCAGGGAATGTGGTAGTCGCTCTGATAAATGTTTGCATGCAGTTTTGTGCATTTGGTTAAAATCTGTGCAACAGAGGTGCAGCATTAGCGTATAGAGCCAGAACAGCCTCATCAATGGGAGATATGACTTTAAATTAGCCTGAATTAGCCTTCAAATGCAGAAACATGGAGGTGAGGTGAGTGGGGAAGCTGAGTTGCTAGAATGGAAATCATTACTCTTGGGGTTGTAGTTCGTGAATTAGTAAAATAATGTAAATATGTATTCAATGAGTAATGTGCACAGAGAAATTGATAAAAAAAACAACAAAAAAACATGACTAATAGTGAGTAGCAGTAATACATATTCATGTAGTAAGTTATATTAAAGGCCGTTCCACAGACAACTAATGAGGCACTGAGTAATCATATATCAAAAATTAATTTGAATAAATTTCATCACGTTAAAGGCAAATGAGAATGAATTTCGAGAAAAGGCCAATACCAGTACTGTGGGTAAGTTCGCCAGTATTGAACAGTGGGTGCATAGCATATGTGTACTTGTCCTCAGCGCTTATGTAGAAGAGTGTCCTTGCTTTATGGAACAACAACACAGGAGTTTTCATTCCCTGTGGATAGGCACACATGTACCAGAAACACACACACACACACACATACGTGTTTTCGTGAAATATCAGGACCTATGACAAAAATGTGACAAATGGGAACGTGCCTTTCTGAAGGTCCTAGAGGCATGGGAATCACACAAAGTTTGACCCATGCTTCCAGGAACACGCCCATCTGTTGAGATTTTGGCTAGGGTGAAATTTTGGTCAAACCTGAATTTAATGCTACTTGTGAGGACACTGTCAGGTTTATGTGACTTATGAGTACCATAAGGTCACACACTGATATTTCATGTTTAGGTGAATTGTGAAGCCCATGGAAACACATAATTTTCAAGTATATATGACTTATAAGGACCAGGTAAGGGTAGGTTCTGTATTTTTAAGCTTGGCTCCTTTTGAGATTACAATATAATAGGCATGGATGCACAATAGTAATGCTCACCAGTCGGGTAACTTCTGACAGAAATATCAGACATTTATGTGTTAATAAAACAGTAAATATGAGCTGTGTAGAGACTTAAAAAAGACATAGGTCAAATGTGGTCAGTCTACTTTTTAAGTCTTAATATTGTAATGCATTAATTCATTTTGTAGTGAATGTTCATGTCAATAAAAACGTGGAACATTATCTGCCTTTCTTATCATTTAATTGGAAAAAGCACCCAGCATAAACCACAGATTTATGAGTAAGAACAATGCAATACAGAAAACTACAATATTGACATAACTGTGGAAGCAACAAAGTATCTCTCTTGGTTGTTTCTTTTTTTCCTTGCATCTTTCTTTTAATGCAATGATCCTGTTGTGGATGTAGTACTTTATGGCAACCCAGTCTCTGCCTTTACGAGCTGCCGGCTCTGCTTGGAAGCAGCAGTCACATTCCTTTTACCTGGTACTTTGCAGCAACCTTTACTTCATCATTTGTCCACTTGCTTCTCACCTTCCCAGCTGTCATAAATGGAAACAAAAGAAAATATCTTAATGTGAATGCAAGAAAAGATAGAAAATATTCTAGTTTATAGTTTATAATGTGAATACAAAATGTTCTTAAACCTTGCTTTCTACTGGAGCACTTTAAAGGAGCAATGTAACACAAACTAGAGTTGTTGGTTCTACCAATTGAGAAAGGCTACAAAAACACATTCATGTCCTTCACAGCTTAAAACAATATGAGGACAATGTAACACAAAAACACAAAAATATCAAATTTAGTAGGAATAAATATCAAGCTGATGCTTTAAAGGGAAAGTTAGAACTAACAAATGGTACGCCAATTTCTTTCTCCTAAGATCTTCACAAAGAAGTAAAGCTAATGTTGATTTTGGGAAACTTTGACTCAAACTGATTGTTTTAATACAATCAAAGTGCATTTAATTTATGCACTAGGCCCAACTGACACATAAACTTGATTACTAAATACAAAAACATGATGTGTAACCTGTTGGAAGAATGAAGTGGGTATGTCACTCACCAATTGGTCTGTATGAGGCTGAGACAGGACCTCAGCACTTGGTGTCTGCAACAAAAGACAACAATATAACGTCAGAAACATTCTCTAGTATAAATCCCGACTAGATGATCAACTACAGATCATATTTGTAGCAGTGAACATTATTCACAGAAGGATCCGACTTCCTTATACAAGATTCTATAGAAACTTAACACTGTACAGTTCTGCTACCAACAATATGAGGACAGTGTAACACACACTAGAGTTGTTGGTCCAACCACATGAGGAAGGCAACTGAAACACACTCATGTCCTTCACAGCTTAAAACAATATGAGGACATTGTAACACACACTACAATCACTGGTCCTACCATATGAGGACTTCTTCTAAAACACTCATGTCCTTCACAGCTTAAAACAATATGAGGACAGTGTAACACACACACTACAATCACTGGTCCTACCACATGAGGACTTCTACTTAAACACACTCATGTCCTTCACAGCTTAAAACAATATGAGGACATGACGACTGAACACATGTAGAGTTCATGTTCCTGACTTCTAACTTCTCCTGCTGTTGTCAATAAAAGCTCTAAACCCAACACTGATGTAAAGCCATCTATTTCCCCAGAAATTAAATCATGTAAACTGATCAGCGGGAGGTTAAATGGACAAAAACATGTGTAAAAGGACAAAAATATCAAATGTAGTCAGAATAAAGATCAAGCTGATGCTTTAAGGGTAAGTTTGGACTAACAAATGGTATAGACCAGGGGTGCCCAATCCCAGTCCTCGAGAGCTACTGCCCTGCAGCTTTTAGATGCGTCCTTGTTCGAGCACACCTGAATCAAATGAATGGCTCGTTATCAGGCCTTTGCCAGACTTGATGGCATGCCGAATTGGTAATCCAACTATTTGATTCAGCTGTGTTGGAGTAGGGATGCATCTAAAAGCTGCAGGACAGTAGCTCTCGAGGACTGGGATTGGGCACCCTGGTATAGACAATTACTTTCTCCTAATGCTAATGTTGATTTTGGTTAACTTTGACTGAAACTGATTGTTTTAATACAATTAAAGTACATTTCATTTATGCACTAGGCCCATCTGACACATATACTTGATACCAAATACAAAAATATGATGTGTAACCTGTTGGAAGAATGAAGTGGGTAAGTCACTCACCGATTGGTCTGTATGAGGCTGAGACAGGACCTCAGCACTTGGTGTCTGCAACAAAAGACAACAATATAACGTCAGAAACATTCTCTAGTATAAATCCCGACTAGATGATCAACTACAGATCATATTTGTAGCAGTGAACATTATTACAGAAGGATCCGACTTCCTTATACCAGATTCTAAAGAAACTTAACACTGTACAGTTCTGCTACCAACAATATGAGGACAGTGTAACACACACTAGAGTTGTTGGTCCAACCACATGAAGAAGGCAACTGAAACACACTCATGTCCTTCACAGCTTAAAACAATATGAGGACAGTGTAACACACACTACAATCACTGGTCCTACCATATGAGGACTTCTACTTAAACACACTCATGTCCTTCACAGCTTAAAACAATATGAGGACATTGTAACACACACTACAATCACTGGTCCTACCATATGAGGACTTCTTCTTAAACACACTCATGTCCTTCACAGCTTAAAACAATATGAGGACATGACGACTGAACACATGTAGAGTTCATGTTCCTGACTTCTAACTTCTCCTGCTGTTGTCAATAAAAGCTCTAAACCCAACACTGATGTAAAGCCATCTATTTCCCCAGAAATTAAATCATGTAAACTGATCGGTAGGGAGGTTAAATGGACAAAAACGTGTAAAAGGACAAAAATATCAAATGTAGTCAGAATAAAGATCAAGCTGATGCTTTAAGGGAAAGTTTGGACTAACAAATGGTATAGACAATTGCTTTCTCCTAATACTAATGTTGATTTTGGGAAACTTTTCCTCAAACTGATTGTATTAAAACAATCAAAGTGCATTTCATTTATGCACTAGGCCCAACTGGCACATATACTTGATACCAAATACAAAAACATGATGTGTAACCTGTTGGAAGAATGAAGTGGGTATGTCACTCACCGATTGGTCTGTATGAGGCTGAGACAGGACCTCAGCACTTGGTGTCTGCAACAAAAGACAACAATATAACGTCAGAAACATTCTCTAGGATAAATCCCGACTAGATAATTAACTACAGATCATATTTGTAGCAGTGAACATTATTACAGAAGGATCTGACTTCCTTATACCAGATTCTAAAGAAACTTAACACTGTACAGTTCTGCTACCAACAATATGAGGACAGTGTAACACACACACTACAATCACTGGTCCTACCATATGAGGACTTCTACTTAAACACACTCATGTCCTTCACAGCTTAAAACAATATGAGGACATGACGACTGAACACATGTAGAGTTCATGTTCCTGACTTCTAACTTCTCCTGCTGTTGTCAATAAAAGCTCTAAACCCAACACTGATGTAAAGCCATCTATTTCCCCAGAAATTAAATCATGTAAACTGATCAGCGGGAGGTTAAATGGACAAAAACGTGTAAAAGGACAAAAATATCAAATGTAGTCAGAATAAAGATCAAGCTGATGCTTAAAGGAAAGTTTGGACTAACAAATGGTATAGACAATTACTTTCTCCTAATGCTAATGTTGATTTTGGTTAACTTTGACTGAAACTGATTGTTTTAATACAATTAAAGTGCATTTCATTTATGCACTAGGCCCATCTGACACATATACTTGATACCAAATACAAAAACATGATGTGTAACCTGTTGGAAGAATGAAGTGGGTAAGTCACTCACCGATTGGTCTGTATGAGGCTGAGACAGGACCTCAGCACTTGGTGTCTGCAACAAAAGACAATATAACGTCAGAAACATTCTCTAGTATAAATCCCGACTAGATGATCAACTACAGATCATATTTGTAGCAGTGAACATTATTCACAGAAGGATCTGACTTCCTTATACCAGATTCTATAGAAACTTAACACTGTACAGTTCTGCTACACACAATATGAGGACAGTGTAACACACACTAGAGTTGTTGGTCCAACCACATGAAGAAGGCAACTGAAACACACTCATGTCCTTCACAGCTTAAAACAATATGAGGACATGACGACTGAACACATGTAGAGTTCATGTTCCTGACTTCTAACTTCTCCTGCTGTTGTCAATAAAAGCTCTAAACCCAACACTGATGTAAAGCCATCTATTTCCCCAGAAATTAAATCATGTAAACTGATCAGCGGGAGGTTAAATGGACAAAAACATGTGTAAAAGGACAAAAATATCAAATGTAGTCAGAATAAAGATCACGCTGATGCTTAAAGGAAAGTTTGGACTAACAAATGGTATAGACAATTACTTTCTCCTAATGCTAATGTTGATTTTGGTTAACTTTGACTGAAACTGATTGTTTTAATACAATTAAAGTGCATTTAATTTATGCACTAGGCCCATCTGACACATATACTTGATACCAAATACAAAAACATGATGTGTAACCTGTTGGAAGAATGAAGTGGGTAAGTCACTCACCGATTGGTCTGTATGAGGCTGAGACAGGACCTCAGCACTTGGTGTCTGCAACAAAAGACAACAATATAACGTCAGAAACATTCTCTAGTATAAATCCCGACTAGATGATCAACTACAGATCATATTTGTAGCAGTGAACATTATTACAGAAGGATCCGACTTCCTTATACCAGATTCTAAAGAAACTTAACACTGTACAGTTCTGCTACCAACAATATGAGGACAGTGTAACACACACTAGAGTTGTTGGTCCAACCACATGAGGAAGGCAACTGAAACACACTCATGTCCTTCACAGCTTAAAACAATATGAGGACAGTGTAACACACACTACAATCACTGGTCCTACCATATGAGGACTTCTTCTTAAACACACTCATGTCCTTCACAGCTTAAAACAATATGAGGACATGACGACTGAACACATGTAGAGTTCATGTTCCTGACTTCTAACTTCTTCTGCTGTTGTCAATAAAAGCTCCAAACCCAACACTGATTTAAAGGCATCTATTTCCCCAGAAATTAAATCATGTAAACTGATCAGCGGGAGGTTAAATGGACAAAAACATGTGTAAAAGGACAAAAATATCAAATGTAGTCAGAATAAAGATCACGCTGATGCTTTAAGGAAAGTTTGGACTAACAAATGGTATAGACCAGGGTGCCCAATCCCAGTCCTCGAGAGCTACTGCCCTGCAGCTTTTAGATGCGTCCTTGTTCGAGCACACCTGAATCAAATGAATGGCTCATTATCAGGCCTTTGCCAGACTTGATGGCATGCCGAATTGGTAATCCAACTATTTGATTCAGCTGTGTTGGAGTAGGGATGCATCTAAAAGCTGCAGGACAGTAGCTCTCGAGGACTGGGATTGGGCACCCTGGTATAGACAATTACTTTCTCCTAATGCTAATGTTGATTTTGGTTAACTTTGACTGAAACTGATTGTTTTAATACAATTAAAGTACATTTCATTTATGCACTAGGCCCATCTGACACATATACTTGATACCAAATACAAAAATATGATGTGTAACCTGTTGGAAGAATGAAGTGGGTAAGTCACTCACCGATTGGTCTGTATGAGGCTGAGACAGGACCTCAGCACTTGGTGTCTGCAACAAAAGACAACAATATAACGTCAGAAACATTCTCTAGTATAAATCCCGACTAGATGATCAACTACAGATCATATTTGTAGCAGTGAACATTATTACAGAAGGATCCGACTTCCTTATACCAGATTCTAAAGAAACTTAACACTGTACAGTTCTGCTACCAACAATATGAGGACAGTGTAACACACACTAGAGTTGTTGGTCCAACCACATGAAGAAGGCAACTGAAACACACTCATGTCCTTCACAGCTTAAAACAATATGAGGACAGTGTAACACACACTACAATCACTGGTCCTACCATATGAGGACTTCTACTTAAACACACTCATGTCCTTCACAGCTTAAAACAATATGAGGACATTGTAACACACACTACAATCACTGGTCCTACCATATGAGGACTTCTTCTTAAACACACTCATGTCCTTCACAGCTTAAAACAATATGAGGACATGACGACTGAACACATGTAGAGTTCATGTTCCTGACTTCTAACTTCTCCTGCTGTTGTCAATAAAAGCTCTAAACCCAACACTGATGTAAAGCCATCTATTTCCCCAGAAATTAAATCATGTAAACTGATCGGCGGGAGGTTAAATGGACAAAAACGTGTAAAAGGACAAAAATATCAAATGTAGTCAGAATAAAGATCAAGCTGATGCTTTAAGGAAAGTTTGGACTAACAAATGGTATAGACAATTGCTTTCTCCTAATACTAATGTTGATTTTGGGAAACTTTTCCTCAAACTGATTGTATTAAAACAATCAAAGTGCATTTCATTTATGCACTAGGCCCAACTGGCACATATACTTGATACCAAATACAAAAACATGATGTGTAACCTGTTGGAAGAATGAAGTGGGTATGTCACTCACCGATTGGTCTGTATGAGGCTGAGACAGGACCTCAGCACTTGGTGTCTGCAACAAAAGACAACAATATAACGTCAGAAACATTCTCTAGGATAAATCCCGACTAGATAATTAACTACAGATCATATTTGTAGCAGTGAACATTATTACAGAAGGATCTGACTTCCTTATACCAGATTCTAAAGAAACTTAACACTGTACAGTTCTGCTACCAACAATATGAGGACAGTGTAACACACACACTACAATCACTGGTCCTACCATATGAGGACTTCTACTTAAACACACTCATGTCCTTCACAGCTTAAAACAATATGAGGACATGACGACTGAACACATGTAGAGTTCATGTTCCTGACTTCTAACTTCTCCTGCTGTTGTCAATAAAAGCTCTAAACCCAACACTGATGTAAAGCCATCTATTTCCCCAGAAATTAAATCATGTAAACTGATCAGCGGGAGGTTAAATGGACAAAAACACGTAAAAGGACAAAAATATCAAATGTAGTCAGAATAAAGATCAAGCTGATGCTTAAAGGAAAGTTTGGACTAACAAATGGTATAGACAATTACTTTCTCCTAATGCTAATGTTGATTTTGGTTAACTTTGACTGAAACTGATTGTTTTAATACAATTAAAGTGCATTTCATTTATGCACTAGGCCCATCTGACACATATACTTGATACCAAATACAAAAACATGATGTGTAACCTGTTGGAAGAATGAAGTGGGTAAGTCACTCACCGATTGGTCTGTATGAGGCTGAGACAGGACCTCAGCACTTGGTGTCTGCAACAAAAGACAATATAACGTCAGAAACATTCTCTAGTATAAATCCCGACTAGATGATCAACTACAGATCATATTTGTAGCAGTGAACATTATTCACAGAAGGATCTGACTTCCTTATACCAGATTCTATAGAAACTTAACACTGTACAGTTCTGCTACACACAATATGAGGACAGTGTAACACACACTAGAGTTGTTGGTCCAACCACATGAAGAAGGCAACTGAAACACACTCATGTCCTTCACAGCTTAAAACAATATGAGGACATGACGACTGAACACATGTAGAGTTCATGTTCCTGACTTCTAACTTCTCCTGCTGTTGTCAATAAAAGCTCTAAACCCAACACTGATGTAAAGCCATCTATTTCCCCAGAAATTAAATCATGTAAACTGATCAGCGGGAGGTTAAATGGACAAAAACATGTAAAAGGACAAAAATATCAAATGTAGTCAGAATAAAGATCACGCTGATGCTTAAAGGGAAAGTTTGGACTAACAAATGGTATAGACAATTACTTTCTCCTAATGCTAATGTTGATTTTGGTTAACTTTGACTGAAACTGATTGTTTTAATACAATTAAAGTGCATTTAATTTATGCACTAGGCCCATCTGACACATATACTTGATACCAAATACAAAAACATGATGTGTAACCTGTTGGAAGAATGAAGTGGGTAAGTCACTCACCGATTGGTCTGTATGAGGCTGAGACAGGACCTCAGCACTTGGTGTCTGCAACAAAAGACAATATAACGTCAGAAACATTCTCTAGTATAAATCCCGACTAGATGATCAACTACAGATCATATTTGTAGCAGTGAACATTATTACAGAAGGATCCGACTTCCTTATACCAGATTCTAAAGAAACTTAACACTGTACAGTTCTGCTACCAACAATATGAGGACAGTGTAACACACACTAGAGTTGTTGGTCCAACCACATGAGGAAGGCAACTGAAACACACTCATGTCCTTCACAGCTTAAAACAATATGAGGACAGTGTAACACACACTACAATCACTGGTCCTACCATATGAGGACTTCTTCTTAAACACACTCATGTCCTTCACAGCTTAAAACAATATGAGGACATGACGACTGAACACATGTAGAGTTCATGTTCCTGACTTCTAACTTCTTCTGCTGTTGTCAATAAAAGCTCCAAACCCAACACTGATTTAAAGGCATCTATTTCCCCAGAAATTAAATCATGTAAACTGATCAGCGGGAGGTTAAATGGACAAAAACATGTGTAAAAGGACAAAAATATCAAATGTAGTCAGAATAAAGATCACGCTGATGCTTTAAGGAAAGTTTGGACTAACAAATGGTATAGACAATTACTTTCTCCTAATGCTAATGTTGATTTTGGTTAACTTTGACTGAAACTGATTGTTTTAATACAATTAAAGTGCATTTCATTTATGCACTAGGCCCATCTGACACATATACTTGATACCAAATACAAAAATATGATGTGTAACCTGTTGGAAGAATGAAGTGGGTAAGTCACTCACCGATTGGTCTGTATGAGGCTGAGACAGGACCTCAGCACTTGGTGTCTGCAACAAAAGACAACAATATAACGTCAGAAACATTCTCTAGGATAAATCCCGACTAGATAATTAACTACAGATCATATTTGTAGCAGTGAACATTATTACAGAAGGATCCGACTTCCTTATACCAGATTCTAAAGAAACTTAACACTGTACAGTTCTGCTACCAACAATATGAGGACAGTGTAACACACACTAGAGTTGTTGGTCCAACCACATGAAGAAGGCAACTGAAACACACTCATGTCCTTCACAGCTTAAAACAATATGAGGACATGACGACTGAACACATGTAGAGTTCATGTTCCTGACTTCTAACTTCTCCTGCTGTTGTCAATAAAAGCTCTAAACCCAACACTGATGTAAAGCCATCTATTTCCCCAGAAATTAAATCATGTAAACTGATCAGCAGGAGGTTAAATGGACAAAACATGTGTAAAAGGACAAAAATATCAAATGTAGTCAGAATAAAGATCAAGCTGATGCTTAAAGGAAAGTTTGGACTAACAAATGGTATAGACAATTACTTTCTCCTAATGCTAATGTTGATTTTGGTTAACTTTGACTGAAACTGATTGTTTTAATACAATTAAAGTGCATTTCATTTATGCACTAGGCCCATCTGACACATATACTTGATACCAAATACAAAAACATGATGTGTAACCTGTTGGAAGAATGAAGTGGGTAAGTCACTCACCGATTGGTCTGTATGAGGCTGAGACAGGACCTCAGCACTTGGTGTCTGCAACAAAAGACAATATAACGTCAGAAACATTCTCTAGTATAAATCCCGACTAGATGATCAACTACAGATCATATTTGTAGCAGTGAACATTATTCACAGAAGGATCTGACTTCCTTATACCAGATTCTATAGAAACTTAACACTGTACAGTTCTGCTACACACAATATGAGGACAGTGTAACACACACTAGAGTTGTTGGTCCAACCACATGAAGAAGGCAACTGAAACACACTCATGTCCTTCACAGCTTAAAACAATATGAGGACATGACGACTGAACACATGTAGAGTTCATGTTCCTGACTTCTAACTTCTCCTGCTGTTGTCAATAAAAGCTCTAAACCCAACACTGATGTAAAGCCATCTATTTCCCCAGAAATTAAATCATGTAAACTGATCAGCGGGAGGTTAAATGGACAAAAACATGTGTAAAAGGACAAAAATATCAAATGTAGTCAGAATAAAGATCAAGCTGATGCTTAAAGGAAAGTTTGGACTAACAAATGGTATAGACAATTACTTTCTCCTAATGCTAATGTTGATTTTGGTTAACTTTGACTGAAACTGATTGTTTTAATACAATTAAAGTGCATTTCATTTATGCACTAGGCCCATCTGACACATATACTTGATACCAAATACAAAAACATGATGTGTAACCTGTTGGAAGAATGAAGTGGGTATGTCACTCACCGATTGGTCTGTATGAGGCTGAGACAGGACCTCAGCACTTGGTGTCTGCAACAAAAGACAACAATATAACGTCAGAAACATTCTCTAGTATAAATCCCGACTAGATGATCAACTACAGATCATATTTGTAGCAGTGAACATTATTACAGAAGGATCCGACTTCCTTATACCAGATTCTAAAGAAACTTAACACTGTACAGTTCTGCTACCAACAATATGAGGACAGTGTAACACACACTAGAGTTGTTGGTCCAACCACATGAGGAAGGCAACTGAAACACACTCATGTCCTTCACAGCTTAAAACAATATGAGGACAGTGTAACACACACTACAATCACTGGTCCTACCATATGAGGACTTCTTCTTAAACACACTCATGTCCTTCACAGCTTAAAACAATATGAGGACATGACGACTGAACACATGTAGAGTTCATGTTCCTGACTTCTAACTTCTTCTGCTGTTGTCAATAAAAGCTCCAAACCCAACACTGATTTAAAGGCATCTATTTCCCCAGAAATTAAATCATGTAAACTGATCAGCGGGAGGTTAAATGGACAAAAACATGTAAAAGGACAAAAATATCAAATGTAGTCAGAATAAAGATCACGCTGATGCTTTACGGAAAGTTTGGACTAACAAATGGTATAGACAATTACTTTCTCCTAATGCTAATGTTGATTTTGGTTAACTTTGACTGAAACTGATTGTTTTAATACAATTAAAGTGCATTTCATTTATGCACTAGGCCCATCTGACACATATACTTGATACCAAATACAAAAATATGATGTGTAACCTGTTGGAAGAATGAAGTGGGTAAGTATGAGGCTGAGACAGGACCTCAGCACTTGGTGTCTGCAACAAAAGACAACAATATAACGTCAGAAACATTCTCTAGTATAAATCCCGACTAGATAATTAACTACAGATCATATTTGTATCAGTGAACATTATTACAGAAGGATCCGACTTCCTTATACCAGATTCCCTAAAGAAACTTAACACTGTACAGTTCTGCTACCCACAATATGAGGACAGTGTAACACACACTAGAGTTGTTGATCCAACCACATGAGGAAGGCAACTGAAACACACTCATGTCCTTCACAGCTTAAAACAATATGAGGACAGTGTAACACACACACTACAATCACTGGTCCTACCATATGAGGACTTCTACTTTCCTGTTGGAGGTTGAGACAGGATGGAAGGAGAGCAGGGAAGTAGCTGGCACAAATGATTCTATTGACACAACAGGTCAGTGAGATTAATGAACTGAACACAACAGACTCTTTCAAAATAAAACAGGAAAAATGGCATGAAAATACAAACGTTGTAATATACAACCCTAACATAAACTCCTTAAAACAATGTTAATAACGTTAAGCCAAACTCAACTAACCCGCCACTAAACATAAGAAACTCAAAAACCTTAGAATAACGTCAGAAACGCTGGGCCAGAGACCCAGACCCTATTGGTTTGTGCTAAATACGAAAACATTATTATTAACATTTAAATCCCCCAAACATATCTTGTGTTGAAAAAAAAAATGTGTGTTGCAGTTAGCTACACTTAAAAAGAGCTTAGACTGACTGTCTGTGCAGTTGAAGATGCAGAGCACGTGCAAGGCCACAGGTCCCTTTAACTCCAGTGGGAATTTAAAAACAGTTAAATTAAACTTCTAATATCTATTGTTGAAGATAAATCTTAAGTAATTTTTAGCATTTATCATCATTCATCACACAGTTTGTTCAAATCGATTGTGTATTGTTTTAGTTCCGTTTAACTAGCGTTAATTAGCTTGTTAAACATACAACTTTACCTTGCTAAATGTGCGTCGAGTCATGGATATCAAAGGTAAATACATACGTCAAGACAAATCTCTGCTGAGTGCTGAAGGTCCCGGATGTGCAGTTCACTCAGAGCTCCGGCGAGTTTGTATCTTGCCGTGACCAGCAGCTCTTTGGTTGAGGCTTTCGAACAATCAGATGCAGCGTTACTCACTTGTTGTCCAATCACAGACGTCGTTCTATGCTCCACTGACGAAATGCCGCATCCTCTCACCAGCCACGGGCTCTCCTCGTCCATTTAACAACAAAACACAGCAACACTCGCTGTATTTGAGGTAGGAACACTTGAGAAGTGTCACAGTGTTTTGCAAACTGCTGTTACAGTTAATTTCGTTCCGTTAATTTGTTTGGTTCCTATTCTTAAGTAACACTTAAATACACATGTGGTTAGCTTGCTGGTCTAGTTTAAGTTAGCATGGGCATGCTGTTCACTGATGGAGTAATGCCAAAATTGGCCTGATATTGTCAGTGTGTTATCATAAACATGTCCTAATTTGTCATGAAAAGAAGAGCAGTACCCTAGACCCTCAAGTGAAAATACAGATAATAGATAAGCAATTTAAGAAAATAAGTATAATGTGTATAATAAATGATTTTACTGTCACTTTCCTGGGTTTGTTGACCCAGCATTTTAAGTTTTAGTTTGTTTGGATGTCGATGTTTATTTATAAGTTCTTTAGGTTAGCTAAGTTCATTTGTTTATTAGATTACCCTTGTGATGTCTGTTTTATTGTGAAAGTCCTTGTCCTATATGCAGTGAGTCTAGTTTTGTTTCCCTTGTCTTGTTAGGTCTGATTTGTCCCAGCTGTTCCTCATCCCCTCATTGTCTCTCTGTGTACTTACAAGGGCTTGCAAAGTATTCGTCCCCCTTTTCCACATTTTGTCACATTACTGCCACAAACATGAATCAATTTTAATGGAATCCAATTTCAGCAAAAGGTGGTTCTACAAAGTATTGACTCAGGGGCTGAATAATTACGCACACCCCTTTTCAGTTATTTATTTGTAAAAATGTTTGGAATCATGTATGATTTTCATTCCACTTCTCACGTGTAGACCACTTTGTATTGGTCTTTCATGTGCGAGTCCAATAAAATTGATTCATGTTTGTGGCAGTAATGTGACAAAATGTGGAAAAAAGTTCAAGGGGGCGAATACTTTTGCAAGCCACTGTAAGTCCTGTCCTCATTTGTTCAGTGTCAGGTCATCTGTTGTCTTTGGTGCCACGTTTCCATGTTCCAGGTATGTTTGTATCCATGTCAGGTTTCATGGTTTGTCCCCAGGTTAGGTTATTGTTTAGCTTCACTTCTGCCTTTTGTTTTGTAATCTTTTAATTCAATTAAATTCAATTTTATTTATATAGCACCAAATCACAACAACAATCGCCTCAAGGCGCTTTTATATTGTACAGTAGATCGCACAATAATAGATACAGAGGAAAAACCCAACAATCATACGACCACCTATGAGCAAGAACTTTGGCGACAGTGCGAAGGAAAACTCCCTTTAACAGGAAGAAACCTCCAGCAGAACCAGGCTCAGGGAGGGGCGGGGCCATCTGCTGTGATTGGTTGGGGTGAGAGAAGGAAGACAGGATAAAGACATGCTGTGGATTAATAACAAGTATGATTCAGTGCAGAGAGGTCTATTAACACATAGTGAGTGAGAAAGGTGACTGGAAAGGAAAAACTCAGTGCATCATGGGAATCCCCGGCAGCCTCACGTTCACTGCAGCACAACTAAGGGAGGATTCAGGGTCACCTGATCCTGCCCTAACTATATGCTTTAGCAAAAAGGAAAGTTTGAAGCCTAATCTTAAAAGTAGAGATAGTGTCTGTCTCCGAATCCAAACTGGAAGCTGGTTCTGCCTATTTTACCAGCCTTAATAAACAGCTTGCTTTCTGTTAATATTAAAATTTTCTTTCACGTTCCTTTGTGTCTGCATTTTGGGTCCATTCCTCAAATTCATACATGTGTCTAACTGTTTTTTCCCCACTCGGCGACACACACCCGTCGGGGTCAAACTCTGGTAATTGGTGATTCTGTTCTCAGACATGTGAAGCTAGAGACACCGGCAACCATAGTTAATTGTCTTCCAGGGGCCAGAGCAGGCGACATTGAAGGAAATTTAAAACTGCTGGCTAAGTGTAGTGAAGTAGATTCTGGGGTAGGATTTTACATGATGTCCACAAACGCACCACTAACATCCACACCTTCCCAGTTGACAATTAGCAGGCTTATAAGAAACAGCTGCGCTTCACTACCAGAAGGAGTCATTTGGTAGTCTTGTCCATCCAAGGTGGCTGCGAGCATTAGGCAGTTAAGCGCTGCAGATCTCTCCAGGAAAGTTACTCAGTTTAGTATTGCCCTTTAGAGAGTGGTAAGTGGGACTCTTGTGTTCATCATAACGTGGCATAGTAGGGTGGACTTTGACAACTGTTTCCCTCTTTTGTTGCAGGCTTGCACTATACTACTGCTGTCTTGTCATATGCTGTTTTGTTTGTTACGCAATGCTTTTATAACAAACAGTAATTTGGGGTGTATTTGTTTTATGTAGATCTTTTACTAATCTGTTTAATGTTTTATGCTTTCTTTTATTGCTTTAGTGGAGGTGTGGCTGCTTGTTGAGGGGCTAGGCACGTGAGGTGGAATCCTCCCGATGCATGCGAGTGTACACACCGGGCATAGGTAGATTGCACCGTTTAGTGTGAGTGAGGTCTGCAGTGAAATCACATGGGTGAGTAATTGGTGGCACCCTTGGGCACTCCTCCCTGTAGGTTGCCTCCTCAAGTGGCGGTCTCCACCATTTTGTTTAGTTGCTCTTTTATCATGTTGTGATTGTTTTTAGGGTAGCATCGTGGTAGGGAGTCTGGTCGTTTTAATTAACTATTTTGCCGTCTCAACCCTGCTACCTTAGGTGCCTCTTTGATTTTATAATTCTATGTTTTTAGTAGTTCTTCTTAATAAACCTTGATTTGTAAAATTCACCTGCCTCACCTTTGCCGTTAATAACAAGTCTGTGGGCTTTGGTTGCCAGTGTAACACTTACATTGGCTAGAGATATCTTTCCTGGGGTGTAACTCCCTCCCCAGGTGGCGTTGTCAACATCTTAGTTACCGCCCCCGGTTATTCCTCATTCGCGCCACCACATAAGGGTAAACGTAAATTCAGTAAAATCATAATTCACATCGGCAGTAATGACACCCAGTTACGCCAATCGGAGGTCACTGAAATCAATATCGAATCAGTGTAATCAGTGTGCCAAAACAATGTTGACTCTGTAGTTTTCTCTGGTCCCCTCCCCAATCAGACCAGGAGTGACCTGTTTAGCTGCATTTCTCCTTAAATTGCTGTCTGTGTTGTCCCAGAAATGATGTCGGCTTCATAGATAATTGGCAAAGCTTCTGGAGGAAACCTGGTCTTGTTAGGAGAGACGGCATCCATCCCACTTTGGATGGAGCAGCTCTCATTTCTAGAAATATGGACAAATTTATTAAAGCCCCCAAAATATGACTATCCAGAGTTGGGACCAAGAAGCAGAGTTGCAGTCTTACACGCTCTCTGCAGCTTCTCTCCTCCTGCTACCCCCAAAACCCATCTCCACTGAGACCGTGTCAGCTCCCAAACAGACAAAACAAACTAAAACCAGCAAAAACAATTTAAACATAAAAAAAAATCAAAAGAAAGAACAATACAGTATCCACATCTGAACCAAAGAGTAAAACATTGTGGATTATTAAATATTAGGGCGCTCTCCTCCAAGTCTGTTAGTACATGACTTAATAATTGATCAACAAATCGATTTACTCTGCCTTACAGAAACCTGGTTGCAGTCGGATGATTATGTTAGTTAAAATGAATCAACACCCCGAGTAATTCTAACTACCAGAAATCGCAAAGCACAGGCGGAGGGGCGGTGTGGCAGCAATTTTTCACACCAGCCTATTAATTAACGAAAGACCAAGACAGACTTTTAATTCATTTGAAAGCCTGATGCTTAGCCTCGTCCACCCCAGCTGTAAAACTCAGAAACCAGTCTTACTTGTTATCATCTATCGTCCACCTGGGCCTTACAGAGTTTCTGTCTGATTTCTCAGACTTTTATCTGATTTAGTGCTCAGCTCAGATAAAATAATTATTGTGGGTGATTTTAACATCCATGTAGATGCTAAAATGACAGCCTCAACATGGCATTTAATCTGTTATTAGACTCAATTGGCTTCTCTCAAAATGTAAAAGAACCCACCCACCACTTTTATCACACTCTAGATCTTGTTTTAACATATGAAATAGAAACTGAACATTTAACAGTGTTTCCTGAAAACCCTCTGCCGCCTGATCATTTCCTGATAACATGTACATTTACAGTAATTGATTACACAGCAGTAAAGGCCCTGGTGTGGTGCCTATGGGTCTAGCTAGGCCCTGGTGCGGTGCAGATGGCCTCAGAAAACAGCACAGGCCCTGGTTGAGGCTCAGTTGGTTTATGCTAGCAGCACAGGCCCTGGTGTGGTGCAGACAACTTCTGGTAGTAGCAGAGGAGAAAAACCAAAACAAAAAAACAACCCAAAATTCAAAGCAGACATTCAACAAGGAGACATGCTGCTGCCCTCTTGGAATTCAGAGTCGAGACTGAGCCTGATGATCATACTGAATCACATGACAGCGGCAGGAATCTCTAAGTTCAACTGCAGATTGCAGATGCAATTATATTAATGCAGATTAATATAAACTCTTCAAGGGTCAAAATCTGCACACACATCATTCTGCTTAGTGAAGGTCAGACAATTTGTGCATTGATTTTGAGAAGTAAGACTCATTAAATAACAGTAATATAATTACACAAATGTTGAAACTTTATATTTTGAGACATTTTGTCAACAACAAAAAACCCCAAGATGTGCAGGCACTAATAACTGAATCTAAAGACCTTCATTTTTGTCAAGATTTGCCTGATTTAACTGTTGTTACCCTTGCTTAAGCCCCAAGAAGGGTATAACCTGGGTCAAATGTGTTATTGTGTCTGACACACCTACAAAATGAGGACTCGCAGAGTGACGTCACTATAACCTGGGTCAAATGTGTTATTGTGTCTGACACACCTACAAAATGAGGACTCACAGAGTGGCGTCACTGAAAGTGTGTTAAAAGTGTGTTTTGTTCCAAAACTGGCCAGTAGGCGGCGAAACTGAAAGTGAGCAAAAACGCTAAACACACTTAAACACACTTTTTCATAAAATTGTGATATTTCAGGACATTCGAGATTTTTGGTTTGGGAGCATGTTGGGGCCTCTAGAACACTTTAGAAGGCTCGGAAAAATGAGGACCTCAAAATGTCCTCATTTTTCCGAGCGTCCTCATTTTGTGAGTGTGTTATCATAAAATTGTCCTCAGATGTCACGAAAACAAGTACACACACACACACACACACACACACACACACACACACACACACACACACACATGCGTAAGTAAAACTGCTGACAGTGCTGAACAGAGCAGCTTCCCTGTCACTAAAGCCCTTGAAGTGTGGAAGCAGCTCCAGCAGTCCTTCTGCTGTTTGAGTCGAACCCACACCTCCGCTCCTTCCCCGTCTTCTCCTCCCAGTCCCCCAACTCCCTTTTTTGTTCTCACACTAATGCACTGCATTAACTTGACTGCTGTGACTTTCATCAGAAGCAACACTGCCAAAGTAGTTGTGTAAAATGTAAATTTCCAACAGCCCAAACAGTTTACGCCGAAGCCGCGTAGAGATGATAAATTGCTCTCTTTCTCTTCTAACCTAAGAGAATGTGAGCAAGCCCCCTGCCTCCTTCCTCTCCATCTCTGCCTGTCTGCCTCCACCCGTGTCTGACATATAGACTAATGTACGGCCTTTCTTTCAAACACTGTTCTCTTCTCACATACTGTAGCTCAACACGCTTGATCAAATATACACAGACATTCGTAGAGCTATATTCGTCTTCCCCTTGCAGTGCTGTTTTTTTTCTTGTGTAATCCTTTCTTATATAAGTGGACTGGAGGCAGGCGGGGTCGTTCCATCTCATACACAGCACTCAGGGGGAGCGTTTGTTTATGTGTCACTCCTTGTCTAGACGCCGATCGAGGTCGATTATTGGAAAACTTATGAGACTTGAAACATAAGATTCTCAGAATTTGTGTGTTTTTTTGGAAAGTAAAAGCAGCGCTCGATCTAGCTGATAAAGAAAACAGCTGGAGTGTGTGACTTACAGTATAGAAATGTAATAATGAGGCATACAGCTGATGATAAAACCAATTCAGTCGCGTTAATACTCCTCTTATAACCTTGGGGCCTGGTTCTGAGAAGCTGCTTATTAAATTCTTGTTTCTCTGCTGAAATAAGCATAAGTTTTCTCAGCATTCTTTGCAGTACTGTGAAAAACTAAGCACGCCACGTGATTCAGTAGCTTCCAGAGTCACCTGTAGGAGCGATACCTTGTAGCAATCGTTTTCTCTAGGACCTTTTTCAGTCTCTCACAACATCGTGGAGGAATTTTGGCCCACTCTTCTTTACAATGTTGCTGCAGTTCATTGATGTTTGTGCACAACTCTCTTAGGATCCCAGCACAGCAGATGATCTCACATTTGACTCTAGAATACTTTGGTATACAGATGAGTTCATGGTCGACTCAATGACTACAAGGTGTCCAAGTCCCGTGGCTGCATAACAAGCCTCAATCATCACCCCTTCCACCACTCTGCATGCTTGATATGCAAAATACATTCGTTTAACGGAGCATTTCTCTTGGCGACCCTTCAACCTAAGCCATATTTGTTTAGGCATTTTCTAATGATGCTATCGTGAACATTAAAATTTTACATGCTAACTGAGGACTGAGATGTAGCTCATGGGTGTTTCTGCAGTCTCTGATCTTTGCGTAGTCTAAATTAGGCATGAATCTGTTGGGATGTCCACTCCTGGGAAGATTAGAGCATTGTGTTAACACACACCTGAATGTTCCAAACCTCCGCTCTCACAGGCGCTCACATTACTGATGATCAGTTAATCATCAGTAAGTCATGTGAAAACTCTCTTTTCTCACATGACTGTATATTGTCAAATGAGTGTAAGTATGTAGATGATTTGAGACAGAGCAGAAGGCAGTCGTCCATAGCTACCCCAAGCCATGGCGGTGCTAACTTTGGCATTACCGTGCAGCTGTTACAAATATGAAATAAAACTCATCAGAATGCATTAAAATGTAATTTAAATAAACAAGGAAACAGCAAAAGTTAACCCTTTAAACCCTAACCTAATTTACCCTTTAAACCAGAGGTGGGCAACTCCAGGCCTCGAGGGCCGGTGTCCTGCAGGTTTTAGATGTGTCCTTGATCCAACACAGCTGATTCAAATGGCTAAATTACCTCCTCAACATGTCTTGAAGTTCTCCAGAGGCCTGGTAATGAACTAATCATTTGATTCAGGTGTGTGGACCCTGCAGATCTAAAACCTGCAGGACACCAACCCTCGAGGCCTGGAGTTGCAGGAGATTTGTCCTGATATTGCACCTTAAAGTTCAGAGGAAATGATGCCAGTATGCACCTTTTAGGACCTCGAAAAGGACACACAGTTATCACAGTCATCTTGAGGCACTTGAGGGCATGGATTAGTACTGTGCCAGGTATGATTCAGACTTTTATTATATTTGCTTTACGCTGAAAGAAAGAGCGTGGACAGACTCTAATATGCGCAGTTTTGATTATGCAAGAAAAACCGTCAGTGATGAGGTCACGAGAGGTCACCCTCGGCTGATTAGTGTGTTTGCACTATTGATTGCGCTGCACTACAGGAAACTGCTAGGAAAACACAAGATTTCAGTGGACAAAGACTGTCAGATTACAATAATATATTCACTTTGCTAAAAGCCTGATTTATATTTTTACAGCAAATGTTAGAATTGGCATGTAAAACAAGAGAGTAAAGGAGCAACATTGGAATTTTCTAAGTATAAGATTGTCTGATTGTCGAACATGCTTTCTGCTTAACTGCTGTTTCTGGGCTTTCTGATGATGAAACCAACATTTTTGCAGGTACTTTCAACATTCCTGTGTTTCAGCTGAGTGCAAAAAAATCTTTCTATGAGCTAGAGGTGCTGTCAACAGAAAGCTTTTATGAACATATTGCTGGTGAGTCACTAGTTGTTGGCGGAGACTGGGGCAAAAAATAGACTTTTATTTATAGAAAGAATTGTATTTTCAGTTACCTCTAAGCTGTAGTAAAGTATTCAACTAAAGCTATTCATACTTTATGTCACATTATTATTATTCATCCTGTATCAGTATTATATAGCTAATAAATGGCATTGATTCATGATTAAATGTTGCTCTAGAGACTATATCCATTTATTATTCAATTACATTTTATTATTAAAGCACCAAATCAAATCAACATTTGCCTCAATGTGCTTTATATTGTGAGGTAAAACCTTGGTAGCAGTGGGAAGGAAAAACTCCCTTTTAACAGGAAGAAATCTTTGGGAGAACCAGTCTTGGAGGGTGGGGGCAACTAAGTGATGTGACTGGTTGTGGCTGAAGGGAGGGAGACAGGACAAAAGACACACTGTAGAAAAGATCCCGAGATTATTAATAACTAATGAATAAATGCAGAGTGGTGTATAAACACATAGAGTTAAAAAAAAAAAAAACACTCAATGCATTGTGGGAATCCCCCAGCAGCCTAAGGCTATTACAGCATAACTAAGGGAAGATTCAGGGTCAAACGATCCAACCCTAACTATAAGTTTTATCAAAAAGAAAATGTTTAAGCCTAATCTTAAAAGTAGTGAGGGTGCCTGTCTCCAGAACCCAAACTGGGAGCTGAAAGCTGAAGATTCTACCTCCCATTCTACTTTTAGATATCCTAACCACAAGTAAGCCAGCAGTCTGACAGCAAAGTGATGCACTGGGGTGAGATGTTTGAGTTGGTTTACCTGTCCATATAACTCTGATAAGGAAAGGAGGGAAAGGGGGTAGAAAGGGAAAGAAACAAGTCCTCTCTTCCTTAGTTTCTATCCATCTAGTTGATAGGATCTATATTTTCCAGATGGAGAGCTCTATAAGCGTACACAGGCACAGAGTGAAACACAAAGCAGAAAACCATGTCAGTAAAGTGCAAGAGAGAGCGAGAGCAGCAGGCAGAAAGAGGTAGACGAGTGCACATCTGTAAAAGCCATTGCTCTATAAGGTAAGGAGAGGAAGAAGGGAATAAAGATAAATGTCCTGTGACATTCTGAAAGTGGGCCAAACCCGGGTGTGTTTAAAGCGATCCATATGGGCTGGCAGAGAGGGAGAGAAATGTTATCATCTTAATACAATTTGAAATATAGCAGTGCAGTATTAACTGGTGCCTGTTTGTTTTTGAAATATTAGGTTTTGCTCACTCTGCTGTCAGTAGTGTTTCCGATTAAAACACATGCCCATACAGTAAACAAAGAAATCCACTTAAGAGAGAGAGAAACAAACAGGAAATATCGAATCAGACACTCAGTATGAACAAAACCATTTTTCAGGCTTTTTTTGTGTGTGTTTTTTTTCTGGCTTGTTTTGTGAGGCCTCGGGGGATCTGTTAAAGGAGTAATCTGCCAATTTAGCATTTCAACTTAATTAACAGAGGCCGTCTTTTAAACAATGCTGATTTTGATTTCGTTTTAGTCGTCCATTTAATTTTGTTTAATTAAAAACTAAAGAGAGTCTATGCTCTAATTTTTTTCATCGTTTTTAATAGTTGTCTTTATCGCCATGGTTTCAGTTGTCTTTGGTGTGCTGTGCTGGTAATGGGCATTAGGTTAATGGACATTGAGTTAATGGGTAAAGGCAGTGTTACTTATTTACATGGCACTCATTTCAGTTTTCTGCACAGTGACAAAACAGCCTGAGGCTCCTCGAAAAACTCCTCACCCTTTGCAGACTGTGGCTCAACTTAACTTCAAATTCTAGTCTTCATATTTACCTTTCACCTACAGAGCATTTATTTAGATTTAAATGCTTATTTACTCAGTTGTTTCTGAAATATAAGTGATGTTTCTTTTAGAAACATGAACTCTAGAAAACTGAACACAATATTAATATTGGATCTACATATAATTGATTTCTTCCAGTAACTAATAATGTCAGATAACATGGCCCAGCGTTAGCTGCTTATTATTACTGTTTATTTTGTGTTCAATCAGAAACCTTTTTCTGTGGCTGGGGAAAAGTCAAAGAGTTAACGGTCACAATCCTCATTCAATAACAGTCATTTCATCTGTCCTTCCATTTCTTGAATAAATGAGGTCAAACACTAACAACAAAAATTTTGGAATAACATGTTACCAGCAGCCATGTGTCTAATGGCTCAGTCACACCAGAGGAGAAACATTACAGCAACGTCCTCCTGATTAGGAAAAATTGTTCAGGCAACCCGGTGGTAGGCAACCCGTCTCCAAACGAGTGCAAACTCTCTTAGATCGGTGAAGGTTTTCAAACAGCTGCAGTCAAATTTATAAAAACTGACTGATTGCATCCATGCTGCAATAAATCTGAGTTCATCTGCACCAATAAGTGCAACTCGTCTGCAAAATGCAGTAGAGGACTCGACGCAACTAGTTGCCAACTGGTTGCAGTCTGGATATATTCCTGTATAAAAGCCAAAATGGCATTTGGTGGTTAAATCACCATCAATCTGTGGAATTCTCTAACTAATCTTTGCCTTACTTACCCAAGAAGGTTTTAATGGTCCTGTCCACTCTTGGGTAAGTGTCCACACCCTTGTGCTAATATCTGATGATGCTTAATGGGGACATCTGAAAAAATGACATTATATTATGCTGCAGATTTAGAAAGCACACTTGGAATAAAAATTATTATTACTCCTTCTTCCTCTCTGTTCTATATATATATATTAAAAAATAATGCACTGAATCCAGGACTATTTTACTGAAATTTTACTCTAAATTTTACTGTTATTTTAAGTTTTAAGCCAGGCCGAGACAACCTTGATGACATCATGTGGGGCTGACTCCTTCATGACTTCACCAAGGTTATCACAGAGTGGTTCTGTAAGGAGACATTCATTAATCATCAATGGGTGTAAATGTTTTGACTGAATTTTTGGCTACAGTTTGCATATACAAAATAAACCCATTAAACTTAATGTTTTCTACTTATAAAAGCATTGGCATCAGTTTCTGGTGCCTTTTAAAAGCTAAAGAACTGCTTTCATGAAATGTGCATACAGCAACAAGACTGTGTGATGTGTGGCTATTCCTTTAACATACTGCTCTGGGCAATAGATCATCAATTTAGCGGCCATGTGTGAGCTTCTTTTCCCATGGGATGAATTTATATTGGTCCCCCCCCACCTTCTCCCTGCTGCTTAACCACCATTTTTTACAGTTCTTTTTCATATTAAGTTTGAACGAATTGCATTAGAGAATTCTGCTGTATTGCAGAGGCTGGTAGAGCAGTTTGAGCTCTTCTTGGTAATGAAATGTGAAGTGGGTGGACTCGGGCTTCGCCATGCATGTGTGAGAGTTAATGTAAACCAGCTATACTGTAGAGGCGAAATGTGATTTTTGGCAGGCTAAGATGTGGTTTGCAGTCTGCCTCTTTTTCTCTCTCACACGGCAGCTGGGATTAGACTGATACAGGTTTTTAAAGGCCAATACTGCTCTTTTTGCTTTGACATTTTCTGTCTTTAATGTAACTGTTTCACTGTGAATGTATTTCTTGAATAGCTATATTACAGACTAACACAATACTGGAAGCTGGTTGCAGGGTTAGCTACTAGTTCAAGCTTGACACACTGACATGCCTGGACATGTTTTTTATGACATGGTTCTTGGTAGATCTCTCAGTCCAGATATATAGAAATCCTTCCATACTTTCTATAAGTTTTATTTCTTAAATGTAATAATTTCTCTATATCCTTGGGTTTTGGTTGTTGTTGGCTTGGATCTACCGGTATTTAGTGTACTACTATACGCGTTGTTAACCTCATAACATGTGTTGGGCTACTGGCAGACCTAGCAGATGACATCTAATCCACACCTAGGATTAGGGATAGGGTAGGGCTAGCATCCACCCCTTTTATACTAACAAAATGTTCTTTTTAAAATGATGCACTACCACTAGCAGATCATCAGAACAGTTATAGAAAGCCTGTCTCCTACAAATGTATCTCTTTCACACGACTTTATGATATCCGGTACAGACTTGTAGTGCTACCTGCTTTAACTTTTACCTCGCACATTCAGTGCGATTCTGAATAATGCCACTTACAGAAATACTCAGCGTTTGGATAGGCAGGAGGAGGAGTACAGAGCACCAGCGGATGATTTTGTGGAGCTGTCCTGGAGGAATTGTTTGCTTCTGAATGTGAATAAGGCAGAAAAATGGCGATCAGTTCCAGAGGGAAGAGGTCAACTGCACGACCCATGTCCCGAGACAGGGAAGTGGATATGGTGGAGGAGTCCACACTGACAACAGACGGACCTGGAAGACCAACGCAGAGACTGTATACAAAAAGGAGAACAACAGGCTCTGTTTCCTACGGAAGCCGAGATCCTTTAATGTGTGTAGCAAAATGATGGCAATGTTTTTAATCACTGAGTTGTGGGGACTGCACTGTACTTCGATGTGGTCTGTTGGAGGAGCAGCATCAGAGCTGAGGACACCAACAGAAAGCATTTGTCATTCCTGACAACTTTGAAGCTGTGGTGGTGAGGTCACTGAACAAACTACTGTCCATCATGGATGATCCACCCCCTGCACCACTTACTGGACTTCTCTAATAGACAAATTCTTTCAGCGACAGTCTCTGTCTGACAGTAATGCAGTACAGTAGTTAATTACTCACCAGAGAAGTTGTTACACTACTTTCTCATTATTCCATAAAATCAATTGTCTCATCATTAACAGTTAACAATGTAAACCTGAGGCTAGACTAACACAATACCTTATCCCAATGAAGATACACATAGGATCTCTTTTTCAATGTTTACATTAAAACATAAAGATGACAAAATGAAGCAAAGATGAAAACCAGCACAAAGAGACTTTCAAGCGATTGCCGCAGTTATTCTTCTTTAGAAACATGAACAGGTAAAGGCTGAGGCCTGACTGCTTATCCGTTTGTTACCTGTTGACGTTCAGGCTCTGGCTGCTGGGCCGGGGTCAGCATGCACTCAGCTTTGAAATCACTCTGGATTCTTTACTAGCTTTGCGTTCACATGCTGTCTGTAGGGATGCTTTCAAAGAGCCAAAGTTCTGTTAGCAATGTCTGCAGGAGTTTTGGATGTAGTATACTTTTTTTAATCACACAAAAAGAAAAAGAGTATGTTAAAGCAAAGTGAAAAAGTGCTTGTACACCTTCCTGAAAATGAACTGAAATCAGCTGACTGTAGCTCAAGTGTGCAGGAAGGAAAAATATCATGTTAGCTTGATGGGGTTTTTTTTCCGTTTTGTTGACTGAATAGTCATTGTTGTTATACTTCTTTGAAGTCCTCTTAAAGTCTGCTGCCTGGGCACATGCGTAGCTGGTGTGTTGTAATGGCTGGCTAGTCTGATTGGCCACAAAAAATGTGTGTGTGTGTGTGGGGGGGGGGCACATGGATGTCCACACCCTCGTACTCACTATCTGATGACAAAATTTATGTCACATTACTACATTGCTGAAAAATGTTAAGTTACTTCGTAATAGGTTAAACCCAACACTGCTGAGTATTAACGGACAGAATGAGGAAACTTCTTATATCTTCCAAAGTCTGCTGTCCTGACTAACCACGGACTTCACCAGATAGTCTACCACATAAATGCAATATAGTGTTTCTCAAACTTTGCCTCAGACATAATCTCAGAGCATGAGATCGGGGAGTCCAACAGGGAAAGCACTAATGAGCATGTGTCGTGGTGGTGAAGTATTGATGAGAGAGCCTACTAGGTGATTAACTCTGACTGAAATAAATGGCCAAGACCATGAAACGCAGCACTCAGGTCTCATATTGCATTTCCGCAAAAGACACAAACCACTAGCTAGCACAGGCTAACCCTCACATTTCTGTGTGAATCAGTTGATTTATAATCAGCTAAAGTTGTCAAACAGAATTAAACTCGATATCCCAGTGTTTACAGGATGAGGGGCTTTCCTTTGCTTTTCACTCTCTCATTTTTTCTCCTCAAAGTTAGGTATAGGGTAGCTTCCAGGGCTGGGACTTTAATTTTGCAGAGGAATTTTATGTTCTCGGAAAAAAAATTGAAGGTCCCTCCTTCATGACTGCTTACAGCGCTTTACGCTGTAATCCGCAGGTGGAGACCACCCTCACTGAAGCCACATTCATCCACACATCTGAAGCCAAGAACACACATAGACTAATAGACTTGCGTGCACACACATGCAAAAATGACCTGGACATACACTGTGGATGAAAAAAATGCACACAAACACTTAATTAAAAGCGCACACGCACAATGACGTGCACACATGCCCATGCACTAGTGCTGACCCACAGACGGGGTTGAAAGGATTCCTTGTTCTCGTTATCACAATGAGGTCTCATTGGATTGAGATGACATGGCAAGTTTGTTAATGTCAGAGAGGTTTTCGTCTACTGTTACACACATGCATGCACGTACACAACCTTAAAGCCAACAGCTGGCTCACCGAGACGACCACACACACACACAGTCGCAATCAAGACTACTGATCCCTATCACACACGTACGCTTACACCCTCAGCGGTGCCATATGGGGAGCAGCGTTGGTAGCTGTGTGTGGGATCAGCGAGAACACCAGTGGCAACTGCAGTGAGCTCCAGAGACATGCCATTAACCTTGATGGGGAGACATGGAGACAGACAGAAAGCAGAGCAGGTGATCAAGGGAGACGTGCGACAGCGTTTTGTAGCTTCGACTTTGACTTCTTACAACTTCTACAATGTTGTCACACAAACTCTCTGATACATTTCATGTGGTATTTAATCTTCTTCTGTTTCATGCAGTAAGGCCTCTTTCACACAGTGCGCAGTAATAACTGGGTCATTTCCACTGTGGGAAAGAGAAATGAGCCTATACACAAGACAACCCATCCATTTTCCCTCCTCCTGTATTTGTTCCTGTCCTCCGTTGCTCCCACTGTCTGCTTCCTTTCTCCCTCCTTTTTTTTTTTTTCTGGGATCCTGGGGAAAGTCCCAGTCGCTTTCCTCCCTCTCCCTCTCTCTCTGCTTGCATTCCTACACCGAGTGCAAGGCAAGGGCCCCTTTGCACTGCAGGAACTCTGGTGTGTGTGTGTGTGTGTGTGTGTGTGAGAGTGCACAACATGTGCACAAGTGTGAGAAAAAGTCCATTTCTAATTGCACCCTAAGTGTTGAAAGTGGTCTGTAAGAGCTGTGTCACTAAATATAACAATAGACAGTAAAAGGCAGGAAGCTGGAAATATGCTGGGGTTTTGCATTGTGTTAGCAGTTACAGTATGTGTGTGTGTGTGTGTGTGTGTGTGTTTGTCTTCAATTGCTTCTCCAGCTGCAAGCCCTTTACAGGCCCAGTGTAATCAGTATACTCCAGCTGCACATATCTCCCACACAAACCATTTTACCTCGCTACTCTCCTGACTGATGTCTTAATGTAGAGCTACAGCTGAAAGCAATGGGCTTAAATGTAGGTTTACATTACAATTTATACTTATACTGTATAGTACAAATGACACTATGAAATATTTGACCTGCATGATTAAAGAAATGATTTAAAACAACTTCATGTACACATACAATCAGTAGTAGAGATGGTGCTTATTTGCTATTGTAGAAAAGTGCATATGCTAATTTGAACCACCTGCCTAAAACTGTACAGGCCACGCTGCCAAAACAGCTCTGAACCATTAGGGCATGTGCAGCACCTCTGGGTGTCTTGTGCTGGGAACAGGACGTGGGTCTGTTGGGTCCTGTGGGTTGTGCGGTGGGGCTGTTTTGTTTGAAAGGCTGGATAAACACCTTTAGCTTTTTGTAATGAGCCTTGAGCCATTCTTAAGTAGTTTTTGTGGTGTGGCAGGACACAGTGTCCTACCCCCGTAAAACTAGTCATAATCATTGAAGTACTGCTATTACTGTGATATTAGCAGTACAGATACTTTTCTACTGTACTTAAGTAGAATTTTCAAGTATCTGAGTTATTATTTAGTCAAACATCAAACCGACTTGAGCCTAAACAGTAAACCTGAAATGCAATCCTGGTCACATATTAATCATCAGGATATGTCGCAAAAAAAGAGATGAAAGAAGCAAAACCGGGTTAAAGTGGGCCATTCTTTTTCTTCTTTTGACACAACTTTGGAACGACTGCAGGTGTCCATAAGTTTATATAAGTCATAACTTTAGCATCTAGCTAGCCTTACAGAAGATGAACAAGTGTAAATGGACTGACACTTTTCAAGTGACATGTAATTTTTCTATCAGCTCAACAAATATCAGCAAACACACAAACTGTTGGTGTGCAGTTTGTTGCATGGTGTGTTGCTATAGCTAAAGGTCCAGCTGCTGTATTTCACAGGGAAAGAAAAGAAAGAGAGCTAACTTTACTCAGAGATGGAGAAAGATAAGAAAGCCAGGAAAAGAAAGGAGGAAGAGGTTAGATTTAAAGGTAAGGACTGCTCAGTGGGATTTGATAAACTGGGAATTTAAAGCTTATATGCATGAAAATATTCTGTAGTTTAGTGCCGGATAAACAGGTTAGTTTGCTGACTGTGATGGGTTTAAAATGTGTGTGACTGGTGCTCATGGTCAGAGTTGGTAGAGATTAATATAAAAGGAAGTGGGTGATGCTGAAATCCACTTACTGAATTCCACCTTTATAGTGTCTAACATATAGACATCACAGTGTAAAAATAGAAATCAGCCAGGACAGTTCGTGAAAGATCTGATGACGTCTTGTGTCACACTCTCACTATAAATTATTGCAAGTTGTGATTCCTTTATTGTATAGTATGTAGCGCAGTTAGCTTTGCATAAAAATAGCTGGTAGAAATGTTCTTCATGGAGCTACTTTTACTTCTTATTTTGAGTACATTTCAGAGCCTGTGCTTTTTCACTTTTACTTAGTGTAAAGAAGTTGAATCACTACTTCAACTTGGAGTATTTTTAACATTAGTATCTGTACTTCTACTTAAGTAAAGAATCTCTGTACTTTTGCCACCTCTGGATATTAGCATCATTAGCTGCATAAGCAATATCAGCAGTGTTAGTAGCTGTCAACTGATATTGCTGCCTGTTGTCTATCAGCTTTTTTAACCATCATATTCACACATGTAAATGAATCATGTAAATTGATTTGTACAGGTACTGAGTAGTGCCGCTTCAAACCCCAAACCTCCAGCATCGGCCTTCAAACACTATGTATCCCGTGAGTTTTAGTCTGAGTGAATCCATGTCCAAGCTAAGCCCAAGATCCTGTTTGCACATCACCACCACCATCGCAGCAATAAACGCACTGTATTCCTTTCTTGTTTTCATTAGAGAGTTAGATGGCAGAGCCCGAGAGATTCCTCCATTCCTCCTACTTTGCTCACTTCTGCCTATGCTTCAGTGATTGATATTAAATCTCTTCTGTTTGATCAATAATTAAAGGTGCAGTGCCTAGTGTTCCCAGACTAGACTGAGCATTATGAATTATAGATTGTTATTCCTGCTGGTCTGATCAAAGAATAACAACAACAGGCCTTCGTTGGGTTGAAGCACTATCAGTGCTGATGCTCTCTGCTGACTAGATAATGTAGGATTATTATTTCATCTCTCTAATACGGATCCTCAATCGGAACTTTTGGCGCTCAGTGTAATGTTCCACGTTTTTACTGAGGAAGAGGGAGATCCTAGAGAGAGAAAGCAAGAGGCAGAAATAGAAGATGAGTTAAAATCCAGGTCGTTGGGCTGATGAATTGTAATTCTGCTGTGCTGATGCCAGTGATAGCCAATGCATGCACACCATGAGCCTGTTTTAATTACACTTTACCCCAACAGTATTGTTTTGCTAGCTTTTACACTGAAAGATCAAAGGATCAAAGCAGGAGCACACACACCAAGAAAATGTCCACACGGTCATATGGTTTCAACAGATATGTACAACATATACGAGTTAGATGAAGGCACTGGCACTTCTTAAAAATGCATCTATTAAATATGAAGCTACAGTCAGGAGCTGTTTGTTTAGTTTATCATAAAACCTGGAAATAGGTGACTCTCTGTAGACCGCTATGAGCTATTCTGCTTGCTTGTTTACTGCTGGACGACCACTGCTGTATTTGCAGTGTTCAGCTGGCAGTGTTTATGTGTTTTTCCTCAAGAAATGTTAACATGAAAACATATCAGTTGCAATTGTTGAAAAGTCTGATATTTACTATGGTGGGGCTGAGCTGTAAACTGAAACTGAGCTAAGTAAATACTAATGTTGTTCCTGAAAATGGCTGTCAAAATCAGACTAATCAGACTTTAGGTATGTCCCAATTCATTGGTCGCATCCTTCAGAGGCCACATTTGTAGCCTGGTTACGTCACAGCCAAGCGACGAAGGCTGTCCCAATTCGAAGGCTGCTCCAAATACGGCCGACAAATGCGTCCTTCATTTCCCCAAATTTGAAGGATGGGTCGGGTGTATCCTTCGTGGCCCAACTTATCCCAGAATTCATAGCGCGGCCCAGCCAATTTCAGTTTCCAACACTGGCGGCAGCTACTTAGTTTTAATATTACTCTTTCAGGTGAGAATGTAGCTGTGTAAACTTCAAATATCTGCTCGGTTTATCAAGATATCAAATATTTGTAAAAGTGCTCCGACGTTTTCTGAGACGTCTGTTAACCACCAGCTTGATAGCTAGCCGGGAGGTCGAGGCTCACTAGAGCCGGCGAGAACACTGAACTCCTGGCACATCGTTTTCAGACCCCCCGCGGTCTTTCGCTACTCAGGTTAAACAGGATATATAAGTCACTTAGATGAGTTAATAATGTTATTGTTTGGCTTTTTTCAGTGTTTTATTTGTTCGTGAGTAAATCGGTTTGGCTGAAATTAAAGTTATAGTTTTCACACAGCTGAATAAACGTCAAACAGAAAACTGATTAAACAGAAGTGTGAGATCGTCAAGAATTTACTCCAATGTCGTGTTATATAATAGCGAGTGAGGAGCAGATGGCTGAGTTTATTAAACTCCACCGAGACAGCTGGTGACGCAAATCTGAAGGCTAGACCGTCCCATTTCACAGCCTTGCACTTCCAGCCTTCTCAGTCTTCGAAGGACCCGGCCCACGTAGTCCACGAAGGCCCGGTCCTCTGAAGGATGCGGCCTAGGAATTGAGACACAGCTATTCTGTTTGTGTTGATATTAGCAGTGTAGACTGAGACATAGCCTTAAAAAAAAGGTTTTCACAGGACTCTGCGCAATCCTACAAAAAACCAAGCACATTTAGGGATTCAACTGCCTATAAAACCATCTGAAATAACTGATTTCTGTTTGACCATAACAGTTTCTCACAATCTTTCGATCCCTGTCCTGCTGCACGACCGAACTTCCTCCAAGCTTTAGCTTACAGATTGCCTTCCATGTGATTCTAGCATACTTTGATATACAGAGGAGTTTGTGGTTGAATCAATAACTACAAAATTCCCAAGTCCTATAGCTGTAAAACAAGCCCAAACCATCACGCCTCCACCATCGTGCTTGACAGTTGGTATGTGACATTTGTGCTGATGTGCGGTGTTTCATTTCCTATAAATGTGGTGCTGTGCTTTACGGCCAAACATCTCCATTTTGGAAACATCTGGCCATCGGGCGATATTCCAGAAGTCTAAGGAGCTTGGAAAGAAAAGCGTCTGGACTTCTTTAAGTTTCCTTGAAGACGTTTCACCTCTCATCCGAGAAGCTTCTTCAGTTAGAAGAGCAACTGGTGGAGAGTCCCAGATTTTAAGCCCTGTGGGAGTATCCCCCTAAGAGTCTCATGGACCCCTATTGATCCTCTACCTAATCACACAAGCCAAGGTGTGAAAACGGGTGTGGATCACAATCAGCCATTTCAGCTGAACCCATTGTGAAAGGTAGCCCCACCCTATCATGTGATTTCATACAAGCCATTCCTTTTCATTCTTTTTCTTATTGTACTGTTACGATCTTTAACTTGTAGAATTCTACCTAAGGCATGCAGGGTTTGAGATGTAGCTCTTGTTTTGTTTTGTTTTTTCATTTTTTTGCACATTGGCCTGAGCTTACTGGGACATTAGCTCCCAGGAAAATTAGCAGCTATCTTGAAGGTTTTCTTCTTGTCAATATTCTTTCTCACTCTGCAGGGATGGATTTAAAATTGCTTGGTAATACCTTACCTCCTGGGGTTTTTTGCATGTCTGACCTCAGGGGTGTGGAAGGAAGATAGTGGTATTGTGTTAACATACCTGAATAGTCCAGGTCAGCAAACCACCAAAACATTCATTTTTATAAAGGTGCTTGCATTGATGATCAATTAACTACGTTTTTTTGATCAGCAGCACCTTAACAGCACAAAGTGCAAAGTGCTCTTAATTCCCATGGAAGACTATATGTGTGGATGGTGTAATTCCCGTGAAGGGCGACCCTGAAGGCAGAAAGGTAGCACACATCCTCTGTTTTCAGAGTATTGGCTGTTGCCTTCAGGGAGGAGGTATTCTTCGCTCACACGTTGTTGGATTCACTATTTGAAAGTGAAAACATGGCACATGTACACACAGTTATCCAGAGAATTCCCTGAACAAGTGTGTGTACTATGCTTTGTCAGAGTGGCGGTATAACTAGGAAGCACCCTCTCCAGCTGTCTTTGTTGGCTAAGAAATAGCACTTGACAAAACTTGCAAACCACAACATTTTATTTTTACACCTGTGTACTTCTATGACTTAAACAAACAGGATACAACAGGATATAATTAGAACACTTTAAGGATGTTGTTATGCAGCGGTTACACCACAGACCTACTGGTTTCAGAAGACAGTTTTGAACAGTTAACATTAGCATTTTGACTGCCACTGAGTCCCTATCTGAACAAGAGTTTTCAGCTAATGTTGGTCATCTAAGCTTGGTTATGAGTTTAGCAAGCTGAATCTAGAAACTGTATGAGTGCAATGGATAGACAATGAAACCTGGGGACCAATAAAATACTATGTCACTCACTGAGATTCAAGACCAAACTTCTTAAATGGACTCTGCCAAGTAGCAAGCACCATTATTTAGCTGATAAAGCTATTAAAATGCTCCAAAAGACACTATAAACACAGCTGAGAGGTCCATTGAATTAGGGGAATTATCAGAGGTGAGGTCCAGCAAGCAGCAGACTGTCAAAGCAGTCGCATCCCTAATTTAAACCGTCAGCGTATTTGTCTTGATGCATTCTCAATCATCCAGGTAGGTAAATCTCCAAAAGTTGATTCTGTTCATCTGAACGTAGCGTTTTCAGTGGGAGAAACATTTCGTGCTAGTTTCAGCCTTAATGCAAATGTACTGTTTATGAGGTTGGGGAAACCTGCAGTCAGCTGAGACTGAAGAAGTCACCTGGATGAGTGACGAAATGATTCTCCCATTGAAAACGCTACATCCAGATAGACAGAATCAACTTTTGGGGATTTACTTACCTGGATGATTGAGCATGCATCAATTAATCAAACATTTTAATTTTGAAGTTTTAAAGAAAAATTGTCCCCCATATGAAACTATCCATAGAGACCGAAATTTTTCATTGTTTTTTGTTTTTTGCGCCAGGCTGTATAGCATGATATTTTCATGGCTGACGTTGGGTATTTTATCAGGAGTCTTTATAGCAATTGCAGTTTTTATACTTGGCTTGAATTCTCAGCCCTGACGTGCTCCTTATTTTAGACAGTCAGATCAGCTTTTTTTAATCCTCTGCTTCCTGTGTTTAGGTTAAACCTTCCTAACTGATCTAATAGGGATATGAGTGTCTCATCTAACATTTCAGAAGAAAAAGCAAATACTTCTATCTCTGCAAATGTCAAACTATGACCTTTAATCAGTACTTTCACTTAGGGGCTAAAGTTAGCTGTTTTTATCTTAATCTTACGTCTTCTGTCTACAGCTAAGGAACCACATATCAAAATCTGCGACAAAGAAAAAATAATCCATGCCAGCCATTGTGTAAATGAGTAGCACTAGTGTGTGTGTGTGTCTGGGAGTGTGTAATGCATTTGTGTCTAGACAGAAGCAGTGAGAAAAAAAAAAAGCACCAACCAGCTGCCCTTGTCTGTCACCCCTGCTCACCTCTGGCTGATGTTGAGTACATGCATGTATGCACACACGCACTTGTACCTGCTTACAGCTGGTGTATGTGTGTCCCATTAACACCTAGCAGTCTCTGTCTGTCCAATCACCAGTAGAGATGTTGAATGAAGTTACCTGTAGTGAAGAGAACAATGTGTTAGAGACAATAATAGACTATTACATGGTGGGAAACTGAACTCTCTTTTCAGAGCCTATTCATTCATACAGGAAATAGAGAAATATACAGATATCCTCACAAAAACATCCAGCCATTATACATGCTTCCTCTGTTCACACGCTGTACCAGACTCTAGCTTATTTAATAGCAGGCATGTAGAGCAATCACTTTATATGGCAAATTTAATAAGTTAATTCTAAATCCAGTTTGTATATTTATAACTACAGTGTCAATTGGCATGGTTTCATTTCACGTGGCAGCGCTCCAGATCTGATGCCTTGTTTTCAACTTTTGCCAAAACCTCCAAACAACCTTCCTCCTTTCTAACTCTAATTTTTACTCCTTCTCTCCTCAGTTACCCCCACACACACATACGTGCACACAGACCCATGCTGAGCCTTGGCTGTGGAAATTAGATACAGTCTGTCTAACTGTCAGACATCAACTGGTACCAGACACCAGACTCCAACCTCATTGGCTAATCCTCCAGACGCTTCTTCACATTGTGATTGGCTGTTGCCTTCTCCGCTGCTCTGACTCTGACCCAGTAAACTCACATATGAACCAAATCGGCACATTTTCATTGGCTGTCTCCGAGACACATGACGGTTGCTCACTGACGCTCTCCGGCTCCGCTGCTCCCAGAGGAGGATACAGTTATCCTCCTTACAGAGAAAAACAACACCATTCATCACCTCCTTCTCTCTCTCCATCTCTCCTCATCTCTCTCTCTCTGTGTTTGGGCTCTTATGCTGTGTTGTTATGTTTCTGTCTTTGTCCCTCTGAAGGTTTTGAAGCTGCTCCAAGTCCTCTGGATGCCTGGGTCAGACCAAATTACCTACAGTAACATTATTGAACAGCAAAAGTTGATATCAGATCCAGGCCGGAACAAAATAATCCCCAAGGATGTAATTTATCCAGATTGGTCTCCTTATACAGCCTTGTTTTTTTTTTCCTTTGGCTGGGAATTATTTTTACTTCCATTTCCTCCCACATTGGGCCCACACACCCACTTCAGCTGGTGGACAGTGAACAGGATAGGCCAAGTCATGGAGCCATAAATATTTATTCAGTTCACTCATCGAGCTCTTACTGTTCAGTGGTGTGACGAGGCAGGATCATTTTCGCACAAAAGGTTTATGTTGTCATATCCTGTCACTGTCAGCACTGGACTAATGCACTGCTGCTCCCTGAGGTTCCACACCGAGAAGGATATATAATATTTTCCTTGACTTTTATTGCCTTTCTCTTGCAAATTCTTATTGTATGAAGCAACAGGAACCTACTGTGCATGTCGAAGTCACGCACTGGTTGCAAAGGCTCAGCTGTACAAATCAAACATTGTTTAAACTTTATTTCATTAAAGCAAATTCTTAATTCTCTTAATCATTAACTGTACCTTACTAAACTTACTAAACTTACTTTTTGGTTTGTACACTATTGTTTGGGGATTTTCGCTGTCTCTGCCTTTTGTTTTCTCTTTAAATAGACATGATCATATTTGGAAGTGAAAATAGAGGTAGGAAGTCAGTAGCTTATACTAGCTAGCTATCTTTGTTAAGAAAACACATTCTGGAGTTTACCATTACATGAAATGGGATGCTAACCTTGGCTAGCAAAAACAAAATGTAGCTAGCAGACAAACTAATCAGCCTACTAGCATGTATTTTAGTTGAACCAAGCATCTTCACACCTGTCAATCAAAACAAAAATGGGAAAAATATGTGTACAGACCAAATCCATTTTGTAAAAGCTGTAAATGTATATTTTAGATGTAAAGTTGGGTAGTTTAACATGGAGGTTTAAGTTGACTGACCCATTTTTAGAGCTAGCCTCGTGTGGCCAGTTTAAGAACTGCATTTGTGGGGACTTCACAGTTGATTTCTTTTCTTTTCAGTATCAGGTGCTGCTGCTTGGTTGAAATATTTATAAGAAACAAGTGAAATAACAAATCAATGCAAACAATGCTAACTACTTATTAAGAGGTTGTTAGCCTAGCTTGCTAGCTTCCCTCTCTGCTAAGGAAGTGTAGGCTCACTAGTGCACTATAAAAGTTGACAGCATATTTTCTTCCAATGCATTATCTGTTTTAATAAAAATTAAAATAAACCTTCTGTTTGATATATACACAAGTGACTCAGTTTTCTGTTTGACACAAGACTTAAGTCCTTTAGACAGTGACAATATTTCTCAATATCTTCTTAGTTTAAAAATGTAAAATGAATTCATCTTACACTTATTAAGTGATACTACAAAGACATTTTTTATGTATTACCTCCCTGCAGACACCATGATGGATGAGGGTCAATTGACTTAACGTCGCCCTCATATCCCCGCCAGTGATCAGAGGATATTTGATCAGCAAGTCCCATTAACACATACAAAGCACAAAGCGTCACAGTACGCAGAGCTTTCACACAGACATGGAAGATCACAGATAGAAAAGCCATTCAGCATTCTGTAGCACCGTGTTCACATGTTTGATCAGGCTTTATGTTTGCTCATATGAACTGTCACTTTATATGCGTCTATATACACGCACTCAATTGTCCTGCCTCAGTGTGTTCTGACTGGAGCTGTGGAGCCAGCAGACTACTGGTGTGTGTAATCCAGAGCGCCTGGGCATTAAGGCTGGTCAGTCAGGCTTGTGCACACAATTGGTAGCATGTCAAATGGTGCGATAGGTTCTTTTTTCAAGCAAGTTCTTAGAACTGAGACTACATGGTACTTTTTTTTTTCTAAGCAATGTCATTCACACTCATTGGCCTATGGTGCATTTGATTACTGGCCACTGAGCAGCTCACCTGCTGTAACTGGGAAATAAGAGTCTTGCTCAAGGATGCATTCATAAGTATCCACCTCGGAGATGGGAGGTTTTTTTTAGCAGGTCTGGGATTTTAAACAGTAACTCGTCACAAACTAAGAACTACTTAAAGGGAAATGAAACACCAGCTAAACTGAAAGTATAGTTCAGTTTTATTTTTTTTAAAAAGTAATAAAAAACATTAATATCAGGTCTTAATTAAATTAAAAACAGTCCAAAATAGAATTTTAATTATGTTGGCTACATAGAAATTCATACAGCAGGGGAACATTGCGATTTCTTCTTTGATTCTTCTGTTTCATCTCTTCTCATGTATTCCTTGCGCCTACATACCTGCACCGAGCTACTCTGGGTCATGATTCGACTCAGGAGGGCCCGGGGTCGCACCCCCAGCACTAACAATAACCAGCTGGTTCTCAATCCTTCGTCTTCCAACCTATTAAAAAAAATCTTCAAGAAAAAAACACCTCTGTACTACAGCAAATACCAGCTGGATCCCTCCTTGTGTAATGTATGGTAACACACTTAAAATTGAGTTCATGTTATAATGGGATTGATTTGATCTGACCTTTCTTTTGGGGAACTTAAATGCATCACATGGTCCCGCATTTTGGTTATCACATCATGACTGATAAAAAAGCAAGGAAACAACAAGCAGCAATGATCCTCTGGGAAGTAAAAAGCTGATTCATTGTTTTATCTACACATTATCCACATGTCCGTCACCATCCGTGTAACGCTTCTTTGGCATCAGTGTGGGTGCTTTTCATCAGCCGTGTATAGTTACAGACCAAGGCGCAGTCGTTTAAAACTAACAGATGAACCGAGAGTTCAGTGACGCTCCATGAGACGATGATAAAAGATATTTCAAAATGAATATTCGCAGTTGTTGAGTGTATTGCCCAAAGGTTAGTCAACAAGGAAGTGTTGTTAACAAGAGTCTGTGGGACTTGGGTTGAGGTCAGGGACAAGCTTGACTCATCTTGGCTGCCGCGTGAGGAAGGAAGGCCACAGTCAGTGGGTTTGTTAACCATTTATGAGAAAGAATTGGACTTCCTAATCTGCTTTTTTCCGGTAGTTGGATACAGTCTGTGCACATCTATACAAACAGATGTTAACAGCAGTTATTCTGCTTTCAGTGAATTTCAGAATAACTTTGCCTTCTCTCAGCTGGGGTGTATTCTGGGGGCAAATGTGCCCTGAACTTTGCCCTTTAGCACTTTTTGTTACTTTACTGAAAATCTGAGCTTATTTTACAGTTGTGCACTTCTTAAGCCAGAATGGATAGGCACATCAGCTAAATGTAAACAGAAAAGAAAAGATGAAAAACTGAAAATCCCTGAATGCTTCCACTGGTCTGATTTGTCGCATAAGCTGTTTTTATACTAGATACTTTTTTTTCTTTTTTGGCTAAGAGCTGAGGCGCACATCCACAACTCCTCACTGGCACCTTTGGGTTAATCTCCAAAAAAAGGCGCTTTAGCTCACACACTCGTACACACACGTGCACGGAATAAGAGTTTAGCACAGATTAGCCTATTAGAGATGGGAATCAGCAGTATTCTGAAGCTGATTCAGGACTTTTTTTCCAGACTGAAGAAGGAAATAGGCTAATCTCTGCCCGGACACATGCATTGTGTCTGTCAGTTGGGGATTTACACCAATGGGGCAGTCTGGGCAGGGGCATATGCTCTGTATGGACAGGAGCACTCGCACTGAACAACAGCATGCATGTGTTTGTGTGTTTGTGTGTTTGAGAGTGTGACTCCTGGCATCTTGCTGGAAGCATGACCGCTTCTTTACCAGCATCTGTGCTGATGATTAAGTGACACATGTGCTCATTAGTTCTATTGTGTGTCCAGTAAAACGAACCACGAAGCAGAGAGCAGGGAGGCTTGCATAGTGGGGGTATTATTGAGTGTGAATGATTAAGCCTGTGTGTGTCCAGTTTTTTTGCTCGCCCTCTTTCATTTCCTTTCTTCTCCTTCCTCATCCTCCCAGACTGTGGGGGGTTGTTTGTTTCCTATTTTCCACCCATCTTTTCTCCTTTTCATTTATTCTTTTTCCATCTTATGCCCCCAACGCCATTTACTGTGCTTCCTTTTTATTCATTCTTTTCTTTCCCTTAAGTTTAACTTGCTCCTAACTCTTTCTTTGTCTTCCCTTTTCTTTTTATTTATTTCCTCCGGATTTTCTTTTTCTTTTTTCTGCACTCTTGCCATGGTCTTCTACTCCACACATCTCTTTTCATTTTTCATCGCTTCTCTTCTCATTCTTCCTTGTTCCTTTATCTTCTGTTGCACTTCCCTATGTGCTGCTTTTCTTTATGTATCCCCTCCTTTTCTGTCCTTTCGTGAGCTTTCATTCATCTTCCATTTTCTCTCACTTCACATTTTCTCTCTATTCCTTCTCTTTCCCATCCTTTCCTTTCTCCACTTCCTTATCCCTTCAGCTTCTTCGTTTTTTGCCTTCTACTCCGAATTGTCTTTAAAATCCATTCATATTATGACTTTGACATTACTTTACATTTGCAATGATGTAAACTCCATACGTAGCTTTAACTGCTGTTTCCTTCTCCTCTCCTTACCTCCTCCCTTTCTATCATCTTCTCTTGTCTCCTTTCTCTCCTCTTACCTTTGCAGTCTTTCTGTCTTCTTTTTTTTCTGTCCTCGCCCTTTCATCTCTCTTCCTACGTTGCCCTCTCTTCACATTTCCTCTCCTCTACTTCCTGGTACGGCCCATGGAGGCATGTCTGAGTCCCAGCCACCTTCATTAACCTTATCATTACAGAGACCTGCAGCTGGACCGCGCTGCCCTCGCTCTGCAGTGTAGCTTTGAGGAACTGTGTCAATACATACACACTCGGCCATTAGGCTGGAAAAGTGAGAGCTTGGAGGCAGCCAGGCGGGCAGAGCCGGTAGATGCACAGAAAATTTATATAACAGCTGAGCTAGCAAGGGTGGAGTGTGTGAGAGGGATGGAGAGAAATGAATGATACATCCAGGTTGATCTGAAATTTCCATGTAGTGCATCCCTTTAGATGCTTTGAGTGTGTGCGTTATGAAAGCCTGTCGTGATTAGCCTGTCTATGTCTCTGTGATACGAATAAGACCCCATGGGAGCAAAGATGTCTAGACTTATTCAGAGTGGCACTCTTATTATCTGCTGTACAGCAACTATGATGAGGGCCCATTTTCACTTTGCTGCTGCAGTGGCCTTATGCAATCATCCAATAGCAGGAGTCAAATCCCAGTCAAGCTTTCACACAAGAGAGTGGATGAGGACAGAGAGAATAAAGAGTACTAGATTATGTTTCTGTGTTTGGTCTATACATTGTCTATTTGGCATTTGAATAAGTCCAGCTTTTAAACGGAAAAAAGGACCTATGCGGAGATGATTGGCAGTCTACAAACACTTCTGCACTGCTTGTTGTATTACTTTACTTTACAGCATCAGGAAAGTGTGCTTTATGTACAAAGCTGCAAAGCAGCAGGTGCTTTTCTCTAATTTCCAGCAGAACAGCTTTATTTACATTCACTGTGTGTCATAATGGCAAACAGTGGAAGAAGCAATCATGAAAAATGACTTCCACTTGTTTATGTTTTTCAGTAAAGGGACCTTGACCGAGGGAGCCAAGACAAGCTTTTCACCGATGTGAAAAATGTAGTTATAGTTCAGTTTCGCAGAAGCACTGCAGCCCTGAATTTTTGTAGACATCAGCCAACAAAGGTGTATGTGAGGACGTAAATATCTGATGCAGTCAATCCGGGGCGCTAACCTGAAAGCGTCTTTGTGAAAACTCTGTCTGATCCCAGATTACATCAGCATGCAAACACTGCATTTAATGGTTTGGGAATGCCTTCTGCTTCAGTTGGCCTTCTCAACTAAAACCACAAAGATTATTTTCAATATCACCAACAAGTTTGATACAAACTATTTCCTGCTGCAAGCTACAAGGAAGAAATGAAAACTAAAGAAATGATCCTGACTTGATTCTTTGTTAATGTACTCAAGAAAATGAAGTTCATATAACACTTTATAGAAGACGTTAGTCATACAGGCCTAGAGATCAGCCGGTGATGCCCTGGCAACTGAGTTTTTAGGGAAAAATGTGTAATCCCCAAACTGGCGAATGGCTAAATTGAGGTTTCTTGGTAAAACTGGCAGCAAAGATTTTGCTACAACAAAAACCTCCTTGTGATTGCTTGGGTTGCTAGTGGAATACATAGAAGAGGCCAACTTGTCTCCAAACACTTGCTAACTAACCACAGAGCGGTACTGAATCTGTAAAAGTGCAACACCAGAAATGTAAAAGGCGCAGCTTTTACTTTGAAAGATAATGAATGCTTAAAGATAATGAAAAGTTAAACCCCTGTTTAGCAAGTGGTTGCCAAGCGTTTGCAGACAAGTTGGTGTCTTTCATACAATATATGGTTACAGTGGTAAACGGCTAAAGACCATAGTGATGACAAGACGGTTTTCTGTTGCAGCTCCATGTACTTCTTTGTGACCAATTTCACCTAGCAACAACAAGCAACAGCTCACAGCCATGCACTAACCAGTCAGGGAATACACACTTTTACCAGGGCATCACTGTTTCCTTTAGGCCTGTGTAACTGGGACTTTCAATTTAACAACTGCCGGCAGCCTTAAGCAACCACTCACAACCATTTTGGGAATATTCATCTTTCCCTGGTGATCGTGATTGCTGGGCAGACATCAGTCTCTAGGCCTGTGTGACTGGGTTCTTAAACAACAAAGAAAATGTAGAAACATTTTCACTTTTCTAGCCATCAAACTACCCTTCTCTGGGCAGACAGACACATTATAACCACGTATCAACAAAAATGTTGATACATTCTCTGCTTGTACTGTAGGCTAAAGGCTAAACGCTAATGTGTTCTAACAATAGCAGTGGTTTGGGTGTTCAAATAACCAAATAATTTTGTCCATGATTTTGGTCAATATTATTATTATTATTATTAGTAGTAGTAGTGGACAACTTGTTATAGGAATGACAAGTCCAGGGATCCCAAGAGTAATTAGGATGAGTCATATCCTAATGATGGATATCTGTAATCCAAAAATTTAGTTTTAAAAAATGAGCCCATAGTGATAATATTACTAATAATAACTTTAATTGTATAACACATCATTACAAAGTGTTTCACAGATTGAGTACAAATGCATTAGAGATAGTGATCATAGTATTATCTTTATTGAGTGTACCTCAGTGCTTTAACTGAAGTGGTAAGACTGAATGGCTGGTCTTAGAAATGAAACGGCGAATAACTAGTATGAGTCATCCGCTAATCAAATACTGAATACACCATATGCCAGTATTCAAGGGTTGTTTTCCCCCAGCTGCTTGTAAGTTAGCAGTGGAATTTTTACACTCAGCAGAAATGATGTGTTAGATAACAGAACAATAGCTCTTTTACCAGACTTCATAGCTTTGCTAGGAAAGCAGTGATAATAAATGACTGCCTGTTATGCATCAGTGGAAACGCATTTGTTTTTGCTCATACTTGTGAGCGAGTAGCTATTTAGAGAAGTATGGCTTTCATCATAATGGAAGTTAAGAGATCTCACTGTGCTTCCCATATTGTCATGGTGATGAGGGGAGGTTGGGTGAATCACACGATTTCCTCATTTCCAACAAGGTGGAAGCTGTTGTTGCTAAACTAAAACACTTAAGGAACAAGAAGCACATTGGAGTCAACCCTCTGGTTTTAGGTCTATTATCCTCTTATCTACTATTACCTTTCCTCTGTCTTTACACATAAAGCATATATTATACTTTGGACATATGTATGAAAATTTATGACTGATACTTTTCTTCACATTTCTTTTCTACCTGGCCACACAAAGATCTTTGTAGTCAGGTATTTTTGATCGGTGGACAAATATCACTGTAACGCATATGTAATGTCAATGAACATGTAAATGAATCTATAATGTATTCAGATTGGCTCTTTGTCTTTGTGTTTTGAGCTCCTATAGGTGATTCTTGCCCCGGGCATAACAATCATTCAACGTGTTAATGGGTCACACACTGAGCTCGTTAGCTATGCACAGCCCTCATTAACATACAAATTCAATTAACTTTCAGTGCAAAAAAAAAGAAAAGAAAGAAAGAAAGAAAAGAAAAGAAAAAAAAGAAGAAGCAGGAAGATAGAAAACAAATCTTTTGTGTGATGTCTACTCTTTTTGCATTTTATCTTCCTCTTAGACACAGTGAGTGAAGAAGAATGCCTGTGTTGCGGTGACTTTCTCTGTTTCAGGCTTGTTGATGAATGCTTTATGGTCTTTTGCAAGGTGATACAGTTCAGAGCACAGCCAGACATCCTTGCAAGAGGAGAATGAGAATGTTTTGCCCTCACCCTTCACGAAAGATTGTTAGGTATTTGTCCTGTGCCATTAGTCGTCTGTGATGCTTGGATAGCAGCTGTTTTAGACCTCCCTGGATGGCACAGGTTCCTAACTGTGGCAGAATTAAGCAGCCCTTGTTGATTGAAAGCCAATTTTCAAAGTGGTGTACAGTCGGAGTGTTCAAAAGCTGTGGCCTAGCATGCAGGCCCTTCATCTTCCATCATGTATTCTATTGGCAGTGCTCTTATCAAGGGAATTGGTAATTAGTGGCATGCATTGTGTCAGAGGACAGAGCGCTGAATACCAACGCCATTAAAGGGTTGATGAGATAAGAGGAGTGTGTGCTCGTGCACTTAACTCTGTGTGTGTTCAGACTCCTGTGCTCACATTCATGCTCCAGGGACAATGGTTAGGTGCTTTGGTCATGGCAATGCATGACTTCAATTTACATGTCTGCATATTTGACAATTAACCAAATTGATTCCCTGTGTGTGTGTGTGTGTGTGTGTGTGTGTGTGTGTGTGTGTGTGTGTGTGTGTGTTAGCGACAGCATCAAATGTCTGTTTTCCTAAGGATTTTCAATTCCGCGTCCACCCTCATATCAAACAGGTCCAATAATGGCACTCCCTCATTTGCATACCATTAATTAGCCATTCATATTAAACGGCTAATTAGCATATATAGCGTTCTGTGTTTTGTCAGGGTGAAAGCTATAGCAACAATAACTTTTGCTTTCATATCACTTGTTTTTGCTGTCTATGCAAATGTGAGTAGTTTGTGAAGGTTTTAATCAGTTAGCGTGTGTGTGTGCTCGTGAGCAAAAAAAAAAAGAGAGACTGGGGGAGAGATGTTCAACATACCTTTTACAGCAGCAGCTGAGAAGAAGCGCTGTCTTGCAGCCACAGTAAAGAGAGGGAGAGTGAAACACACTAATGATTAGTGGGGGTTTTTCCACCACAAAAAGAAAAAGAGACTAATGATGTTTTTTTTTGTTTGTAGTTGACATTTGCTTTGAAGACTGATAATGAAGCTCCACTGAGAGATGCAACCACAGCCAAACATATCCATGTAGCTCTACTATCAATGTTTTTAGTGTCACCCAGGAATGTGTTGCGGGATAAACCCACCTGAACCTACAGGAACTACCTCATAGTTTTCAAAAGTTTAGAAATGTACACGAGGTTTAAGTTAGCAATAGGAGAGCAAACACTTTGAGTTTGACATTCTTTAAGTTAGTAATGGGTTTTTGTTCAGTTCTTTGTGCGCCTGTGTTTGTTTTTGATGTTGTGGTCATTGTCTAAATTCTTAGTCATGCTAGAATGTGGCATGGCAATATTAATCCTTTCAGCTTTGTGAAATATTTGGTTCTGTGAGGTTTGCGACCTTGGTGCGCACAGAAAGTAGGCTATATAAAAGATGAATGGGGCCATTGTGTCATTGCCCATTGGTGACATCACCCATGTTTGGAAACCAGGATAAAAGATGGATGTACCTACCAGGTTTAAAAAGTGAAGCCAATGTGAGACTGACTTAAATGTGCATTCTTATAAATGGGCGCCAGGGTGCAGTCACTGTTGTTGCAAAACAACTTCCAGTCCTATAGAAACCTACAGGAAAACAGCCCTTGGTGCTAACCAGAGTTATCAATTTCCTGATGGTTTTATGGGGTTAGTCACTAATTTGGAGGCATATAAAATAAAAACACTAAGCTCAATTTTTAAATTTCAGTCATTCTATGTGTCAGAAAGGAGAATTACTCAGCAGTATGGCTACATGACATGTCAATCACAATGAATTAGCTAGTAAGCACATTCAGACCCCTCTTTACTTGACACATCTGGCTTCAAAACACCAAAATAGGAACATTTCTATGATATCTTAAAAACTCTTGGATGAAGCATTTGTGCCATTGTGATTTTTGTAGCCCATTTAGATAAGAGAATGATATGCTAAGTTATAGCTAATGCTAATACTTGTGACTAGCTACAAGCTTCTTATAGTTGCAGTTAGTACCACTAATCACAAAGCTAGTCATATTTGTCAGGCTTAGTCACTGCAAACACAGTAAAGGAATCACGTTCAGTGACTGACGTAGCTGACACAGCTAGTCAGTACTGCCACATGTGTTATCATCCACTAGTCAAGAAAAACATCCATGTATTTAAGAATTGGGACCTAAGCGTTGATAGTGTTAAACCAGTGAGTTTTGTAAGAAATAGTTGTTATGGAGGCTGAAAAAAGTAGGTTACATTTGCTCCTTGAGCTTGTGCTTTCTCTTCATGATGCTGTTTACTTTGTAAGCTTAGCATCATTTCATTCAAGGACCTTGCTAACTGTGACTTGCATTTTTTATGTAATAATATGGATGGAGGTAACCTAATAGATGTGGTTGAAATACATGTTTGTTTTTGTTTGGAAAAGCCATTTTAAAATGAAAACATAATCTTGGACGTAGCCACAGTAAAGATTTATATGGCTCCATTGTAAATACATTCTGCTTCTCATTGGCAGCACACAAACTAGAAAACCCTCAGGTAGTAGCCTATCTGCTGGAAATTATATGAACTGTTTCTATTTCATGTGAACTGATGCCCGGCTAAAATAAACTCATCTGTTGTCTGCTTAAAGTGTGTGCAAGCTGTTGCCCACAGTCAGACAAACATTTGTGACCAAAGAATCTTCACTCTGTAACATTGCCGTACAACATGTTCCAACCACTCCAACACACTCTGCTCTAGCATATTGCATCACATCAGGTTCAGTAGCTTCTCATTAAACTTTCATTCATATCATATAAATAATTTATGCAAGCAACGTAATCGTTTTGAGGACCTTTTGTCTTTGCATCAAGTACTATGTATTAGATTTACTGGGTTATAGCTTTTTTTCTGTTTGGTTTTGTGTTTCATCAGACTCTGAATTTTCACATACTCAGTACTGTGGGAGTTTGGAACAGAGCAGCAGGTCTGAAGGATAATCCTGGCCCTCATAACACTGTTGTACTATTTGTTCACTTTTCTCTACTAAAAGCATAAATATATGAAAAATCTTGAGATCTGAAAAACTGAAACTTTGAACATGGTTCCAACCCCAGAACTGGTCTCGAAGTCAGTCCTGGTTTTGAGTTTCTGGTTCTTGCTTAGTTTGGTTCTTGTTACTTTTCATTTAAACTTATTCTTACTTGTTTCTCTTATTCTTAGCGAGTCCTTGGTTGCTAGTTCTAGAGGTGTTACCTTTTGCTTCTCGAGTGATTAGTTTAGCAATTTCTGTTTTTCTGGCATTAGTTTACTGCTTAAATTGTAATTTTATTTCCTCTGTTAAGTTTTTGTTTAGGTTATTATGTCGTTCACTTTCAGTTTTATTTTTGTTTTGTGTTTAGTTTACTTGCTCCCCTGCCTCTTTGTCTTGATTGTTGACACTTGCTTCTTGCTACACAGCTGTTTCCACTCCCCTTGCTAGCTTTCAGTTCTCCTGGTATAAACGACTGTGTTTGTTCGTTGTTGTGTTGTACTCTTTCTCTGCCTTTCTACCTCTCTCTGTGTTTTCCTGTGCTTCCTGAATTTGTTTGACTGTTTTTACCTCTGTTTTGGATTTATGCTTTAGACTTTTAACTGCCAAATAAAAGTCTTGCTTTTGTTTTTGAGATCTGTCTTGCATTTGGATCCCAACTTGCTACACTCCACAACATGACACCATAATGAGTATAAAAGTTGGATATTGCAGAGATCTGTGGTGAGAGCTATTTATCCACCGGCTTCTAGGAACAGGAAGCTAATTTCACAACCAGAGATTTTCCCCCTGGTGGCCAGTAAATAGAATGCTGGTTCAACACATTTCTGCATTGGCTTTGCTTTTCAGATCTGAAAGTGGCATCTGTGTTTTTATATTGGTTATGTTGATAACTTGAAGTGGTGTATCAAAAAGGTGGCACTTCAATAACCACGTGTAGATTTTTGCAATTATCTTGAAAATGCTTGCTCTTCTTTTTTTAATACCTATTCTTAATGAACTGCCAGAAACAGTTGGACCATTTGTCTCAGATCATGGGTCATTTTCATCTCTGCTAATCTGAAGTTATTAAGAAAATAATCCATTAATCTGTGAGAATTTTAGCAGCCATGAATTTGAAAACGGTGCAGTAGAGTGTTTACTAAGCTCTTGCAATAAAATGTATTGTGCTCAGCTTCTTTTGGTAACTTTACTGCATTGGTTTCAAGAAATGTAAATCCATGGGTATCCATGGTAAAAGTCAATGCCAAAAAGATGGTAATAGTGGATTAAGTGGGGGATTTTTTTTTTAAACAAAAGCTGAAAATTAGTATATACTGCCATCAGACCAACAGTTTTTCTCCATTTCTAATTGTCTGGGTTAAATCAGTCTAAGCTGAGACACTCAGGTCATATGTGACCTACAGAGAAAAAAAAACAGCCAGTTTTAAACATGTTTCACCCGGCACCTTCATCACCTCTCAAAGTTTTCAAGTTCTCATTAGATAAACAAATAATTATAGTTTATGTAGTTGCAAAGTCTTTAAACCCTGACCTTTGCTGTTATGTTTCTTTTCTTTGCTTTAAATAGGTGCATCTCTGCTATCAGCTCTGCAACAAAAAGTTGTGCTGTGTAAAACAGGACAGCAAAAGCTGGAGAAGGATAGGAATGGAAAAAAAAAGTCCAGTATAAATAAAGAGACAAGCGAGAAAGAGGTGGGAGGGATGGGAACGGAAAGAAGGATGAGGTAAGCCCTATGGGAGAGGAGCGCTGAGTTGCTAAACCTCTCCAACTCCTCCTCGTTTTTTGCCTCAATCGGTCTCTTTCGTCTCTTTCCAGGGTGAGACGATACGAGGTGAGATTAACAAAAAGAGGATCAAGTGCTAAGGGGGAAGGAGTGACATCAGCGGTGACATCAGAAGGGAGAAAGGTCAGAGGTTAAGCAGATGATGGCTTGTTTTTGCAGAAAGGACAAGAGTTGATGCCTTTGGAATTTATCTAAGGTGAAGACCTGGGAGGCGAGGCGTTCTGCTTCGTTTGTTTTGACCTGAACTCATGGGTCATGCGTGGGTGTCCACAAGCCAGCCCGTCGGGTACTTCCCCAGGGGAGGAAGGCGATTTTAGATGAACTTTAGCCTCCCTCCGCCCTGCTGTTACCCCCCTTTTGCTTCAATCTGAGTTTATACACCCTCGGGCCTGCTTTATCCCATGGTGTGTGAGTTTTTTTGGGATGGAGTCAGCCCGTCTGTAAACTATGTCTGACCCTGTGTGTCTGGAGGGTTCTCCCTGTGCAAACTGACACACACAGACACACACAGAAACACACTCACATTCATATTCTCACTAAAGAATGCGTCTTTAGTGGGGTACACATTGCATGAAGCATGATGTGATGACTTGCTTCTCACTGAAAGGCGTCTTTATTTGTTCCCATAGCTTCCCGTCATCTCATGTGACACACACAGAATGATACGGACAGTGTGAAAAGCACTGGTTGTGCATACAACAGCAATTTACACTGCACATGCTTTTGAATCACTGCACAATTTCCACTAAATCACGGGTGGATTATAATGACTCAAATAATCTGGATGCAATCTTGGCACAGGCCCAACTTCAGCACACAGACTTTGTCCACACTGTAACACAAAGTATTACTTTATACTGATGATCTATAAATGTCATCAACAGCACAATACATACAGTCTTAAGGAGTCAAACACACGTTTCAATGTAAATAAAACAGCAGAGAAAATGTCCTACTTAAAGTACTGACTTTCTTCTTGCATTCCATGGAGAAAAATAATTGATCAAGTCATTACAGTCTGCCAGACGGATCTGATTCAGTGGCCACAAGTGACAGGCTGTTCACGCATCTCTGTGCTCTCCTTAGTTTATTCCTTACATCCCATTTGCAACAAGGACTGTTCTCCTTGGCAGGTGCTGACAGGAAGCATCAAGTAGTCTCAACAGTATACAGAAAGTGTTGAATATAATTAAAATTCAAGGTAGTGCTAACACTGCTGCTTCACCACCATCGCTCGTCTCGATGGTCCACCAGCTAATATTTTTGGCTGGCCTGAACCTTTATGTGTATTGCCACCACCAGGAGTCTCTCAGGGCTGTTGTTGGCAAAGAATAAAGTACTTTCAGAGCCAAAGAGAAGACAGTTGAAAGTCTTTAAAGGTTTATTTCCAATGAGTGTTGAGCAGTGATGGACTGTGGGAAAAATGGGTGTGACCCAAACACTACTGGTGAACCCGGGTGGCGACTGTAGAGAGGGAAAGGGACAGTTAGGTATAGCTGGACTAAGTTTGTGGATTGTAGTGCTATGCCATACTGCAGATTTTGATCCTATACCAAATAAATGCAGAGCTGCTATTGCCAATACAAATACCGATACTTTTAGAATAGAATAGAATAGAATAGAATAGAATAGAATAGGATGTAAATAAATATGAAACACAAAAACATTCAGACATTTTTCATTGTGCATGTTTGAGGTATATTACTTAGAGCAGGGGTGGGCAACTCCAGGCCTCGAGGGCCGGTGTCCTGCTGGTTTTAGCTATTACCCTGGCTCAACACACCTGAATCACATGATTAGCTCGTTACCAGGCCTCTGGAGAACTTCAGGACATGTTGAGGAGGTCATTTAGCCATTAGAATGAGCTGTGTTGGATCTAAAACCTGCAGGACACCGACCCTGGAGGTCTGGAGTTGCCCACCCCTGACTTAGAGGATAGAAAAACAGTATCAGTCCTATCAAGCTAGTATTGATCCAATAGGGATAAAGTGTTGGTATTGATACTATCGATATTTGGATCGATCGGCTCACCTCTAATAGATTGTAGCTGAGGGCTTATTTGTGAGTGCAGGTGAGAAGAGCTTAAGGTAGAAGTATCGGTGAGCAGGTGGACATGCGGTGTGAGCAATTAGGTATCCACGGAGAATGGGCAGGCTGGCGAGTGGCAGTGCAGTCGATGAATCCACTGGACTGTGAGAGTGACAAAGGTTTGAGACCAGCTGTGAGCTCCTGACTCCTCCAGTGTACACAGGGTGATTTTCTCAAGAACAGGTAACAAGCTTCAGGCTTTAACCTGGGGTTAAAGGCAGAAACACAGGGAAGCCAACTCAAGACTGAGTGAGCCAAGTCTCCATCACTGTGGATGTGACAAATTGGCAGAGAATAAAAGCCACAGCTGGTACTTAAATACACAGTCTGAATGGATTTACAACAAGTGTGGAAGTACAAGCCTGAGAAGGGCACCTCCACCCAAGAGCAGGACACAGACCAGCCCAGCTCTCCACCTGAAAGAAGAAAACACACAGAGAAAGCTCATATCTGCCCAAACAGTGACACGTAATTTGGGATAGGTACCTCTGAGTGGTCCTGGAAAAAAAATTACTTTAAAATCCAAAACAATATCTGCACGTGCTGTTTTAAAGAGCCCAGCAACCTCGCAGAAGCCAGATGAAAAGCAGCTGAACAAAAGGAAAAGGTGATGAAAGACAAAAGTCAGGCCGTGCAGGCTCTTTCTGGCCTACTATGTTGCTGATGAAGTCGTTGTTTGAAAAAGCACTTTATTTTCTGATAGTTTTAAAGTTGTTACCCACCCACACCTCCACAAAACCCTGTGGGAAGGCCCTGTATGTAACCCAATGAGAAGGCTTCAGCCTGTCTGCTTTCACTGCTTTGTGCATGCATTTTTGTGTGTGTGTGCGTAGCTGCAAAAACCTGCAGCTCTGACATAGACAGAACAGAAAAACAGACGAGACGGTCGGGGTGTAACCTGGTCGCTACATTTGTATAAGTGAACAAGGAGGTGTTTTTATAAAGTCGCGTCTGTTAAAACACAGCAGACAAATGCAGATACTCTTCACAGGCCTGCACCGATGTGTACACGCCGACAAACAATGCTCTGAAGTAAGTTTTTAGTTACCTCAAGGGTTTCTCTGAGAAAAACTTCCAGGTACTTTGGATGGAAAAAAGGGTGCAGTCCACCTGGAAACTTGAGATGGAAGCATTAGCCTCCAGGTCAGCATCTAGGTCATCACAGGAGCCAGGACTGTAGCACTGGCACCACTGCTGACATGCAATGCTTTGCCAGTCATCTAAGAGTGCCTTTTCTCTATAGGCTGTCTATGCTGCCTTCATTTTGACTGCCAGACAGTTATTCAGCTTTTAGCCTACATCCTTATGATTTTTGATTTGACGAGCATGGTTGCAGTTTGACTCCTGTGTCTGGCCGGGGCCTTTCTGTGTGGAATTTGCATGTTCTCCTTCCATGTGCATGGGTTCTCTCCAGGTACTCCGATTTCTTCCCTCAGTTCAAACACTTAGCAGGGTTTAGGTTAATTGGTGATTCTAAATTGCCCATAGGTGTGAATGTGAGTGTGAATGGTTGTTTGTCTCTTTGTTTCAGATTACCCCGCCTCTCGCTGGGATGGGCTCCAAGACCCCCTCCCCCTCAAGGCTAAGGGCTACCATTGGTTTTAGAGCCCTAAGCATACGCCTGCATCGCCCAAGTAGTAATCAGTCCATGATTAAATTTACTCACATGTGATTGTACATCTGTAAAATCATCTTTTTTTTCTGTTTACAAGCCAGAAAACACGGTGTAATTAAGGTGATTCATGTTGGTTTACTGCAACGATGAGCTTCATTATAAAAAAAAAAGTATATGATGACAAACACGAGGGCCTGCAGCGGCTTACTGTAATATTTCGTGTAATTCATGGAATGTATAAAACGAGTTTCATTGCCGTATTGAGAATAACATCTAATGGTACGTGGTGTTTTTGGCTTGTGCTAATCACTGTGTTTGTTAATAGTCTCCTTAGAGGAAGGCACATTTCTCTCCCAGTCCCTAATGCAATAAAAGGCTCTTAGCAGCTCCTTCAAATGCATCAGGACTGTGCTTTTCCCTATTTCCTTTTGTATGTCATTAATTTCCATATTTAATTAGCTCGGCTCATTAAACGGCATGCACGCAGGAATGTATGCAGGAATAATTGCATGCAGCGTTATAGACACAAATTATCCATAATGTTCTTGTGTGAGTTGTGACAGAAGATGTAGGCCTTGTTGATTAGTCCACTCTAATAGACATGGCACTTGATTTGTTTGTCTTGTCACTGTGTGTGTGTGTGTGTGTGTGTGTGTGTGTGTGTGTGTGTGTGTGTGTGTGTGAGAGAGACAGAGATAATACGAGTATGGATGTGGGTACAACTCTACCCTTGGGTGCTTTGGTGTGCATGTTGTTAACGTGTAGGTTTCATGTGTGCGTCTGCTTGTGTGTGCGTGTTTGTGCCAATCTAGCCGTCAAGTCCAAACCATGTTAAAGAGCGAAATTACCCATCAGCTCTAGTAAAAGCATGGCTGACAACCTCTAATCACGGTCACGAAGGAAAACAAATCATTGTCGCATGTGTGCAGGCGCACATGCATGCACCCCTGGCCAGGACAAAGATACTGGGTGACCCAACAACCCTCCCACCCCAAACACACACACAGATCCTTTTGTGTTTCCTCTTTGGGTCATTTTTTTAAGTGATACCCAAGAGTGAAACTTTACCACATCGCCACAAACAAATGAGGGATTCTCCCCGGGCACGCTGTCACCCACTCAAATATATGTTTACAGCTTTTACAACGAGACATTCAGAGAAGGAATATAGGTGATTTTTAATCATGTACCACCACGGAGAGACATGCATGAATGACTCTGACATTTACAATTAGCTGTTGTCAGCGGCCAAAGGCAGTAGTGCAATTTAGTAGGTGCACATTACTGTCGCAAATGGAAGTGACAACAATTTGATATGTTATTTGAAAGTGGCGTGATAGCGAATTGTATTTGACCCTGTTTAAGTGGGCTCACTCTTGATAGGCGAACGCCCTTTATTCAAAAGAGATAATTGGTTTTGCAAAATGTTGTTCACGCAGATGCTGAAATTTTTTTTTTCTTTTTGTTTCTTTTTCCATTTTTGGAGGCAAAGTAGCGGCTCTGATTAACCTTGTCATAGTTGTTGACATCTCACGACCACGCAGCTCTTAGATTCAGCGCACTCTCCTGCATCAAATGGTTTCTTTCCCCCCCTGCGTGCCAAGGATAAGTGTTAAATTAGTGTTTTTCTTTATCATTGTTCTTCCCTTAACAGATGCTTTCACAGTGGAGACAATATTCTTCCAAGCGGGGCTGGGGAGTGCGAGGGTAAGTTTCTGAACCAGAACTTCTGAGGCAGCGATAGTTTATGACTCAGGAGGTTGAGTGAGAAGCGGGGAGTGCAGTTGGGAATGGCACGGGTGGGGGGTGCAGCGGGGGTGGGGATCGGTCATTCTGGTCTCTTTGGTCTCCTTGCTGTGGTTTCTTCCCATTTGGCTTGCAGACAAGTGTATTGTGCATGGGGCCTCTCTGATGTGGTGCTGTGATGATGAGTAAGCACACATATGATGAAGTGGGTATGTGTGTGGTATCCAGAGCTCTGCCTGACACATGGCCATGAGGAAATTGAGAGACAGGATTAAAAAGCGAGGGGGGACGGGTGGTGATGGAATATATATCACAGAGCTTTTTACAGGCCAGACATTTCTCTCCATCTAATTAGAGGACAGTTGTGGGTTCTGCTGGTTACGTAACTTCTGAAGATTTCCTGGTGAAAAAGTCATATGTTTAACATGACACATCTGGGTAAATTATTCAGCGATTTTGGAGGATGAACTCACTTCAACTTTACCCAGGTTTTCTGTTCTTATTTGCTTTAATCATATTGAAGACAGACATGGGCCACAAGAAAACAACAGTCCCCTTTTCAAAGGCTTCATGAGTCTGTCAGCCAAAATGTCATTTTCTCTTATGAAATTGTTTCACTTTTAAAGCTTCCATACATTTAGAACAGCTTTAGACAGCAGCACAGTACATTGTTTTGTTCCGATTGTTAATAAGGCTTCATTACATTTCATATTACACTACAGTGCTGTGAATTTCTTACTGCTTTGCATACTGTTTCAGATCATCAAAGAAATTTTAATATTAGACAAAGATAACTTGAGTAAATAAAAAATGCAGTTTTTAAATGATGATTTATTTTATTAAGGGGAAAAAAGTTATCCAAACCTACCCAGTTCTGTATGACAAGGTAATTGCCCCTCAAAACTTAAAAACTGGTTGTGGCACCCTTGGCAGCAAGAACTGCAATAAAGTGTTTTATGATAACTGGTAATGAGTCTGAGAATTTTGGCTCACCTGTTTCATGTCATGCCAAAGCATCTCAGTCTGATTGAAGTCCCAACTTTGACTTGATGACTTTTAGCCATTCAGAGGAAGACTTGCTGGTGTGTTTTATATCATTTTCCTGCTTCATAAGCCAAGTGTGCTTATAATTAAGAGGATGACCTGATGGCTGGACATTCTTCTTTGGGATTTTCTGGTAGAGAGCAGAAGCAAGTTGTTCAGGTCCTAAAGCAGCAAAGCAGCCGTGAACCATCATCATGTTTGACCGTTGGTGTAATGATCTTTTTTGTGAAATGCTGTGTTAGTTTGGTGCCAGATGTAACAGGACTTCAACTTTTCTCTCGGCAATCTACAGAATATTTTCCCAAAAGTTTTGAGGGTCATCAAGGTAAATGGATGTTTTTAGGTAAATGTGAGATGAACCTTGTGTTCTTCTTGGTCAGCAGTGGTTTTCTCCCTGAAACTCTCCCATGGATGCTATCTTTGACCAGTCTCTTTCTTATTGTTGAGCCATGAACTCTGATCTTAACTGAAACAAGTGAGGAGTAATCTTGGTAGACTGGCCACTACTGGGACGGTGACCACTGTTCCAAGTTTTCTCCATCTGTGGATAATGGCTCTTACCGTAGTTTTGTGAATAAAAGCCTTAGAAAAAATTTCTAACCCTTTTCAGACTGACAGATATCAATGTCTTTGTTTCTCAGCTGTTTTTCAGTTTCTTTAGATCGCATTACGATGTGTTGCTTTTTAAAATCTACAGACTAAGACTACTTCCTAGTCAGAAAGGTTTTATTTAAGTGATTTATAGATAGTTTAGATATGACAGTTCTGTCAAGTCTTAGTGTGGCTAAATAAATGAAATTCAGCTTTCCAAAAAATGTGGTTAATCACAGTTAATTCATCATTTAACAATGGGGGTAATTAGTTTTTCACAGCCAGTTAGATTCGGATAGCTTTTTTATTCTAATAAATGAACTCTGAAACTCTGATCTGAAATATACAAAAAATAAGAAATCAAGAAAGGGGGCAAATATTTTAAGAGCACTTTGTAAGCTGGCTCTTCCAATCTGTTAAATACTCCCAGTTTGTTACACAGATTTACTGACTCAAGCTTAACTCACCTATTTTCACGTCGTGATGATATCACTGTGCCATCATCAGGGTTATGTCTCAGCTAATGAGTCATGTAAAGCATCAGAGAACGTGCTTCAAAATTTACTTTATCTGTTTCCCACACAGACCTGAGCTGTGTAGCTGCCCAGGTTTGTTTGTTTTTTCTTTTTATCGTTTCTCCTCATACATCTGAAAGAATCATCATGGCATCACGCAGCTTTGTAATGGACAGTCATTCACAGTTTGGAAGTTCAGTTCACTGGAAAGCAGCCAGGTAGCCCCTACTGATTGGCTCACTGGCAACATTTCTGGTTTTACTGTAGTTGGTCTAATCTATGTGTTTCTCTATAAAGGATTGTGCCCTATGGTGGGTAAAGACCGGAGAACCAAAATATAAAACTGCTAACTTTATAAATGACTATAAATGCTTTAAAAATTTAAAGCAGTCGAATGAGGATGGATTTTTCCAGTGAATGGATTTTTCATGACTTGGCAACACAAAAGCTATTTTTAATTAATGGCCTATATCTTGGCTAACAGTAATTAGTAAGTTATTATTGTCAGAGTTCCTTCAATCAAAAAACACATGAAAGATCAAGACAAGAATGCTTCATTTCCCAGATTAAGTGCAAATAGATACATTGGCAGCTCTGCTATCATTATGCTGTCATACTGACAGTGTTAACATAGTGAATATTGGGGTCCAGTTGCTATATTCATCATCTCAGTAAGCATGTTAGCACGCTAACATTTTCCAAATGTAACTTAACAGTCAAGCTGTGATTGTATCTTATTAGTTTTAGAAGTATCAGCCATGAACACGTCTCAAGCCCTGAAAACAACCCCATATGCCAATTGTTATCATGACCTTTTTTTATTGTCACCTTTATACAGTGCAGAACACAGCATTCTAGCAAATTAATTTTTGGAAGCCCGTTTCCGCCTATGAAAAAAAAAGCATCCAAATTTCGACTTATTACCTGTAGCATTTGTAGCTGAGGGCTTCAACCTCCGGGTAACAAGGAAATGACGTCATTCACGTAGATTACTGATTGGCAGCGCTAACTCAAAATTTCGAGTTATTAATTCAAAATTTTGAGAAAATTAAGTCAAAATTTAGAGCTACTTTTCTCGAGTCGAAATTTCGAGTTAATAACTTGAAATTTTGAGTTATGGATATTTTTTTTTTTTTTTTTAGTGGCGGAAAGGGGCTTCCATATGCATTTCATGTTGTAAAGCATGTGTTTTTATCCAAACCATAATCTTTTCCTAATCCTAGTCAGTCATAATGTCATACAGTATAAATGGTCATGTCATGGTAGGCTAACCTCAGAAGCCACACCCACTCACAAATCAAACATGTTGTTTACAAGCGGCAGCCAATCAGAAGACTGTGGGCTTAAAGGGAAGGGGGAGGGGAATGATAGCTAGATCAAAGGTCAGTAAAAATAAATAAGGATTATTTTGAACTTTATATTATTCATATCTAGTTTAGTAGAAATCAAAGAATTAAAAAATGGAAAATACTGAGTCTTTACGCTAACACCAATGCACACTGAACATAAAGTATCTTCTCACTGAAATATATACAGACGCTGCAGATAAGGTGTTAGTAGCACATACGCACACATATATGGCTTCAGAAATGCCAATCCGCACCACACTTTTCTTTACAGAGCGAAACAACAGTCATTAGAAGATGTAATGGATTAGCCACGGGTAGAGTGAAGGGAGACAGAAAAGAGAGGGAAGAGCAGACAAACCAAGATCGAAATGATGGAGATTGGCAGTTGGGTAAAATGGATTGGATAGACCGCTCTACGGATGAGGAGACAAGACGGAGAGCTGATGCCTACCGGCGCAGCGAGAGATAATGGAAACTGATTACAGAAAAAATCAACAAGGTTTCTCTCATTCCAGGAGTACTGCTCGAAAACGTGCTGTTAATATGATTGGTGAGGCCCCAGATCCTGGTTAAAACTGATTGTCACTGCATTTGATCCACAGCATCAACAAGTTCTAAATATGGAAAAGGAGAATAGACCCCACGAGGTGACAGAGGATAAAACTGAAAACTGTGAGCTGGAGAGATGGGGTGAGAGGAACTGCAGTTGTTTTTTGGAGTTCTCTGTGCTTCCGTGCGGCCTTCTCGTCAAAAACAGCTCTTGTGTTTATGCAGCGCATACTCTGGCTTATGTTCATCTGAGGGAGTCGAGGAGCTGCAGGAGACAAACAGGATGTCTGTGGGAGGACAGATGAGAGAGGGTAAATCTGACGAGGAAGTTTGTGTATGTGTGTGTGTGTGTTAATCCCAGGAAGGGCTTCCTCTGAATCTGAGCTGCTTGGGAGCTCTGTGGGAGTTCCAGACGTTGACACGAGAAAAAGCAGGGGAAGAGAGTAAGAAGAAAAGAGAACGGGAGAGAGAGAGAGGGGTACAAGAGAGTGAGAAGGATCAAGGAGAGAAGCACTGCTGAATCCAACTTCTAAAGCACACACACACACACACACACACACACACACACACACACACACACACACACACACACACACACACAACACGTGGGGGAAAACCACCCACACGGAGGGAGTTGCATTAACAGCAGTGGTACTGGTGTCATTACGAGCAGATGATGATGAGCACAGACCCACCTCATCAACACACAACCTGAATCAACTCAAAAGCTTTTTCCTCAATCAAGAGCTACTCACAACCTCTGACTGAACAAACATGCCATCTGACCCGGAGCGAACGGTTAGCGCAATCAACCCTCAGTGTTTGTTTTTGTGCCAGGTGGGCGGAGCTTGTGGCCGGACACCAAAATTACAGATCAAAACAGCTCTTATGTCAGTTTCAAGCAGTGCAAAGTATGACAGCGCTGGGTTAATTAGACCCAAATGACGAACACTCAGATGATCCTTGAAGGTAAAGGTAAAATAAACACTGGTGACACTTTTCTTTTGTTAAATCTCAGAAACTGTGCATGAATTGCTGTGATCATCCAAAGAAATGATTCAGTTCAATTCAATTCAGTTTAATTTATATGGCACCAAATCACAACAACAGTCACCTCAAGGCTCTTTATATTGTAAAGTAAAGACCTAACAATATTACAGAGAAAACCACAACAGTCAGATGACCCCTTATGAGCAAGCACTCTGTGACAGTGGGAAGGAAAAACTCCCTTTTAACAGGAAGAAACCTCCAGCAGAACCAGGCTCAGTGCAGCCATCTGCTATAACCAGTCGGGGATGAGGTGAGGAATCAGTGATAATAAGTAATGAGATGCAGAGTGGTAGAGCAGGTCACCTACTAACCGGAAGATTGATGGTTTGATCCCAGTCTGCATCCATGTCTTTGGGCAAGATACTAACCCCATGTTGCTCCATCGGAGTATGAATGCATGTGAATGTTAAATAGCAAGCACTTAAAAACAGCATAGTGTGAATGAGTGAATGTACAAGTTGTGTAGATAGAGATAGAGCAGAAAAGTGCAATATAAGAACCAGTCCATAAACACATAGAGAGTAAAGAAGAACAACTCCAAGGAGAGGCCCTTAGTAGCCTAGGCCTATTAGACAGTAACCAAGCAAAGGTTCAGGTCTCCATCATCTTGGCTCGGGCTGAACTTAAACAACGTAATAGATAACGACGGATGTTATGGTAATGTCTTTAGTTTGTTTGTAACAAGACAAAACAAGGTCTTGATAGGATCTTCAAATTAATGCAGGAAACAAACATTTACAGAATTTAACTCTGATTTTACCTGCGGCATTTTGTGCAGTAATGTTTGCATTACCCAAACCATGGTATTCTAGCAACTTATAAAACGTGGCGATCTCTTTGATAACAACTGAGAAACTATGCCAGCCTTAAAAAAAAAATCCTCTTCACCTGTCAGTGATTTTAATGTTGTGACTGACTGGTGTGAATTTTATACCATACCTGAGTCTATTATGCTCCAGTGACATTAAGTGTGCGCTCAGAGAAGGCTTGTATATTTAAAATGCAGGTATTCCTGAAGATATCATCGGACCGCCCAAAGATACGGCCTTCGTACTGTTATCTTACCTTACCACACGCTGTGTGTGGCTGGGATACTTTCAGAGAATAAATAAAAAAAACAACAACATCTCTCCAGCTAACAGTTATGGTGCCCTTGAAATCGTAAAAGGCCGTTCTGAGACAAATTAGCAGTTGTAGTCGTTCCGCTGGAACCCCTGCTGTGCCAGTCAGCAGTGCTCCCCTCTGATTTAAGATTATGAGCCTTCAGTGCTCAGCCGCATTCACATGACAACTCTCTCCATTCACATGCTTTATGGAATCATCACTGTCGCCGCCCAGCAAATGAGCGCAGCAATATTTAGGACAAATGCCACAGTAGAATGGCCCCGCGAAACAATGCTTTTGAATATTTCATCACTCTGGAAAACCAGATTAAAGCCAGGGGGGGAAGATGACAGCACTTTCCCAAAGCTGTGTGGGTGTTGCAGGGTTGTACCTCGCAGGGAGGTACCGGGATTTAGCAGCAGAAGCGCAGAAGCGTTGCTGTGGCTGATGGGTTGTTTGTGTTGCAGGGTGCAGTTTCCTCAGCGCAGCGAGGTCTGGCTGCCAGAGAGGCTGCGGAGTGCACTGGCTGTGGCCTCTGCTGACTGGCTTTCCACACAGCGTCTGTGGAGGCAGAGATAAGCGGTGACACACACACACACACGCACACAAAGTGCACACACATTCTGTTTGACGTCTGACGTCATGAGTGGATTTTGTGGGCCTGTGCGAGTGTGTGATGTTTTGTGGTTCATCTATTTTTAAGAGCCAGGGGCCATATGGGTGAGGTTCCAACAGGATCCTGGGGGCCAAAAGTTCAGAGAAAGACAGAGAGAGAGAGAGCGAGAGGGCTGAGTGGCAGCCTGTGTGGATGAAAGCGAAGGCAAGTGGATGAAAGGCGCTCCGGATGACAGTGAAAACTTGCATGAGCTATAGCTCCAAACAGCCTCATATGCAGAACATCACAGCTGGTTATTTTCCATTTACTTCCATTGCATTTTCATAGGCTGCGGTCACAGAAAACAGAGCACCATATTTATTATTAATCCAAACAGCTCCCTTCCTCCCACCGGGTCTTCTCGCCCTCAAAGCTGTGCAACCCTCCCTTGCCTCGGAGAGCAGGCCAGCCTCCCTGCGAGGCACCTCCAGGTAATGGCCTGTGAAATGACTGGGCTTTTGTTGCTTGGGACACTCGCTGGAGGCCCGGGCAGCTTATTTATGGAGCTGCTGTGGTCTTTCTCCTGGCCTCGACACCTATAAATACACGGGGAAGGTTAGCTTGCTAAAACAAACAATGATGTGAGCCTGGGACGTCTGAAATAGAATATGCAATTCTGCAGCTTAGCCCTCTATAAAAAGAGCTGCAGTCTATCTTTAGGTGGGAGGGGAGGAAGATTTAGAACTGCGGTGCGAATGCTGTTTCAGCTCTAGGGATGACTTCAATACATAATGAGATGGTATTAGAGTTTAAGCTTTAATGACCTGAACCGTAGATGCAATGGACCTTCTACCCTACCAGTGCAACAATGTGTACAGTGGAGTTTAAGGCAAGCGCCGTGTTAAAGCAGAGTTCATTTCCTGTTATAAAGATGCAGTGCAGCCAAAAGTCATATTTCTTGGAATTTTCTTGAAAATCAATTAGACACACCTGCAAATGTGCATGACTTATGCTAAGATTTTTTTCTTTTTAATTTAAATCTCCACCTAGCTTTCATGGCCTCGAAAAAATGTAACAGTCAAGTTGTATTTGGAAGAGACTGAGGTGTCAGTGAAGTAGGTGTTGGCAGCCGGGTTCCATATGTTAAACCTGGACAGGTTTCAGCACATATACACACACACGCACACTGACAGTGGTAGAAACGGTAGATCTGCATAATGGATATACAAGGGCCTCTTGTTAGTGTCTGCTTTTAGCCAAGCAGAGCTGAGCACACAGCAGACAGGACTGGAGAGCAGCCCAGACCTGGAGATGGCAAACGTGGTTAAACTGATAAAACTGTCATTACTATGTTGGAGGCAGCTGGGGAGGTGCAAGGGCGAGAGAAAAGGAGTAAGAGAAAAATATGAGTAAGAGAGAACACATCCTGTCAGGGTTACTGGCTTGCAGGCTTTGGGTTTAGACCAATATCCTGGGCCGATATTGATCCATCAGATATCGTGGTTTTGATATTTTGTGGTCCCTCGCAGCCCACAGTTTGAAAATGTTTCCAAGAATTTCTATTGACTGACATGGTATTGATTAAAAAAAAAAAACTACAGCATGTGAATCAAAGAATCAAACACATAAATTGAGTCTGAATGATATAAACTAAAGTCAAAAGGGTCTTACAATCAGATTGGAGTACTGGATTTGATTATGATGAAGAATCAAAGAAATATAGACTCAATGTCCACCTCATTAAATACATCCACTAAACTGCTCCTTGAATGTGAGTACTTAATTAGTCAATTACATGGCAGGAACTCAATGAACTTAGGCATATAGACATGCCGAGACCAACTACTACAATTCACACTGAGAAATAATAGGGAAATAATGTGATTTAAGTGAATTTGACTCCAGCGTAGTTGTTAGTCGAGCCGGTCTTGAGTACTCTTTCTTTTGCACTGTTTTTGCTGCACAACCATCTCTAAGGTTTACAAAGAATGGCCAAAGAAAGACAAAATATCCAGTGAGCAGCAGCTCTCTCAGCAAAGATTTCTTGTTGATGGCAGAGGCTCAGAGGAGAATGGCCACATTGCTTGGAGCCGATTGGAAAGTAACAGGAAAATAACCACTCGTTATAACCAAGGTATGCAAAAGAGCATCTCATGCACAACACTCCAAGCCTTATTACTTCGTGTATGGCCTTCTGCTACTCTTAGCTGTCGGGTACCACTCCCTGTAAGATGTACCTAAGAAAGTGGCTGGTGAGTGTATTTCTAAAATCATTATCATATATGAAATATAAGATCACAATTCTGCTTCCGTTCTGTTGTTTTTGTCATGTTTTGCTGCTTCTGTGCGCAGGTATTGCCCTGAATGCAAACAGACCGGAAGTGCAACAAGTGGTGCAACATAAATGATACAACCCCCTGAAATTTTGGCCACTGAATGAATTAAAGTTATATATCTTCTTAATATATATTTTCTATGGAAAAAGACAACTGGACATTTTTAAACTGAAACAGTAACCTGCAAAATACTGAATATTCAGGAAGTGAAAAGTGATCAGACATCGCATTAAGTTGTTTCTTTGAGCTTGTGCTTATTTGCATTCACTCTGATTTGATTTATTTTTGGACGATTCCTTTGTTGAATAATTTGGACACAAATTTGATTCCGTACAAAACCAGCTGTTACTTTAGTGAAAACAAATTTATCAGATTTGCTTTTGTCTTCATTTATAATGAAGCAATTTGCAGTTTCTCCATGTGGACAGGATTTAAACATAATTCATGTAGCATTAAGTAGTAACTTATGTTATCTTGTGTTTTTTTCACATATAGTTTGTTTACATTGTCTTCCAAACTGACATTTTTTCTTTTTGACAGTCTACATTTCCCACTAAATCAGTTTAACAATATTCAGTAACTTTATTAAAGTGTTCTCTCACTTAATGAGTTTGCAATGACCAAAAAAATATGACCAAACCAATGTCTTAGTGTCTCACTCTGTGTTGGCATCAGTGTGGGAGCTGCTGATTCAGCCATATGAATTTCACTGGTTAAAATGGAGCTTTTCCTTTTCTGATGATCTGATTCTGCCTCACAGGTATTTTTTCGCGCTGAACAAATGATGGTGTGAGTGAAAATAGTTAAGTTTCTTGCTATCAGCACTTTAACTCCAAAAATATCAGTATCGGCCTTGAAAACCCATAAAGGTCAAACCCTAGCAGAGTTAGCTGCTGTAAAATCAAACATGCTGTTCAGCCATGCTGAGAGAGGAAAAGGGGTGCAGTGCAAGGGAGGGAGGAGGATGGTTTGGAAGGTGTTATGTTGCAGTGTGGTGCCAGGGGAGCTGTGAGGCTTGGCAAAGAAGTGTGTGTTCACATCCCCAGTTTTCCTACTGCTGCTGGAGAAAGGGGAGGGAAAGAGCATGAGGGGAAGAAGGGTGAGATAAATGGAAAGACAGTAGGCGGGGAGGCTACGGAGACATACGCCAGGGACAATTTACCCATCTATCACTCCCCAGCATTAATCAAAAGCTAAATGTGTGACTTGGTTGCGGAAAAATCCCCAGCACCTTTGGTTCATCGTGTCAGTATGTGTGCACATCTCTAAAATGACAGCCCCTCAAAACATTTTCATCCCAGGTGTAAATAAACCACACTGATCCGTCCTGCCGGATTGACAACTCCAGCTGACCAGATATGGCTGCAGGATATGAACATGTAAGATTTGAGTCTGCGCTGCTTTGCCCCAAGTGGCTGGCTAGCAAATGCTTGTAAAACATTCTCAGAATTACATGAGCATGCACATTTAGACAATAAGAGCACTGATACAGACGCTATCTCTTAGGTTACTGTATCAAAAACCCTTTGACATTCTGACACATTTTAATTTAATGCACTGAACATGTAAATTGTATATACAATGTGGACATAGCCACTATGACCATCAACCATTGGTTAGTGATGTCCTATTATGAAGCTTCAAGCTGAACATTTTCTCCGTGCAGTCTTGGTTCTTTGAAACTGGACCCAATAAGCAATGATGGTGGTTGTTCACTGACTTTAGTTTGCTTTGTTGTCCTTGTCTTTAATGACCTGTAATTTTTTATGTTATTGAGACAAAACAAACAAACTAGTGCTGTCAGCATTAATCTCATTAACATGACGTTAACGCCATAACTGGATTAATGCCGCAAATCTCCGTTAACGATTTAGCACGGATCACCCCGTGCGTGGGGCTGGACGCCGCTAACGCGTTAACGAGCTAACCAATCTAACGCGTTGACGCCGTTAATGTCATTTTAATGAGATTAATGCTGACAGCACTAAAACAAACAAACAAATAAACAAACAATAAACAACTTACTTTAAAAATTATCTGTACTTTAGTAGCATAGCTTCTGGGCTACTATGCTAGCTTCTAAATTCTCCAATATGCTAACTGCTAGCTGCACAGTGGTGCACAACTGGTATGATCAATAGGATGATAGTGTTTATTTATATATACTGTTATGGTAAAAAGAAAGTATACCCCAATTCAATTTTAAGGTCTTACTTATGAGAATATAACTTAAAAAATCATCAGGTGCAAAGCAGGCAGGTATACGCAGCCTGAGAATAACTACTGCGCCATTGTTTATTCAAAAATTAAGCCAAAATACAGAAACAATGAGTAAAAATCAAGTACAACCTTACTTCTTTCACAGAAATTAAGAGCGCAATTTAAATAAATTAAATGAAATGATCATTAGAAAGTGATAAGAAAAAGTGGTGCATTGTTGAATTGTGAGTTGTACTTAGTATTTCACACAGTACTTCAATATTTTGGCTTTGCTTCTGTTAGATAAATAATGCCATGAAGAAATAAGTCATGTGTTTTGTTAAAATGAGGTTGTATTTAAATAATCTTGGAAATATAAAAAATTAAAACAATTTTTTTTTAAAAATTGAACACATTAGAGCCTTAGAAGTGAAAAAGAGCATATTTTTTTTTACCACAGCCTTTAAAAAAAATCGGATATCTGCTTTGTGGATATGATAAAACTCTGTGGAGATGAAGGAAACAAAATCATCAAGTGATTATTCATCACTTTTTATGCATTCATGCATAAAAAGTGCATAAAAAGTAAATAACAGTAACACCTTTCAGTTTATTCATATTTATGCTATATGTTATTAATATCGAAAATAATGACACACTGTAGCTACTTTAATCCATTGCTGTAAAAAAACTGATTAAAATAATAAAAAAACAACCTTGTCTATTTTGCATGGCAAGAATAGATACAGTCCTGCAAAATTCACAGCCATTTTGACATCTTTATATTTTCCTTCTAAGGAACTAGACTTTTTTGTAGTTTTTCTTTGATCGCTTTTTCACTTATTCTCAGAATGTAAAGGAATGTTTTCTTTTTCTTAAGCCACTAAACACTGACCTGAATACTTCAAGCATAAAAGTGGCATCTCACTCTAACATCTCTAACCAGTGTTGTGTCTTCACATAACAGACAACTTAGCAAAAAGCATTTTTAAATTGTGTCTTGTATCTTGTAGCAGTCTGTCTCACAAGCACATCCCATCTCTTTAGATGAATCTATGAAAAATATCATCAATGACAGTTTGACAGGCGTGACTCGTATTTTTGATTCTCATAGAACTATTAGCCAAAAACCTGACATATCTTAACATGGTGTGCAGCATGTCCTGTAAAAAATTGAGGAAATTGGACAAGTGGAGGAAAAAAGAAGTGGCAGTATCTGAAAGTTATGTCCTAAAGGACCCAAGAAATGCATCTGGCCTTTCATTTGATCCATCTACTGTTCAGTGAAGCCTCATCAGAAATGATCTCAGTGGAAGGTTGGCTGTCAAGAAGTCATTCTTAAGGAAGGTAAACAGCAAGCAAAGGCTGAAGTATGCAAAATTATCACAAGAACTGCTAACAGGTCTTATGGAGTGATGAATCTAGCCATCTGTGTCTACAGCCATCTGTAAAACATGATGGAGGCTTTGTTGTGGTTTGGGTCTGCATTTTAACCAGTGTTGTTGGAAATCTTGTCAAAACTGATGGACTTATGAACACAAAAAAGTACCATCACGTTTTGATCCACTGTGCAATAAAATCTGGAAAGCATCTGATTGGCAGTGACTTGAATTTTCAGCATGATATCGATCCAAAACACACTGCTAATGCAGCAAAATCATACCTTGATAGAAAAAACACACAATACAATACTATCAGTCATGGATTGGCGTTCCCAAAGCTCGTACCTCAACAATACTAAAGCAGTGTGAGATCATGTTGAAAGAGGACAGAATAAATGGCAGCCAATACCCAAAGAGGAGCTTTGAATGTCCTTCAAGAAGCCTAGAGAACTATTTCTGAAGAGAGATTACAAGAAAGTTTGCCTAAGAGAGTTCAGACTGTGTTGAAAAATAAAAGTGGTCCTATCGACTTATATATACTGAATTGTGCAGCATATACAAGATTTGCATTATATACTATATTTCCATGTTTGTTTGCAATACTCTCTATTACTTAAAAAAGGTCATTTTTGAAAAACTGCAAGAAATCTGTATATTATCAAGCGACTAACAGTCAATGATTCTGTTACAACATCTTTCCTTCATTTAGCACGTCAGACAGAAATTAGACACGTACTTGAAAGATTGGAAACCTGTGGAAGAAGGATGTGTGGGAGTCTCTTTTTTGGCTCCGTTGTTGCATAGCTTTAATAATACGAAGTCTGACAAAATGCTACATTACTCAGCTCATGCTTTTGATTTATTGTGTCATCTTTGCATCAGTGGTTGCTTTTGAACAGAACAGGTACAGCTAGAAAAAACTCTCCTCTCTTTGTGTTTTACATTGCTACACCATATTGTAAGCATGATTACACTGACATTCAAGGCTCATTTGAACACCAGGTACATGTCTGTCACAAGGCTGTGTAAAGCTCAACATTTTGCTTTAGGAACAAAAAAATATCTTATTGTATGAAAGAAAATGAAATCAAGATGTGTTAAGATGAATATTTTTACAGTGTACTTGCCCATTAGCGCAAAGCATCCTGCAAGCAAACACACAGACACACAAATACCGAAGCAGAAAGTAAAACAGACGCCCAGAGGCTCCCATTATACTGCAGAGTGAAGTCAGTTGAGGTCATTAGGATGATTTTATGAATACAAACTACTTTAAATGAAGTATTCATGAGGAGAGGCTGCACTCGGACCAGTGATTAGTGCAAGATCTCTTTGTTGGAACGTTTAATTAGTCTCCCACCTAGCGCGGATACCTAATGCCGCTTTTTAAACACAAAAGAAATAAAAGGCATTGATCGAACGCGATCAATAGAATGTTGCCTCTGGGACTGTAGCGTTTGAACATTCATGAACATTTGTTGCTCTAAAGTGCTGTTCTTCCCCTTCCCCTTGCCCCCTCTCCTGTGCGATACCCATAGAGCAGGGGTGGGCACCGAGGGCCGGTGTCCCTGCAGGTTTTACATGTGTCCTTGAACCAACACAGCTGATTTAAATGGCTAAATTAGCTCCTCAACACATCCTGATGTTCTCCAGAGGCCTGGTAACGAACTAATCATGTGATTCAGGTGTGTTGACCCAAGGTGAGATCTAAAACCTGCAGGGACACCGGCCCTCGGGGCCTGGAATTGCCCACCCCTGCCATAGAGGGTAAGGGGTGAGTTTAGGTGAGGAGGGAAAATCAGTGTGATGACACAAGAGTGAAACTGAAGGTGTTGGTGCGGAGGACCGCCGCGCTGTGGTTTGGGATTGCTGCTGATGTAAAGTGTGATCTGTCTGTCACTTTGACTCACTGTCAGCAGTGTTTACCCCCGTTAGATGCCTCACCTGCTGCTGGGATGTGGCCCACAGCGTGGTGAGAAGTGCCACAGACAGCTTGTGTCATCATATCCAGGGCTTGCCCTATTGGCTGTAATCAGCAGGCCACGCCCCCTTTTACATTCAGAACCAAAATACAGCAATTATTCTGCTAGGTGCCAGCGGGTGTGCATGCACTTTACTTTTTTCCCCTCTTAGAATGAAACGACTCTGTTGCCTTGCCGCAGCTGTATGCATGAAATGATGTCACCAAGTTTAAATTTCCTCATGGAAGCAGAGTCAGTGTTTGGATTAAACAGGTTTGACAATGTAGATGACAATACAATGATTTTCTGAATACAGTTTTTGATTAAAAAATGTATTTGTTGCACTTTTTTTAGCTGCGTAAATTACAGACACCAACTGCTTTAGTTTAAAGAGAAAAAAAGTGGTGTCAAAGTAATGACATCATGCTAAACCGTGTTTTTTAATTTGCACACAGAGGCCCATCTGTAAAACTGGGATCACACACACACACACACACACACACACACACACACACACACACACACACACACACACACACACACACACACAGTTAATTTAATACATCTCACTGAATCATCACAAGAGCCAAGTACAGAAACCTGGTCACGTAGTAAGTGGTGACATATGGTGAGGGGAAGTAAACAGTTTCCATTTGGTGAAACTTAAATCTAGATTTTTTTTAAATCCTAGAATAATTTTCACATTTGAACACACTTTGTTTAAACACAGTTATAAAGCAAATTATTTATGGCTCTCTTATTTCTGGAATTACTGCATTTGGTTGGAAACAGAATGTTAGGATTAGAGTGCCACATGACCTAAAATCACAACATTGAATTTCAGATTTGTTTGGTGGATTTGAATAATATGTGTAACAAAAGAAACAGAAAGGAATTCAGGTCCTGATGTTTGCATCTGTATATTGCATTTTCTTGAGGTTGAGCTTAACCATGGTTAGGCAGATGACTGCCCGTCCCTGAGCCTGCTTCTTCCAGTTTCTTCCTGTTTTGCTTGCTCCCTTCCGGATTTCCTAGTGTTTTGCATATTTAACACAAGTAAACACAAAATGCAGTTTTTAAATAATGATTTTATTGATTAAGGGAGAGAAGTTATCCAAACCTACCTGGTCATGTGTGAAAAAGTAATTGTCCCTCTTGTTAAATCATGAATTAACTGTGATTAACCACATTTTTTGGAAAGCTGAGTTCAGTTTCACTAAACACACTCAGGCCTGATTACTGGCAGACCTGTTAAATCAACAAATTACTTAAATAGAACCTGTCTGACAAAGTGAAGCGGGCTGAAAGATCTCAAATAGCAACACATCATGCCACAATCTAAAGAAACAACTGAGAAACAAAGTCATTGACATCAATCAGTCTGGAAAGGGTTACAAAGCCATTTCTATGGCTTTGGGACTCCAGTGAACCATAGTGACAGCCATTATACACAAATGGAGAAAACTTGGAACAGCGGTGAACCTTCCCAGGAGTGACCAGCCTGCCAAAATGACCCCAAAAGCGCAGCGATGACTCATCCAGGAGGTCACAAAAGAACCCAGAACAACATTAAAGTACTGCGGGCCTCACTTGCCTCAGTTAAGGTCAAAGTTCATGATTCAACAATAAGAAAGAGACTGGGCAAAAACGGCATCCATGGGAGAGCTCAACGAGAAAACCACTGCGGACCAAAAAGAACACAAAGGCTCGTCTCACATTTACCAAAAAATCATCCTGATGATCAACAAGACTTTCAGGAAAATATTCTGTGGACTGATGTGACAAAAGCTGAACTTTTTGGAAGGTGTATGTGCTGCTACATCTGGCATAACGCTAATACAGCATTTCATAAAAGAAATGTCATGCCAAGAGTAAAATGTGGTGGTAGCATGATGGTCTGGGGCTGTTTTTCTGCCACAGAAAGACTTGCTGTGGTAAATGGAACCATGAATTCTGCTGTCTAACAAACCACCCTGAAGGAGAATGTCCAGCCAATTGTTCGATACCTCAAGCTGAAGCACACTTGAGTTCTGCAGCAGGAGAATGATCCAAACCCCACCAGCAAGTCCACCTCTGAATCGCTTAAAAACCCCCAAAATGAATACTTTGGAGTGACAGTGTTAAAGTCCTGACCTGAATCCGATTGAGATGCTGTGACATGACCTTAAAAGGCAGTTCATGCTCAAAAAACCTCCACTGGGCCTGAATTACAACAATAATGCAAAGATGAGTGGGCCAAAATTCCTCCACCAAATACTGACAATTCTGTCAAAGCTGCTGAACTGTCACAGACACTCAGGAAGTGACCTTTGTCAATGGTAACAGACTCTGAAATCTTCACATGTGGAGCCTTGGGTATAATGTTTATATTTAAACATTATACCCATGCTAAGCTTAAATTTTTCCAAGTGTGCATGGTTAATTTTATGAAGGGGATTATTTTAACCAAAAGCTAAACATAAGCAGCCCCTTATTTCAGTCACTTCTAGCTGACACACCTGTAACCTTTTAACCACCACAACAGATGCGCCAAGGCACCAACACCATAGGACACCTTGTGCACATCTGTGTGAAAGCAGCGTTATCTGACAGAACGGCGACATTCGTTGCTTTGAAATGAAAATTTGTTTGTTCTAGATTTAAGTTGATTTAAGTGAACTTAAACGGTACTGCCAAATCTGATCTCCAAACTCAAGCCGAGACTCAAGGCTATATTTTTGTTATTTCTTCTTTAAATTCAAAGTTATATGCTTGCTTAGGAAATATTTTCTGCATGCCAGTCCCCCCACAGTCTCTCCACACATTTCCTGCCTATCTAAAGGCCTCCATAGATGTTTCTTTCTTCATAAAAGGTAACTGTTTGACAGCGTTAGTGGGCCAAATCAAATATGGCACTGTGGACCAACAGAATGAAACATATTAGATTTATTCATTTCAGTCAGTACTTACTACAATCAATTACTGGCTGGAACTGTGAAGTATGTTAAAGCTTTTACTAGCTTGTTGTGATTTGGTGCTATATAAAAACAACTGAATTGAACTGAATTGAAGTAAAGCCAAGACTTGACACATGGCAGTAAGTACAACACAAAACTTTGTACAGGTGTGACAGCCTTCAAGTTTAAACCTACAGCAATTAAAAACCTTTTACTTGCTAAACCTTTGAAATCAAAGTAAACAAGCAAGTGAAAATTACATGAAGTTAAAAAGTATTAAGACCCCCCCCCAAAAAAAGGAAAGAAAAATATGGAGGTCCAAACAGGAGGCAGAGTATAGTCACCTGACTAATGATCCTTATGGGGATTTTGTAGCACTGAGGTGGCTGATTTGTGATGGCACAGATGCCCAGATGCACTGAGAGGTCAAACGCACTGCAACTTAAGAAAATGCCAGCAAATAGAAAAATGCTTCAAAAGTATACAAAACCCAACAGGAGATTAGTAAAACACAATGAAAATGGGAAAAATTGCCATAAAAGCTAAAAAACAAACACAAACAACAAAAATAGAAAAACAAAATCTCACAAAATACAACAAAGTGTTTTTGGGGAGTCAATAATGTGACGGATCGGCTGAGGAAGTGAGAAGCTAACATGAAATGGCTAATAGTGAACCTGAATTAACAGTCTTCTGTGAATGATGTGATTACCTGCAACAACACAGATGAATCCTCTGCTTCTTCTGAGTGTATCTCACTGCAATCCTTTGCATGTTTTGCTTGTGTTTTGCATGCTTTTGCAGCATTTTTCTGTTTTCTTGTGCTTTCTCAAGTTGCAGTGCATTTGACCTCTCAGGGCCACCGTCCAAAAAGGCACCTGAGTAATCAGCATTATGCGACTCCCCCTGGGGATGAGGATGAATTGGCCTCGTGAATATCAGCAGGGATTTGAAGAAGCCCTCTTCTTTTTGGATTGGTTTGTTATATTTCACACATTACTGACTGTTAAAATGCCAAGCTAATGCAACAGGCAGTTTTTTTTTGGTTTGCTTTCTGCTTTGCGTAACACACGGGGGCGGGGGGCATCGAGATAACGGCTTCAAACGCTGCCCTCAATCGTAGCTCACCAACGTAACCACAACTACCTGTAACTTTACTTTATGTTGTTGCACAACACTTGACACTAATTCTCTTGCACAAATTATTAACTTTCAAACAGAATTTACTCCTGCAGCGATGCCCACCCCCACCCCCACCGTGGAGAGCTCTGTAGACCAGTCTGACAAAAGTTCTGCTTGTTGTCTGATGCCGATTTGACTGCTTTTGGCAAAGCGCTCCTCTCCTAATGATGATGTTTTACAATTAGCTGTGAAAACTGTGCAAATGTTTTCCCTCTTCTTGGCAACTGTTCTCCTTGGCAGAAAGCACTATGTTTAGAGAGTGCATGTTCTCGGCCAAATCAACATTTATGATAGACTATCCCAGATGGGATGTTGCAGATGGTCGCATGATCTGGCCTCTTCTGGGACAGTTTCAGGGCCTACCCAAACAGTGTGCAATAATTTGTGGGGAAAAAACAGAAATAAGACGTCCAGGAAAGTGTGTGCGTGTTGCATTGTTCCCAACGTTCAGTGCAGTGAATACAGATAATGGTATAACTTTGAAACACAATCAGACGTCTTCTTACTTTTCTGAGTGAAAATAAAAATAATAAAACAAAACCCCTGAAATTTAGATTCATGCACATTCTGTATCGCTTCTTCTCTAACCCGCCCATAATTGCACACATATGCACAGACACGCACGCGCATAGGCAAAATCATTCATATCCGTTCAGACATTTACTGCAGCTGTTATGTTTGTGGCACAGCCTAACTGCAGCGTTAATCATTTCTGCATGGTGGAGAAATCCGCCCATCCCTCTCACCCATCTCACAATTAATCCATATCCTCCACGCTTGGAAGGGTTAACACCGTGGGACGACAAATTATTCCCAACCATCCAGGAACCCGTGTAAGTGCCTCTCCGGCTACACACGGATTGATCGATTGCTCTGTTTATCAGTCATAAAACTATTAACAATCCATCTTTCTCTCTCCCCTCTCCACTCTTTCTTCTCCATCTCTTCTTCCTCTGCTTCCAGAGCAGTTTTGCGTCTGGATGATTATACATTCATTAATGCATGGGTAGTTGTGCGTTAGTCAAATGATCCATATGCGACGGGGGGGTGCGTCGAACACAGATTACTGCACAGATGCCCATTGAGGAATCTTTTAATTAACAGCATGGTTTATGTCTCAGGCAAGACCCCTTTGTGTCAGCGAAAGCGACGGCGGCTCGGAGTGAAGGATGGAGATGGAGAGACGGGAGGATGAACGGAAGGGTTGGGGGTGGGGTGGGAGGAGGTGACCCAATTCTCAGGGGAGATGATTGAACATGACAGCAATAAAAATAAAATGCTGAGACCTTCTGCGCGAGCTGCAACGGGATCTGTTCGGCAGAACTTCGGCGTGACCCCGCGGGGGTCAGGCGCCATCTTCGATTCTCTTTTTTTGTTTTTTTGTCTTTTGAGCCGCAGCTCTGTGGACTGACTCCAAGTTTCAATCTGTTGCATAAGGTGCCACCACACTGGAGGCGGAGTGGGGTGGGGGGGTAACTGTTGTTTTTTGTCTGTGTACTTCAGGTCTTTGCGTCTTTGAAGGATATGCGCTCGGATTGTTTTTTTCAGGCTGGCCTGTCTGCGATTCTGTGTCCATCCTCCTGCTGCCTCAACCTCCACGGGCATTGAATAATACATCCAGACATGCTGTCAGAGATCAGTTGACCCTGAAACTATTGGATTTCACATTAAAAGCCCCAGTACCACAGATGAGCGCAGAGTTCTGCAGACAGTTTTGTTAATCCATGCTCAGACCTTGCCTGAGGGCACGCGGCGGTGAGGTAAATGTGGCTTGAGTTATGGTACATATGTCCATCCAATTACTGAACCTCAATGTTTTGGCTGTGCAAATTAAAGATGAGAGCACCTAAAAAGCACACACACACACACACACACACACACACACACACACACACACACACACACACACACAAACACAAACACAAGCGCTCGGGGGAGCCAGTGTATTTTCCCCTGCTTTCTTTCTTGCCTTGTTTCTTTTTTTTTTAAATATTTGAAGACGAGACGGCAAAAACAACACCGAGCTCTGCGCTGAGCTGGAAACGGCCTCAGGTTTAAGCTGCTTTATTTCATTATTTATTTCAAAAGAAACATCACCCCACAGTCTGTATGCACCAGTGACTAATCGCTTACCCCGCCTGCCTGGTTGGAAGCGTTCATAACCGCATCCTTATTGGAATCTGTGTTCCTTTTGGATAGCATCAACTATTTACACTAATACTCGAGTCTCAGCCCCCATCGCCAGAGTGTCATAATCACTGGCTGTGGACAGAAATAAAAGATTCATTAGTGTGGCGTTGCGCTGATGAGGAGTGTTCTTACTGAAGGTAGTGTGCCAAGCCTCTGTTTAGGAAGAGCCAAAGAGGGAGAGACAGAAAGAGTGTGTATTCCAGTAGGGATTAGATAACATGAGTTCATCAGGTTTACCGTTATGTTTCCTCCCCGAGGCGGATGTGCTGGCATTAGTGTCTGTACAGAACTCTCTCTCTCTCTCTCTCTCCCTCACATACACTCTCTAACCTCTCTTAACCATTTGACTTCTCTCTCCCATCGGCTCGGCAGCAAAGACACAACAAATAACTCGTAATGTCATTTGCAATCTCTGCCCCCTCTCCTCTCTCCTTCTCCCCTTTTAACAGTGTAAATCGAGGTAAATTTAATCTGGAGGCTCATGTGCTGCTTCTGCTTCTGCTGCTGCTGCTGCTGCTGCAGATGATGATCTATTACAGTTACCGCCGCTGTCGCAGCTTGTTGATGTTTGTTTCTCATGCAATTGCCCTGCAATCCTTGTTTGTAGCAGCTCTGTTTGGCACGCTTCGGCTGCCTTCACAGCTTTTTTTTTCTTTTCTTTTTTTTCTTATTTGTGTCATGTCATTGGGAAGGAAGACAAGAGGAAAGTGATAAAGATGAAAAACGAGAGAGAGCGCGAGTTTGGAGAGGATCAGAGCTCATGTGTGTGTTTGTGTGTAGCTCCTCTGCAATGAAAGTTAAAGTCTGAACGGGCGCGATGTTCTTCCGGCGGCAGACAAGCTGGTAATTAAAACTATGGGGAAACTCCTGTGAGGGGTTTACGCGGAGATCTGAGCGCAATGTTATTGAACCGTATGGAATATGTAGTGTGCACGGCTGCTTCTGATGCTGATTCAATCATCTCTGTGTTTTCCGTGTGTGTGCTCACCCTTCTCATCTTTTATGCTTTGTGATTTGCTCACAGCTGGGGGTAAAGGTTATTGTTCTAAGTTGCATCTTTACATCCTTCTTATAGATTTGCCCTGAAAGCATCTCAGAGCCTTGCAGTTAAACTCAGAAACCCTGTCCGCCTGCCATTTACCTCCCTGACTTCTAACTCGTGTAGGCTCAAGTCTGCCCCCCCTCAAAAAAAAGGCAGCGCCGCTGTGAATAGAGGCAGCAAAAAGAGGCGCGGGGCTTAGCCGATCAGTAAGACACAAACTCCTCACACCAGCGAGATTTCAGCCCTGGCTTAAAGGCTTCAGGGGAATGGATTTGGGCGAACATCACATGAAATTGCTTCTTCAAAGTCTCCTTATCTAGGCACGGGGAAAAATCTCAAAATGGTCCTGCAAGTGGTTTTACCGCTGAAAAACATGCAATCACGTTTCACACTTTTAAATTACATACTTAGCTATTTTCTTTAGCAGGGCAGAGGGTCAAGTGCTTAAAGATTTGGCCTCCTTTTCAGCCTTTTTTTTTTTCAAAAACTGCAATATTCTTGTTATCTTACCTTCACAGCCAGACCACTGCCCATGCTGAAGAAATGCATATTTCTAGTAGATGAATACTGATGAGCATAACACAAAGACACACACCTGCACACTCTCATATTGAGGTCTGGTCCCCTCGCAATTGAATTTGTGCACACACAAAAAAAAAAAATCTCCAAAAGGGATGACGGGACTTCCTTTCTGGAAGATTTCAACTTCAGGTAATCTGATAAGCGCGGTGCCGAAAGCAGCGCTAGAAGCCGGCTGTTGTTTGTTCACCTGAAATATGGGACATCAGCAATATTTATAGGTAATGCCAAAGATGTCTGCACGCTTGACAGCCTCATTTCCCCAAAGGATGCCAAACGTACTCACATGTGGAGGAATCGAGTCTCACGCTGCACTCAAGTGATGAAATCCAGGGATGAAGTCATGCGTTGTTATTGCAGCAACACCCACGGGGGATTTCTTTACTCTGATTACAGGTGTGATGCTGATGCGGCTGCGTATGTGGTGCCGGCATCATCACAAGCCCCTATAATCAAGGTGATGCTTAGCCTCTTGAGTGAGGGCGACTTTTAAATACAGTGCACCCCCAACATGTGAACTGTCTCAGAAGGTGTGTGAGGTAAACACACCGTGTAAGGATTGGCCAGAGTGTCTTTGACTGACTAAAAGGAATATTTTAGTCATCACATACACACACTTCACTGAAACGAGCCAGCTAAATACATCTGTCCACGTTAAAAATCACTGTGATTTGCCAGATATTGAAATCATTTTCTCTAAGTTTAGTTTGTCAGAAAAAATATATTTTTATAGCTTTACTAAAATAAAGCATGAAATCAGGTTTAGGCAATTAAGCACATACAAACAGCAAAACAAAGACAACTGGAACAGAGGTGAATATGTGAGCGTGTGGCAGGTGTGAGGGTGCTAATGGGGAGAGGGATAAAAAGAGAAAAGAAAAGAAATTGTGATAGGAATATTAAAATTCAAGATAATACTGGGAAAAGACTTGGAATAGGTGGGAGCCCATCCCAAGTCAGCAGCACTGCTGTGCTAGAGAATTAAGTCAGAAACTGTAGCCAGAGGGTAGCTCTGTAGGGCAAGGTCAGCCAGGGCAGCAGCGATGCCGTTCACTGGTTAATAAGCAGGAATTTTTCTCTTTACTTTTGCTATGGTATGCATAATTTCCATGTTTGGACCAGTGTTGTAAAGCTCTGATTTGGCCTCAGAGACGATCAGAGGGAGTCAATGTAGAATATTCTTCAATACATCCCCCAGACCCAAACGAGACAGACTGTTTAAATGGTTGGTTGGGGGGAGGCCATATTAATTGTACATTGTTTTGTCTTCCATAGGAATTCAATGGTAAGTCGCAGTCAGGTGTTGCTAATCAAATACACTTAACTGATCATGAGCAAGTGTGAGCACCTGTTTGAAAACAAAAGGTCTGGTAGTTTGCAGGTCTGGAGCATTCAGGCGTGTGGTCAAAGTCGTGGTCACCAAACCAGTCTGCGAATCTAACATCAATGTAGGGGCTATAACAAGCCCACACTTGTTAACATGCCCAGTGTCAACAAGTGTGGGTTTGCCAAAAAGGCCCCTCCCTGAGCCTGGTTCTGCCAGAACCTGTTCTTCTTCCTGTTAAAAGGGAGTTTTTCCTTCCCACAGTCACCAAGTGTTTACTCATAAGGGCTTGTTTAATTGCTGGGGCTTTCTTGTTGTTGGGTCTTTACCTTACAGTATAAAGCACCCTGAGGCAATTGTTGTTGTGATTTGGTGCTACAGAAATAAAACTGAATTGAATTTAATAGTTGATGAGATTTAACAAGCTCAGTTTAATACACCTGTAGCCCCTTTCGTCCCACCCCCTTCACATCCTATATTCCATTCACTGGGTAGGCAGTATCAATTCAATTCAATTCAATTCAATTTTATTCATACAGCGCCAAATCACAACAACAGTCGCCTCAAGGTGCTTTATATTGTAAGGTAGACCCTACAATAATACATACAGAGAAAAACCCAACAATCATATGACCCCTATGAGCAAGCACTTTGGCGACAGTGGGAAGGAAAAACTCCCTTTTAACAGGAAGAAACCTCCGGCAGAACCAGGCTCAGGGAGGGGCGGGGCCATCTGCTGCGACTGGTTGGGGTGAGAGAAGAAAAACAGGATAAAGACATGATGTGGAAGAGAGACAGAGATTAATAACAAGTATGATTCAGTGTAGAGAGGTCTATTAACACATAGTGAGTGAGAAAGGTGACTGAAGAAGAAATACTCAATGCATCATGGGAATCTTCCAGCAGCCTACGTCTATTGCAGCATAACTAAGGGAGGATTCAGGGTCACCCGATCCAGCCCTAACTGAATGCTTTTGCAAAAAGGAAAGTCGTGACAGCTAACACATGCCACAATCTTTTCAGAAATGGACATTCCAGTAATTACACCCCAAGGACAGACCATGCAGAGTTCTACAAAAATGCAAAAAAAGCCCCCCAAGAGCTACATCTTAGACTCTACAGACCTCAGATAGCATGCTAAGTGTTAAAATTAACTCTCCCTATAAAAAGAACATGACAACATGGTTTAGGTTTGCAAATCAGTTCCTGAGACTTCAGGAACAATTGTAGCATGTTTTGTAAAAACCAAACAGAGCATATCAGCACAAACAGCTCACACCAACTGGCAAGCACGGTGGTGGAGATGTGATGATTCAGACTTGTGTAGCAGCCACTCACTGCCACTGAGTCGACCACGAACTCCTCTGTATACCGAAGTACTCCAGAGTCAAATGTGAGACCATCTGTCTGACATGTAAAGCTTGGTCCAAATTGTGTCATGCAACATGACAAAGATTCCAAGTACAGAAGCAAATTTACAACAGAAAGACTGAAAAAGAAAAGAACACAAACCCACTAGTGTTTCAGTCATCCAGTCAAAATCTGACTGGAATGATGTGGTGGGAACTGTACATAAACAAATTCCCACAAACCTCAGTGAACTAAAGCAACACTGTAAAGAAAACTGGATCAAAAGTCTTCTAAAGTAATGCCAGAGACTGATAGAGTCACACAGAAAATGATTACGTCATGTTGTTGTGACTAGTAGTGGTTCAACAAGCTACTGAATCATGGGGTGTTCTCAGTTTTTCACACGCTGCTTCTACACTTTGGCTTTCTGTAAAATAAATACTGGCGCGGTGTAATGTGCCAGGTGCTGTATTTACCTGATTTTATGACTTACTCAAGAACTTTTATGATGTCCTGATATTTAAAACCTTAGGCTGAACTTTCTTGTATTGTTATCGTGGCAGTATATTTATGTACATGTATCTATGTTAAATATTGGATTTGAAGTCACAGTATCATCCAGTTAATTGTGACTATGAAGATTTTACTCTTACAGGTCAGAGGTGTTTCCCAGATGGCAGGCAGTCTCTCAGTATTTCACACTTTGCATTAAATTGATGCGTTTCATGTCTGTCTCGTGACATTAATGACGCATATGTGATCTCAGGTACGCTCTTACACGACGCATGAGATCATTAGAGGTTTGAATGCCTGGGACCACTCAATAGTCTGTAAGCCCCTTTTCAATGAATGCTGTCTAATCAACCACACTAAGCAGCCAGTCCAATTTTCTTTGGATTGGCTCTTGCAGATACTCGGAAATACCCAGCGGAGGTCAACATGATTGAAAAATCTGCTTGGAACCAACACTCTTAACAAAAGTACTCCACCCATACAGCGATGAGTTCCTGTCAGACTCAAAGTGGCCAGTTGGGAAAAAAAAAACAAGATTTTAAATCGATGCAGCAGAAAGAGCTATAATGTGCTTATTTTTTCCACTCAGGTGTATTACTAATGGCTCCTTCCAGAAACAAGACTCACTACTTGGCCAACATCTCAGTTAAGCCTCCAGGCAGTTATTTGCGGACGTATTTATCCAAAATAAGTAATTTAAATGCTTACCAGCACATAAAAAAATGGATGTACTCAATCACTCCAAAGTTTTGTTCAAAATAAGGCTTTTTTTCCCCCCAAAGAAATTATAATTCTACTACCATATTTGCTGCTGGAATTTCCCCATAGATTTCAAATCAGGGTTCTTTGCATGTCTGGTCACTTCTATGTAATGCTACTTCCTCGCACACACAAAAAAGCATCCAAAGGGGACAGTTTAATATTGCACCCTAGCATCAGGGTTGCTAATGCAAACATCTTTACCCTCGTTTTCATCCAGTCATGTGGCCCAAATAAATCTCATGGCAAATAAGAGAAAGGAAAACCCACCGCCTTATGGAAAAAAGCAGTTAGTTTAAACCTTTTTTAGTGTTAACATTTGGCTTATAGACAAACTATTTTTATATATTATTTTTTCAGTTTAAATTCTTTCAGTAATCGTAAATATATATTATTGTGTCCATGGCTCTTTAACATAACTACTGTAACCTCGCTCATCATTAACATTTAAATTCAGTGATATGTGCTGGCATAAATATTGATAAAAGATATTGGTAAAGCGATTAGTTTGACATTAGGATAGTTATATATTAATCATACACAGCATTTACATGCTGTGTATGAGTGTGTTTTTGTTGTGCTTCAGTCACACCAGAGAAAACAGTGGTTGGACATCTGACTGAAACCAAAATTATTGCAACTGTGTGCAGCTTACCATCTTGGTGCTTCAAAGATGTGGACCAGGTCTGCAAGCACTCACAGTCAGTTGCCATGTTCAAAGCAACTTTGTGCCTTAGGATAGATAAATTATTATTGCAGTGATAAAGCTGCAAGAAGGCGGAGTCACATGTACCATGGTTAATATCACAATGAATCATGGTACGTCAGCGAAATTTGCAAATCCTTTACATACAAAGAAATTCACATTAACTGTTTACATTCAGAGTCCAGCCTGAACCTCATAGGGTTGAAAGAGAAATTCTGATATTCCTCTACAGAAAACGAAGTTGCTGCAGGACGGCAATTTAACTACAAAATGACATAGGCGCTCGATAACCTTGCTTTTTATATAGAAATTTAACTAGCATAAAACCATCTGGCAACCAGTTGAGTCGAGTCCTGGATTGCAAAGATATACATAACCGACAAGTTGCTCTGATCAGTGTAAACTGACTCAGACTGATTGCAACATGTTAGCAATCTCTGTTTTTAAATTCGATAGCAACGATTTGCAAACCTTGACTAATCTGTGTGAGAGTGACTGGACTAGGGACTGCTCGGACACAGGATGCCTTCCACTGGTGACCTGGCTTGTGATCCAAAGTGGTCACTAAGAGGTTGATGAGTTGCATGCTACCTCTTGGTGACAGTTGTTCGTTGCAAATACGTCCAATCAGTTTCCGACAGCAAAAAAATGCAGTATTGTCACTGGTAACCACTGATTTTTTCCCATTTGCCACCTCCTTGTGTGCAACATGAACAGCATATTTGGATTTAAATAATCATTCGTGAATTATTTGGGTTAAAATTATGTTGTGGGACTTTTCCTCTTAAATACACAGTGACATCTCAAACCTGCACAAAGGACACGTTCTGTGTAATGCTTTCGCACTTACAGGCTACAGTTGTCAAGCCCCATAGTGAGAATAACACTGTATGAACATTTTTTTCTACTCCTGGTGAAGTCAGCCTGTGTAGACCTCTGAGCACTGAGGTAAATGCAGGCAAAGGGAGTGAGAATGACAAGAAGTTTACATCTACAGTGGTAAACTCTGTATACTGTAAAAACAGGCAATTTTTAATATTCAAAAACCGAAGCATACCTTCTACCACATGACACGTACAGTCTGATACAGCGGGCGTTCAGTTATTTATAAGTAACGCTCTCTTTCACTTCAGGCTTGACAGATTCAGGACGATACTTGGTCATTTCCTCCAGCAACAGGGAGTTTACACTTATCTCAGAAATAACTCTGAACACACAGGAAGTGTGGAGACCGCCTGCTGAGAGACTCCAAAGGGAAAAAAACAGAAATCAAATCCAATTATATAAAAAAAGAAAGAAAAAAACCTTAACTACAAGGCCTAATTAGCTACTCTTTATTTCTTCTTAATCAATTCAATTTCACAATTCAGGCTTCCAACTTACTTGAGTCTCAAAGGGCTTTGTTTTTTTCCCTTTTTCTGTTCATCTGTAATTGCTGTGCGTGCTCTCTATGCAGTTTCACACAGAGCCATAACACACATAGCACACACCTATTCCTCTGGGTCAGTAGGTTTTCACGGGAATGTCCTAGTAGAGACACTGTTTTGAATGTACCCAAAGACCTGAATAAAGATTAAATCATTGTTGTGAAATAGCAAGCGGCAGTTGAACTGACATTTATTTATGAAAATGAGATGTAATCTGAATAAGATAAAGTTGTTCCATTCTTCCAGCATGCCTGTGCTACAGTTTCAGTCATCACTGGGCTCGAATGTTTGGTCCGGCTGTGCGGAGAGCAGCACATGTTATTACAGAGAGAAAGAGGCTAATCCACAGAGGATCTGCTTGCTATCACATCACTCACTCAATCTAACAGCAGGACTCTCGCTCTCTGTCTCTGTGTCCCTCTCTGGCTCACACACTGTATCACAATTTCAGCATTTTAAGCATTACTCACCTCTACCGCACTGCCCTACGTGCTTCACCACTTTCAGTACTAAACTGGTAAGTGAAAATTACTCTAAGAAGAAAAAGCAGCATGGGAAAACGCGTGTTTTAATGAACATACACATACACATGCACATGCACATACACACTCTCCAGGGTGTAACCCTCCCTTGGCCCAGCATGTTGAATAACCTGCGTTGCATAACTAGGGTCAGATATAAAAAGAGACACATCATCCCCTAAGACACACACACACACATTCATATGCTATCTGGGTCACAGAGTGCGAGAGAAATAATAACACAGAAGTCATTTCAGATTACATAGTTGAGATCAATAGCCCTCACTGTCTCTGTGAAAGCTTCATTTTGAATCGGCCTTCCCATGAAAAGGGTTGATTGTAACAGGGATTGACTGTTTAATGGTATTATGATGAAGATGATGTGTCCCCACATGCATGCCCCTCCTGATATAGTTATCAAAAAGGAGAACTCAGAGTGTGAACAGGATTTTTAAACAGCCTATAGTCCTGATACAGATAACCACACAGAAGGTCTATTGTTACCTGAGCAGCAGGAAAAAGGTAACTGCAGTGCAGGTAACTGCCAAAAATGAATCAATTCCAATAGATTCCCATGTTAAAATGTCAAACTTTAAAACATTAAAAAGCATTTCTAAAGGCTGGTACAGAAAAACTGTTTCGACCTTTATCAATAGTTTCCCCCTTCAAATCATTTCTGGGTCTGTGAATTTATTTAATGCTCATTCATCTGGACACTGGAATAAGGGGATTGGCTGCTTCTGACTCACAGTTGTCCCAGCACAGGCAGGTGTAGCTAGTTGGTACCTGCCAGGCCTTACCTGCACTAATTAGCCACTAAACTGGATTGGACCTCTCTGCTGTGTTCATGCTGCTGTTGCCCTGTTTGATTTCATTTGGGAGAATTTAAGTGTTTTCGATATATTATGTAGTGCTCATTAGCACATATGTGTGACTTTGTGATACACCCATACAGTTTATTTTCAATTCAATTCAATTTTATTTATATAGCGCTGAATCACAACAACGGTCACCTCAAGGCGCTTTATATTGTAAAGTAAGGACCTTACAATGATACAGGGAAACCCCAACAATCAGACGGCCCCCTATGAGCAAGCACTTTGGCGACAGTGGGAAGGAAAAACTCCCTTTTAACAGGATGAAACCTCCAGCAGAACCAGGCTCAGGGAGGGGCACCATCTGCTGCGATTGGTTGGGGGTGAGGGGGCGGAGACAAGACAAAAGGCTTGCTGTGGAAGATGTCTATGGGTACAGCTTGCAAACCAAACCTGCTAACATCAGCTGACACGCCATCATTTCTCTCACCCAAAAAACTGCAATGATGGTGGACAAAATAGTAATGTTGAGGCTTTAAATCGCACCTTCCAAAAGCAATGGGTGATTTCATGGTGGGTATATCCATCAATTAAAGTCTAAGGTTTACGGCTTGGTACAAATTTGGATTATTGTTTTAACTGTTTCAATTGTGTAAAGGCTTTACATTATTCAGTAGTCACTTTAGATATTCTGAGTCATTGAGCTGATGCATCTTGGAGCATTTCTAATGTAATTCTGTGAATAATATTATTGCTCTTGCTGTGATTTTTTTTCCTGCTATTTAATTAGTATGTTACTTAGCAGTAATAGCACTCAATACTCAATTGATCTATACTCAATATTAACTTAATATTAACTTGCTGGCATATTTTTCAAAATATGGTAAATTCTGTCTCAAAATTAACTAAGTGATGAGAGCCTTATTTTTCAGTTTGAGACTTTGAAATTGGAAGGCAGACAGAGAGCTTTGATTTTCATTCAGACCAAGCAGACCCGACCTTAAAGAACACACAAAGACCATTTGTTTGTACCTCATCTCCTCCTTAGCGGGTCGGCCAATCTCAATCAAACTTTGCGCGAAAATCGTCACACATATATTTTAGGTCTTTTGATTTTTAAATTCATCATTTTCCTGTGAATGTGGTGCTATGCTCTCCTGCATTTGTCTCACACCAAAATGTGTATCTACGGCAGAATTTTGTTCAAGTCACCACTAAACCCGAAATGAAGAAAAAGTGCCGCAGACCTGGTGAAAAAGGCCATAGGTGGGTTTTTGCTAGCACTGTAAACTACTGTCTTGCAAAGTTTGAGGTATTCTGATGCCATTGTTATCATACTGTGATAAAAAAAGAAAAAAATCTTGTAGTATACATGCTGTACTTCCATGTTCCTATTGCACTTACACTAGCATGTTATATTATCCACTGTTCGTTTTCCACTCCCCATTAGATTGTACTGTTTTTCCTTTAGCTTTGTCTGTGCTTTGATTTCTCTGTTTTTATATCCTGCTTGTGTCATCACCCGGGTACTGTGAAGGGAATCCTGATATATTTAGTTTTTAGGGCATTTTTCCTTAAAACAGCTGTCTTCTGTGGGCAAAAACAACACTAAGAGAGCAGTGAGAGTGCACCAAAACACTAAAACTGTCAAGCAGGCAGAACAAAACAGTCAGTTAAAAGACGCTGCGATGCTTTGTACTCCAGATAAACATATGAATCAAAGTCCCTTTAAGCATTCCATAAATCTAATTATCTGTAAAGTGGCTCAATCGGTGGATTGATGGTCATACGGTAGATTTATAGTGTTATTTTTCACACACTGAAAATGGATAAGCACTATTGTAGAGGATGCAGTAATATATCCTCATAATCTTGCATTTTTACCTTTAAAGCCAGCTCAAAATTTATTTTCTTTTTTTTAAGTTTATTCATGCCGGCCCAGTTCTGCTTTCACCCATGTTTCTTAATTTGATTGTTTCTTATTAGATATGAACACATTTCCTCAGAAGTGAACACATTTACACAGAAAAGAGCAGACGGCAAGCCAAGCGAGACTTGAGCCAGGGAACATATGATTTGATTTGGTAGTTTCCACTTATAAGCAAATGCAATTTTTGTCAACCACAACCACCGTCAACAAACGGGGAAACATATTTGGAAATCCAAAGATCAGGAATGCCAAAAGCTGCTTGGATTTTTTTGCACTCTCCGTATTCCCTTCAAGCTGAAAGGAGGAAGCGGCTTCCCAGTTTTCAGGTTAGAAAATTGCTGGCAGCCCTCGTACCCTTGTGTCTTCACCTCTCATCTAAGCTTCTATACATGCATACACACACACACCCACAAACATTACTGCTTTGATACAAATCCCTATGGTGAGCTTCTATCATCTCTAGCAATAACGAGCTGTCATTGGCCCTCAGTGATCTATCTGTCTGAATGTGTCAGAGAGCAGGCAGGCTGACTGAACGTCGGACTAAAGCAGTTCTCCACTTCCAAGACCTGCCAGTCAATGCTCGGGGCACCTGAGACAGCCCTATGTCGGTGAGGGATCACTTCTGAAGGCTGACACTGGATCAGAGACAGGAAAAAAAAAACAGCCATGTCAACGTTTGACCCAACCCCCACGTGCAAGGAAAAAAAAGAAACCGGGGAGGACGGCAATGTAAGTTGATGAGGCGCTGACAGCTAAATGCCAAATAGGTTGTCTCAGGAGGATTTAGTATCTGACCGGCTCCTATTTTACAGATAAGAAGGAGGGATCTGAGTTATTAAAGTTTTAGTCTAAGGTATATAAACACATTCATTTACATGGTGAAATGAGTTTAAACTAACTCAGCGGGCACCTTGGATATATTCAGACCCTGAATGTCACCATGATGCAAGATAAACCTAAATAACCCCCAGAGATAACACCAAGATGCAGCCATCACAACACCTCCGTGTAATGTATTCCCTCCACATTGTATGAGATATATTATCTGGCCTTCCTTATTGTGTCGGTGATAAATGCGGTGTGCATTAACTTCACCAAATGTGTTTCTCCTATTTCCACAATGAAGGGGGCCTTACTTTCCTCTGACCTTCAGCGGGCTGCAAAGCCAGCACAAAATATGCATTTAGAAGAAGCAGCAGGAGTGGATGTGAGGATTGCGGGAGATTGCTTTCTTTTGTACCGCGTCACACGGCAACATGCATCACTGTCCGCCTCCGACAAACAGCCGGTAATATGCAGAAATATTAAGTAGGATCAGCAAATAAATATATGGAGTGGAGCTAGCGATGTGACAGATGTTGGCTATTTGCATGGAGCTCCTCTGTCATGTCATTAGCCAGCTCCCTCAGCCAAGGAAGCAAAATGAATGAATTGGCTGCTTGGACCAGTTGGGTTTACAAGCTTTGGGGACTTGAGGTGAATTGTGTGATGGAGGAACCTGTGGTCGAATGGAAGCATCTAGAGACAGGTGTAGCCAAGAGGTAAAAAAACCCCTTCCCCATACAGTTGTTATGAAGGGGGAAACTATCCAGTTTAAATAAATTGTATTTATATAACGCTAAATCACAACAACAGTCTCGACCAATCACACCAACATGAGCAAGCACTTTGGTGACAGTGGGAAGAAAAAACTCCTTTAACAGGCAGAACCAGGCTCAGATAGGGGCAGCCATCTGACACGACCTGTTGGGGGTGAGGGGAGGGGGACACGACAATAGTAAAACATGTCTTTTAATGCTGTAAAGATTTTACAAGAATTTTAGAGGAATAGCTGTTTTGGGGATTTCCTTTTGCTTCATTTTTTAGCCCTAGAAGTTTCACATTGTGACAGAACCTCTACTGTTTAAACCTGAAGCTTTGATGGTAGTTACTTCCTTCCTCTGTAGCCTTTATGAGCTCATCATAAGCAGCACATGAAACAGTTTTTTCAGCAGGTCGAACCATGTAAACTGTGTGAAACTCACGAATCCGCTCTTTCTAACAGCACGTTTTGATCACTACGAAATGGCTGCGGAATGAAAGCGCTAATACACCCTGTATATGAAACGCCATGTGAACTTTCAACATAAGGGTCCAAATTCAATTTAATTCAATTCAATTTTATTTATACAGCGCCAAATCACAACAACAGTTGCCTCAAGGTGCTTTATATTGTAAGGTAGACCCTACAACAGAGAAAAACTCAACAATCATATGACCTCCTATGAGCATGCACTTTGGCGACAGTGGGAAGGAAAAACTCCCTTTTAACAGGAAGAAACCTCTGACAGAACCAGGCTCAGGGAGGGGCGGGGCCATCTGCTTCGACTGGTTGGGGTGAGAGAAGGAAGACCGGATAAAGACATGCTGTGGAAGAGAGCCAGAGATTAATAACAAGTATGATTCAGTGAAGAGAGGTCTATTAACACATAGTGAGTGAGAAAGGTGACTGAAAAGGAAAAACTCAATGCATCATGGGAATCTCCCAGCAGCCTACGTCTATTGCAGCATAACTAAGGGAGGATTCAGAGTCACCCGATCCAGCCCTAACTATATGCTTTAGCAAAAAGGAGAGTTTTAAGCCTAATCTTAAAAGTAGAGATAGTGTCTGTCTCCCGAATCCAAACTGGAAGCTGGTTCCACAGAAGAGGGGCCTGAAAACTGAAGGCTCTGCCTCCCATTCTACTTTTAAATACTCTAGAAACAACAAGTAAGCCTGCAGTGCAAGAGCGAAGTGCTCTAATGGGGTGATACGGTATTATAAGGTCATTAAGACAAGATGGGGCCTGATTATTTAAAAAGGTTGAAATTCCAGCAACCACACAAACGTGGTTCGGCAAAGACCCTGATCGAGCCCACAGGCGACAGGCTATAGTCCGTGTTGTTTGAAGGGGACTTTACTTTCCTGGAGCTTCGACCTTTTTAGACTCTTGCTCTCCTCCGTGGTCCTTGGAAGTAGGCTCTCCATCCTGTTTTCGTCCTGCCTGCTGTGAGCCACATGTTGTTTTCAACATGAGTTATTTGTCTTTTAGTTACTTTAACCAATTTATTTTGAAGGGTAATTGTCTCATGCATTTTTATTTCCTGCCTTTATCATTTTCGCTCCTTTGTGCTCGTCGTCAGCTTCCTTCGGGTCCATTTCAACCTTTACACCTGCTAAAATAACAGTTTCTTCATATTCTTCATATTTTATTGCACATGTTTACACATAGGCATAGATGCACACAGTTTGCTTGTGCCACACTGTATTTTTTTCACATTTCTGAGAGGGCAGCAGCACTGGGTATCAATGATTGATTTGGTCAGTGAAGCAGAGAGTGTATATTCAGAGTTCTCTGTTCGAGGCCACTGGGTTTCATCCTGCTGAAAACACACGCACATGTGCTACTGTATGGCTTCAAGGGACACAATGCCCGACCTCCACCTAGCTGAACATAAATGAGTAAAGAGAAACTACAACACAGAACAATCCTCTTTATTAACCCCCCCAGGAGCATACAGGCTCTTACAATCAGCCCCGGCATTGTTCACGCCGCTCGGCGTGTTGAGCACCTCGCAGACGCGCCTCGCGGTCCGCTCTAATGGCGTGGGTCATCAAGCACTGCTCAAGATGGGGGGAAAAAAGAGAAACAAGTATTGATTTGAAAATGTCTTGTTCTGTTATTTTCAAAAGCTTTCATCTGTACTTTTTTTTCTCTCTGTGCTGGCAGAGTGCCTCAGGTCACGGTTCAGGAGTTTATAGAATGTTCTGCGATCATTTTTTTTTCCTCGTACCCGCGCGTGTGTGTACTCATGCATGTATCAAATCTTGTCAGCTGTAGAATACATACGAGGAGGCAGGAGAGTCATATATCTGACAAAGTGCAGCCAATAAAGTATAATTCATGACTGTTACAGTGTCTGTGGATAGTAGTCATTACTCTTGTGTTGGTGTGCGTGTAGTATATCAGGCCTCAAAACAACAACCCTCATCACTATATTGATTGCCTGACACCTACTAAAACATGTTTTTTTTCTCCTATGGAGAGCAAGAGAGTGAAAGATAGAGAGACAAAAGAGAAAGATTTTAAAGGAGAAGTGGAAACGCTACAACTCTGCTGCTGTTCGGTTCATACATTTGGTACATGTGTTGGTGCTTAAACATCCACTCTATCACAAACTAACTGCAATCCCCAGGCAAGTTATGACTGTGCCAGACATACAGTGTGTGTGTGTGCGCATGTTTGTCCAATCTCACCATTTTCTCCATTTAAACAGTGCATCTTTTTCCCTTTTAACTTAGTTCCCTGCCTTGTTTCTCCGCACGGGCCGCGGTGCTTTCTCACGTCATTAATGCGGTGCATGCGAGAGATCGTTTTCATGTGATCATCATCCATCTCTTCCATGAAGTTATCTCCTGTGCAGGCTTTCTCCCCCCGAGGAAAATCGCACTGCCTGCTGTGTTTTCTGTCAACTTTCTCCCTCAGCGCCGCGTCTCCTTCGGCGTTCCCCCGTCAGGATCAGTTCACGTCAATTCACGGGGTTTTGATAAATGCGTTCGAGCTGGTGGCAGCGAAGACTGGCTTCTTACTACAGGTTTATGTGACACGGAAGTTCAACTTGATCACCAATAAGTTTATGCAAATGGGAAAAAAAGGGCAAGCATGTGATGTCTTTTTTTCTGTGGTAGCATAAAGCTATGCAAATCGTTTTTGGGGCCTGCTCAGCTCCAATGTGCTGAAGGTGAATGGATTTAGTTGGTGTTTCATTGGGACTATTTCATCTCTGATAAATGAAGATCCAGTAAAAATCCATGCGACACATCTTGAAAAGTAATGTTTGCTCGGTTTCTCTAGAAATATTTGCTAATAATTTGTAATTTTGGGAATACTGTGGACTTTACAGGCAGTGTGTTGGATCCATCCATCCACAAATGCTGTGAACTCATTTTGCATTTGATATCAGCGACACGTCTCACAAAGAAGTTGGGATCGGGGCAACAAAAGGCTAGAAAAGTAAGTGGTACTAAAAAGAAACAGCTGGAGGAAAAGTTTGCAACTAATTAAGTTAATTGGCAACAGGTCAGTAACATGACTGCATCTTAGAGAGGCATATCCAGAAACGCTGCTGTCATCTCTGGACCAGAGCTCATTTAAAATGGACTGAGGCAAAGTGAAAAACTGTTATGTGGTCTGAAAACATGGATACACTAAGACTAACCAGCCTCCCCGAGTCTGTTTTTAAGGGTGCTGAGACACCCTTGTAGCTGTAGGTGATAGGTAATAATGTTGCCTGTATGCTAAATGTGCTCTTCACCACAACAGATCAGGACATAAACTTTATCACTGCACACGGTGTGTCAGTCAGTGTGTCAGTCCTGAACCTACTCGTGTAGTACACCCCGGGATACTTGAACTCGTCTACATGGGGGAGCAGTTCCTCACAAAACCAGAGTGGGCAAAACATCCTTTTTCATCTCATTTATTTTTAGTCAATACAATGTCATTTAAATTTAATTCATATCATAATTTCAGACAGAATGTATTGGTAATCCTCTCTAGTCTAACTCATCATTGTTGTAGTAGCCCTAGAAGGCCAAAACTTTTTTTTGAAAACTTTATTTTTGTCATGGTGTGTGCTGTGTCGCAGGCAGGATGTGGATCCAAACACAGGACTCTGAAACGAAAAGGTAAACTTAAAGCGCAGCTTTATTGCTGGGAAAATGAGTCAAAGAAATAAACATCACAAAACGAACCAAAAATCACAAACACGAAACTAAACACCAAACTGGGTACTGGAACCTAACACTAGGAGACTCGAGGAACCAAAACCAGGAACACGAGGAGAGAAACATAGCACTGAGGAGGTGTATGAAGGTTAACGACGTGACAACAAGCAGGGGAAGACTGAGGACTAAAATACACAGGTCGGATTATGAGAGGATGGGGAAACAGGAAGAACACAGCTGGGACAAATCAGACATAATGAGACGAGGGAAGGCAAAACTAGATACACTGGCGTAGGAGACAGACTATCAAAATAAAACAGGAAATACAACACGTATGCACAGACACGGACTCAAAGACACAAGCTTAACGCTACGACATCACAGAGATGGCAACAGAGGGAACATAGAGATGAGGAACCAGAACAGGCACAGAGACACAGACTAGACGTTGAACAGAGGGAGCACTGAATCTAAACCTAAGAACGAAACTCTTAACAATAATTAACCCAAAACATAGGATAATACTAATCAAAACAGCATAACTGGTGAATTAGAACATGAACCATAATACAGAATAATACCAAAACACCACAAACTCAAAATACTGAGTCAAAATGACCCAGAATGGTGACAATGTTCTTTGTTGTTTGACGACCAGACGTTGGAGAACAATTTAATTTAAAGAAACACCAACAAAAAAAGACATATAATGATTGGCTGGAGTTAGTGTTGGTGACAACACTTCAGATGGTTCGTTCAGGATGGGTTTTGGCCTTGATGAATCCCAGGAAGAAAAAAAAAAAATCAACACACAGTTATTTTTTTAGATGCAGTAACATTTCTGTGTTTTGAGGAAGGAATAAAGTCTCCTGTGCTTCTGAAAAAACGATTAAGATTTCCTGCTGTGAAGAGCTCGTCTCTCCTGCAGTCCTTATCACAGGAATATATGATAATGCAAATGCAGCCCACAATGTGTGTGCTGCAGGTATTTTACCATAAAACAGGCAATAGACTATTTTTTTTTTTTCATTTGTGGTACTTTTGTCATCTGGATACTTTTTTAATGCTGAACTTTAGCATTAAAAAAGTATTTTTCTGTTTAAGATTGCTTTATAATGCTTGTCCCCTTTTGAATGAACATCTCTAAACCCTAGTTCAGCAGGTAAAGCATATCATTGTACCTTTAGGGGTTTACTAATTTGTCACTGGAGCATCCCCCATGCTCAGTAAGATATTTGATTCTTAGGCACACATAGCTTTTCACCCCCCAAAAGTGGTACATACACTTTTGGGGGGCGATGGTGGGATGGTGGAGTGGTGGTTAGTACCCCAACTGGTTGCGGCAGATGGCCATTCCTCCCTGAGCCTGGTTCTGCCGGAGGTTTCTTCCTGTTAAAAGGGAGTTTTTCCTTCCCACTGTCGCCAAAGTACTTGCTGATAGGGGGTCATATGATTGTTGGGTTTTTTCTCTGTATGTATTATTGTAGGGTCTGCCTTACAATATAAAGCGCCTTGAGGGGACTATTGTTGTGATTTGACGCTGTATAAATAAAATTGAATTGAACTGAATCGAATTGATTTAGAAAAATGGAAGAAAATGGATGAATGGATGGATTCATTGGTATATTTGTGTCTATTATTCCTCCAGGAAGAAATGTTGCATTTGAAAACCGTGACTTAAAAACACCAAAGCCTAAATTAGCTGCAAGGATGTTAGATATCAATTTGCAAGTGACAACAGAAAGACTTTTTAATTGATACCTGTACCATATTGCCATCCTGATTTGATGCGCACGCAGCTATAGATGACTGCTGGTGTGCATCCTGTCTGATATTTTTACAGGTGCGGCGTTTTAGCTGCACTTCTTTCCCATCACAAGCTGTCGTATCAACTTTCATTCAGTGTCAAAATATTTGCTGGCCGTCATTTCATGTTCGCTCGCTGGTCTATGCCGCTTTTTGATTTCTTCCCTCGTTCCGTCTTTCTTCATTTAATCAACCCCTTCATGGACTTTTCATGGACTTGATGGAACCTCAGATTTTTATGCAGCGGCTGATATATGGGTGCATTAAAGACGGGTGCTTTCCATTTGATGAGCGCGGTTTAATCTAAATCAAGATACGGGTCCCCGGAGGCCGGTGCTGTAATCATGTCAAACTGACGATACCTCTCACTGTCATTCTGTCTCCATCTCGCTTGATCATCATCTGCATTGCAATTATTGAGCAGATTTAGATGCTATCCAGCTCTTAGGTAATCAGGGCAAGAATGGGATTAGATGTAACTTTATATGGCCATGCCGTTAATCTGAATAAGCTTGCATCACATAGCCGTGAGATATATGACATCTGGATTTGAGGCTTTGTGTTCAGTTCAAGGTTAAACTATAGATTGAGTATTTAAATGAAAAAAAACAACCTTTAAATGGGAAAAACCAGTGTAGATGTGAATGCATTAATCTTAATAAGGGGAAAAAACTGTGAGCATGTATATACATGCATGCACGCTGCCATTATAAAGTCTTTTTATATTATTAAATCAAGCAGTCATGTTAATTGTGTAATGGGCTAGTGTATTTCCATGCTGTCGCCTCTCATTTACATATTTACGCCTGCGTTAATGAGGAAGGCTAGATTAAAGAGGGGGACGAGGGGTATACATGTGGCTCCTCCCTCAGTATCTCTCATTTATTTATCTTTATTACCCTGGACAGTGCAGATCTGCAAAAAGGAAAAGCCTGTTTTTATATAGCACGGGCACATGACAGCACGCTGTACCGTCACAAATGGAATACTGTAAACTTGCACATACTTGAAAACAATAAATTATGTATAAATGGACACGGTGACGTTTGAAATGGCAAAACGGGAGGAGGAACAAGCGACTTCTTGGAAATGAGAAGTGGATGGAGCAAAGTCTTCTTTATCGAGACGTCTTTGCCTCGGGGCTTCTGGTAGTAGCAAGCCTATTCTTTCTGGGCTGTAGCAACCATGCAGAATAATGAAAATAAGTGTGTCCATTAGACCAGTTAATCTTATTTGGCCTGTAACATTGGTCTATGTTTTCATCGCGCACTATAGGTCCCTTGTTCTCTGCTCTTTTTATATGCACACGTACTGTAGAGGGTCTCACACACACACAGACATAGAAACGCATGCACAATCCCAGCCTTCATGCAGACACAGTGATTTAGTGGTCACACACAGATACTGGCTTCACTCCTTCTTTCTCCTCCTCCTCCTTTTCACAAAACAACGCAGGGCTCTTCTGAGCCCCCGAGGAGAAAGAGCAAAATTTACAAGAGGAACACAAGGGATCAGTAGTGCCGTTGTGTGCTGGTGAACAGCGCTCCTTTGACTGGTAACCAGAGGTCAGGCTCCCAAAGCCTGCTGGATCCTTTGGTGCCTGTGTGTATGTGTGTTTGTGTTCTTTCAATGTGTGTGTTGGCAATTGTATGTGTGCTAGCCTTAGGGTGCATGAAACCTCGCCTGCTAATGTTACGGGAAAGTCACAAACTGTTTTTTGTGGCAAAAACTGAAGTCACATGACAGCGCAGCATGCGTGTAATCTTTTTAGACTCACTGTAAGCTATAGTATTTCACTTATGCTGGTGTGATGCGCTAGCATGCGGCGCCGGGTTGAATAGCTCGCTTATTGATGGCGAGTGACATTGAGAGAGGTTCTCTCAGCCGAGTCTGACTTTATTCCCCACCACGCCATAAGCAGCTTATCCTCTTTAACACCAGTAAATAGTGGCAACACTCTGAGTTTAATAAGATTAAACCCATAATTTTCACCAAAGTGCCCCTTAAGACAGAATATTTCTGGTCTTCTTATTTTAACATCCCACACAATTATTTTCTAATTGAGGATTGGATCTTTTTTCAGCTGTAGTGTTCTTTATGGTGGCCAAAAACTAGGTAGCTGGCAAATTGTCTACATCCTACGCATACAGACTGCTTGCAGATGTATGATATAGGGCCAAAAATGTACTGATCAATCTGTGATATAAAATACTGGGTTTGATATGTAGAAAGCAGAATATGGATATTAACCCTTTTGTGATTGGCAGAATGAAGGATCTTTAGATACTGGGAGACTTTGAGGAAGTACACCAGTCAGACTCAGTACTTAAGCTACCTAATGTTGTGTGCAGGTTTCTTCATGCTGTCAAAAATGCTGTGAACCACTGAGTCACAGACATCGAGCATCTGAGAGTGTTCTTTGGACAATATGGACCAACATAGGTACCTGTTCTTTTTCAAAGACCCACAAAGTCCATGTGGGCGTGTCTTAAGTCACAGGTTTGTCAGACATGCTTCACATCCTGTCGGGACCTTTGTGTTCTGGCCTTCTTTTTTTCCTGCTTCTTATGTTACCTTTCACTCCAATTAGATGTAGGCTTTGAAAAGTACTTGGCTGGGGTTAGGAAAACATTATGGCTTGGATAAATGATGTACTTTCACAACAGTTTACCTACATCTTAGAAACTGGAAGCGACAGCCCCATCTGACTATACCTTTTGTATAAATGAACCATGAGCCAGTTGACGCCTGGGGGGATAAGAACAGTGGGCACCTTAGTAAAACGTCTGGGTCCTTTAGGTTGTAGGGTACAACTTTCACAGATCAGGCTTGTTCTGGCACCCTCTGCAGATGCTCAATCAATTGGTAGGCAAGGTTTGGAGGTTGAGTCATTGCCTTGGGCTCTTTGCTGTGTTATGCCCGTGTGTTGTTTGTGGTTTATCGGGATCTTTTTCTGCTGTAGGAGGCTACCGCTGGTGCCAACAATGGCGAGGTGGATGGTACATGTGAAAGTAACATTCATAAGAGCGCTAAGAGTCAGAGATTTTCCAACAGAACATTCCACTGTAACATTACTGTTACTGTTATCTGTCAGTGGTTTATTGTTATCGCTGATCAGTGTGAGATATACCCTGCCTGACTGCTGTAGGATTAGTGTCACATGGAAAGTGCAGTTTCAACTCTTGTAGGATGGAGGATGTGGGGTAAATGCAAGGTCATTTTTTTTTTAGGTTTTCTCTAATTTGGCTTCATTGTACGGGCAGTTTATGTGTATGGGTGGTGGATAGGGATGTAGAATAAATGAGATCCTATTATACATGAGTTTGGATGTTACAGAAAACAAAATCCAATCACAATCCAGTTTGTTAGGTTGTTATTAGTAACCAGGTGGTCAGAGGTTGAGCTAAAAGTGTGTTCACAGAGATACACGAATAAAGCACCGTTTAAATCTGGGTGGGGACGTGTGACTCAGCTCAGAAAAACAAAACCAAAGCAGACTTCTAACAGAAGTGTCAAAGACTTAACTAATTGTCAGTACTAAATCATCCATTTTTTCTGCTTATTCATTTCAGATTTATGGAGGGGGCTGGAGAATATCTCAGCTGTCGTGGGGGAAGAGGGAGGACACACCCTGGACAAGACGTCAGTCTGTCCCAGGCAGGCAACAGGCAACCATTCAATCCCACAACCAATTTAGAATCACCAATTAAACTAACCCATGCATGTTTTTGGACTGTGGGAGGATGCTGGAGTACCCAGAAAGAACCCACACAAGCACAGGCAGAACATGCAATCACCAAACAGAAAGGCCAGAGCCACGAATTGAACCTAGGATCTTTTTACTGTGAGGCAACAGTGCTAACCACCATCACCACTGCACCAGCCCAACTAAACTCATGACAGGAAGTAGCTCCCCCTAATTTCTACCTAATGCTTAATTCATGGTCACCACATTGGTTGCTGCATGTGCCAGCTGTGACATCATCACAGAATCATCACTATTCAGTTGATTCATACTAAATTTTTTGCAGTCTTCTGAGCGACAGGTGTCAAAGGAACAAGTGAAGAAACACTTTATAATATGTATGTGTCTAAGGGTGTACTTCCCCTGTTATTGAATGGAATTTCAAAGTATTTTATCTGAAACTAAAATGTATATATATTTACCTACAAATACGTAAAGGTACCCCACAATAATAGGGTAAAGTAAAAGTAAAGTAAGACCGTTTAAATAGTGTGTAAGTAATTTTAATTAATTCATTAGCAATTTTACATAGCTTCAGGTATTTTACAAGAAAGAAGAAATAATTACATTGAAGGTCAATTTAGGTAATGCATAAATAATTAAATAAGTGAATAGGAAAGAAGTGCCTAAATTCTGGCTACTTTACAGGAAAGGAGACACACACAATACTATAAGCAATTTTAAGTAACTTCATGTATTTTACAGGAAAGAAAAAATAATTAGATTGTAAGTAATTTAGGTACTGCATAAGTATTTTTAAGTAGTACATCTAGGTATGGTGTATATTTGTCCATGATGGATGTTATATTTTGAGGCCAACCATCCATTTATATTAATAATATAAATTTAACAAGGACTGTTCTCCCTTACAAAAAATAAATACTGTCAATATTTGCTGGCCTATGTGGTCTTATAATAATGGAGCCAAGCCTAACTGAATTCTTTTTGCAGTCATTGTTTAAAAAATTACTTCTTAAAGAAGTGTTTCGGGAAAGAAGTGTCTGTTTTCCTGTAAAGTTACCTGTAAGGTAGGCTAGGTTAAACCACTCCATAATACAGTCTGTGCCCCAGAAACTCTACTGTGTACTTACAATGTAAGATGGGAAATATTGTTTGTTTTTCCACAAAATTACCCAAAAATTATACAGTTCTTAAAATTACATACAGAATCATTTGTGTCTCTTTTTCTGAGTCATACACTACTTAAAATTACTTATGCTTTGCTTAAAATTGCTTACACACAACTTAAATATACGTACAGTAGAATTTTTCTGTTTCCTGTGAAAAGCTGACTTGTTACCCTCTTATTTTAGTGTACTTACCTTTAAGTATTTGTAGGTAAATATAATTACATTGCAAAATTTTTTTTAAACAAAAAACATTAAAATTCCACTTATTACGGTAAAGTACGTCCTGTAATTATAAAGCTGCATTATAAACTTTTACCAAAGTGGCAACAATAAACAAAATGATCACACAGGGGTTTTTTTTCTTACATTTTTCTTCAGAAAGTTTCATCTTTTCAAGTTGTCTCCTCTGTAATCTGGAAATCTCTGAGCTCCTGTACTGATACATGAATATAATGGGGGTTAGGGCGACAACAGCGAGAATAAATGGGTTTGGATAGCTAGTCTAAGTCCTGTCCCAGTCGTCAGGGAGTAACAAGTGTTTCAAAGAGCCAAAAAGTAGGTTACAAAACCAATACACTAATTATCACCAAAACTAGTGGCAGGCATGAAACAAAGCCCAATGACTGCAAGTCTTGCGCATAACAACAAGTCACCTCAGGGGCAAAGCATGCATATACAAATTGAGACGCAGCTGCTTGCTCTGCTGCAAATCCCGGCCTACACGACTGGAGCTGTGCTTCTACACTTAACATGGAAATGTGCTTTTTTACATAAAGAATGATCATTTTGACGATGCCTCCTTCAGTTCTGTAAATGATGACAGATGGTGAGCATTTCTAAATGTATGGTGGAGAACACCCTTCAGACATCAGAACACCCTTCAGAGTCACAGAGAGGCCTCTTAAAGCAGGGGGCAGCTTCCATAATGGCTGAGTGGATGAACGGATGGCTGGAGTAGAGGAGCTGCAGTGCGTGGAAGTGTTTCATCTCCAGTCTGTACTCCAGAGGTGTAAGTAAGTAATGGGTGCTAGCTGCCTTCTAACATCCCCATCATCACTATAGTCAACACCTGCTCTTGAGATTGCACCACATACACACAGTTACCTGCACGCACACACGCACACACGCAAACTCAACCTAAAAGCGCTTTCATGACTCAAGGAGGAAAGTGTTAAAGGCAATAGCCTGCGGGGGTCAAATGTCAGCAGCTAAGGGGCCTGAAATCATGTCAGAATGCACTTATCCTATTCCAAACCCTCACATCACATACTGAATCTCAAATAGATGTGCAAGGATCTTTTATATATATATATATATATATTTTACAGTTGACGCCTCTGAAAAACAGTATTCAGGAAACTCTCATTGATATATATACCCAGTGGCAAGGTGATAGTCCATGTCCCTCCTTAATTCAGTGCTCCCAGCCATCCAGGCTGGCTGAGTGCTACCAGCCGAGCAGTGATGGATAACGCAAGGCTCATTAGGATAAGACAACAAAATCAATAGAGCGAGCACAGAGGTGTCAGCCCCTCACACATGCCAGTAAAAAGCACACTGATAGTCTATTCGCTGGTATTGAAGTGTATCTGGGTGGCAGGGTTTGGATGTGTGTGCACCTGAGCGTGTGCATTGCTGTGGACGGGGAGCGGTTATGGGGCGAGTGATTGATGTTGATGGATATGGATAATGGATAAACTCAAATATAAGCGCTCTCAATAGGGGGTTTGTGTGTCTGTGTTTGTGCGAGAGATGAAAAGCAGGAAGGAGTCGCATTAAGGGAGATAAAAGGCAGGTTTTGGAGTTTCGCTTTGCCACACAAATAATATCCTTTTTTTTTTTCTTTTTTAAACCGTGATATTAAAAACTCGGTGAAGTTGTTCCTCTTCTGGATATAGATACGGTACCATAAACAGCCCATTGTCTCAAATCTACATCAGCTCTTATCTGTGACAGAAACTGTCTTCTCCCCTTTCTGGAAACTTCCTTTATGCTCCAAGTTATATTACCATACTGCGTACTGTAAAAAATATACGCATGGGGGAAAAAAAGTATATTGCAGTACACTTATTAATCCCTTTCTTCGATAAAAAAAAATGGCAGGAATCTTTTATTTGTAATGCTTTGCTATACATGCACAAGTCTGTGCAAGCCCTGTGAAACATTCAGCTTCATTTCACTCATAAAGTTAATTAGTGAGTTCACACTGTAAAAAAACATGTTTGGTCTGTAGACAAATATATAATTTTATATTAAGGGTTTTTCCATATATCTAAGAGTGAACACTTACTTTGCTTACATAGACTGTAAATAAAAGATGGATTTCTCTGCTATAATTTCAATTACTGGTTTGTTGACTTGCCATCTTTGAAACCAGATGTCAGGGCCCGGGTCTGAGGGACCAAGGACTCATGTGTTTTTTGTTCTTACCTCAGGCTGGTGATCCTCGCGGGTCATCCTGTCTGGGAGGTCGTTATTAATAGGTTTATTTTTCACGTTTAGTATTTTGTTCTCGCTCCCTTTTTCTCTGTCTCGCTGTGTGTGTTTTTGTTCATTTGCTCGACCCCGGAAGTGTTCCACACTGGAGGCTGCCACACCTGCCGTTCGTCAGCCGTCACCAGCTGCAGCTGATGGCCTCATCAGGAGCACTCTACTTAAGGGTGTGGCCGAGCTCTGGTCAGCGTGGGATTATTGTGTCAGACTCGTCAGTATAGCTGTGGCCTGCTAGTTGGAAAAGCTCTTTCTAAAAGGAAGGACAGTGTAGTCACCAGTAAGTGTGTTCTGTCTTCACTAGGTATCGGGAGCGGAGCGGTGCGTTACCAGGCACACCCACAGTGCCTGGGACTTGTAAATACTGATTCATTGGGCACTTCTGTAAATAAATCCACTGTCACCTTAAAAGTCCTGCTTTCGAGTCCTCCTTCTCTGCTACTCCATCGTCTGCCACCGCAAACCGTGACACCAGAAGTCATAAGCAAGAAAGGAAGAGCAGCTAGCAGAAATAAGCTGCAGGACACTGCATACTCACGCTTTTAGCTTCTGTTTTACTCTAAAAGGGAATGTAGCTTACAAGAAAATGCTGCTGTATTAAGTAAGACTCTCCTATTGGAGAAGTGCACATTGAGGTCACACGTCAACTGAGCACTGGCCTCATTTTCTCACGACTTTCTGCACAATCATTTTGGAACCACAGCAGTCTCCCCCTGCTGGTCATTACAGAGAATGAAGGTTTAACTTTTATATTCTATTTTTTAAATGTATTTTACAAACAGCCTACATTTACTTACAGCTTTTTCTTTTTTGTGTTTTTAATTAATACCAAAGGTTAAAGAAAATGAGTGGGGGTTTTTTTTATAACTTCCCCACAAAGAAACAAGATTTTAACACGAACTTCAAGTCCAAACTATTTTACAGTCGACACTTTTTGCAGTGAGGTTGACTTGATAGTGGCCTCTTATCTCTGGGAGGTAGTAATTTATGGTTGCGCAGGCTGCCATTGAGATGCGTTGGCGCTTATCTGTTGTTCTTGCAGTCACAGCGCTGCACACACACACACACACACACACACACACACACACACACACACACACACACACACACACACACACACACACACACATGCAGATCTACACATATGCACGCACCACACAGAGAGGGAGGTTGTGGGGTTAGATAGTTGTTGACAGTTTGCTGCTTGTGGTCTCTCATGTAGCAGATGTCTTCCTGTGTGAGGCTCTGCAGTTTTCTGTTGAACCAGAGCCTTAATCTTTTCCCTGTCTGACTGAAAGCGTCACTGCGGCAGGCAGCGCACTGTAGACGGTTACTGTTCCACTTCATTCCCAGGGACGTAGCGAGGGTTAATATCAGCCTCTGTGTCTCTCTCTCCTACTACTCTATTCCTATCCAGATTATGGACTTGAATGACTTTCTCAGTAGTAATGGAATTCCCAAGTAAAGTTCATTCAATGGATCTCCACTCTGCTCCCCTAACAGTCCAGTAATTGAATTGAAATCAAACCTAATTGGATTGCTGTAGGAATGCCACTGAACAGTGTGTCTTTTCCTGGGAATGGGGTGGTACAGCACAGAACACTGTGTGTGTGCGTGTGTGTGTGTCTCTGTGAACGAAGATGGAGATGGAGATGAGGCGGCGTTGGGCACGGAATTAGATTAGTCTAATAATTTTCAGTGTGAGCCCACAGATTCGGTGGTTTGGGTGCAGAAGACGGTTCTCACTGTTGCCGGTAACATGCTGACAGTCAGCAGAAGCCAGACCTCACTACTCCACCCTGCCGTCACATCACACAAACAAATTACCTGAACATCCTGTGCGAGACGCAATGTGTGCAGCAGCCTTCACGCAGCACATGTGTACGCCGCGCTGTGAAAACACGGCCCACTGCTGCTGATTTGCTCTGCAACATGTCAACAAGTACTCTGATCTGCTGAACTGCACTTTAATGGAATCTACTCCTCTGTACTTCACTCGTGCTTTACTTTGTACTCCGCTCTAACCCACTGTACTTTTCCAGTGTCCTACTCTACTGTATATTTTGCACTGTTGTGGACTACATGTACTCTATATCACTCTGTATTCTGATTGCCTCTTTGCTCGATATGATTTTCACTGTCCTACTTTTCTATACTAGTTAAAGTTATCCTTTATTGATCCTTAGTAGCGAAATTCAGTCTCTGCATTTAACCCGTTGTAAGTATCAGGAGCAGTGGGCAGCTGTACGGAGCACTCGGGGATCAACTCCTGCTCTAAGCCAGTCGAAAAAGGGCACGTGGTGAATTAAAGTATTCCCTGAGGTAGCCATGCAAGCACAGGGAGTAAAGTCCACGCACAAAGGCCCTGCCCTGACCTTCTTGCTGAGAGGCAACAGTGCTGCCTACACTGTGTTCTGCTCCAGTCCTTTCCATCTCTACTTATCTCTGCTCACCCCTACACAGCTCTAGTGTACTCCAGTCCGCTCTACTCTGCGATACTTTACTCCTCTGTATTTTAATAATCTCATCTGTACCCAACTCTGCTCTTCCCGTAATCCACTCTGATGTATTCTGGTCCAGTCGGGGTTCAAGTTATAATCGGAGCTCTGTGGCCATCTTTAAACTAACATAAGGGTTGTACATAATTAAATAAAAACCCAAAGTGCCACTGCTCATGAGGTGGACTGTATATAAAAGATGGCCAGTGTGATTGCCCATTGGTTGCTTGACATTTGCACATGTGTCAATAAACAGCCACATCCTTTAAACCTTACAGTGAAATACATGGATGAGTTCAAAATCACCACTTTAAACGTTCTTAAGAGATAAATTAGCTCTAGATACATTCAAGCACTTTCTGTAGCAGGCTGATAGCATGCTAATGTCTATTTATGGCCCTGAGAGTAAAGGTTGTGTGAGTTGTGTGGGAGAGAAAGATGCAAAGTAATTTGTGTTTTCATCACATCATTCATGTAATGATGTAAATACATGTTTGCTATTAGCTTGTCTCTTCCACGGCTGGTCCGTCATGTTATTGTCTCCCCAAAAACACTTCTGTTATTTTTTCTGAAAATCTTTCTTTTCCCCTTGTGTTTCATTCAACTTTCATTGTGTTTTTTTTCACTTTCTGTTGTGTTTGGTGTGCTTTGGCAGCAGTTGTCTATTTCCTGGCATTTTCTTAAATTGCAGTGCATTTGAACTCTCAGGGCCACTGTATAATTATCCAATTAATGTAAAAAAGTACACACCTTAGGCAAGAGCAAAATGCAGAATCCGTGTTTAAAGTTGACTTGAGTTCATTTCCAATCCCAAATTTAAAGTATTGGACTCTCTTAAAGTAGCTTTGCATGAATCACAGTTCAGAATAATCCTTCTTTGTCTTATCCTGGGCCCGTGTAGCTCCCGATCCCTGTCATATCACCCTCTTTTTAAGCCAGCTTTCCTCTGATTGGCTGATGCTTGCATTACTGTGCAGTTGTTGTTTTTTTTACTTTCTTTTAATTTCACTTAACACTGAGTTTTAGTTTGTAATTTAGCTTTATTAATAAATAAATACATAAAAACAGCAGTGCTGCTCCCACTGGCTCGAACCGAGACTCTGTACTTGGATCACTCTGCAGTCTCCCTGCTTGACTTCTCTTTACGCAGCTCCACTCCTCTCCATTACTCCCTCTTAGACTCTTTTACTCTAGTTTCCAGCACTCAGTTCCATTTGACTTCACTTTACGCTGCTCTACTTTTTTTTCTCCTGTACTCTATTTAATAACTCTCCTGTCCGCACAATCTATTGTACTTTAATATCCTCTCTTCTCCTTCGCACAGTTTCTTGTTGTTTATTTGGCTGTGCTTGTTTTCCTTGTTCAGCTCAGTTTCCTTTAATTTGTGGTCTGGCTTTTGGTCTTGATCACAGCCATAATGAAAGACAAAGACTTGATCCACTGATGCCATTATAACCAGAGTCGCCTATGATGCCACATTTGTTATGACTGGGACTTTGGGGTGGCGCTCCGATATGCATCCAGGGAATTGTAATTACACCAAAATGGATGGGTTTTTTTGCTTCTTTTTCTATTCTAAGGATTTTTAAGATGGAATATCTGAAAAATTTATCTTGACGTTGATCTCGTAGACGTTTCGCAGAAGAGAGACTTTACTGCTCCTCTTGTCTTTTGGTTTGTTCAACAGGAAGGTCAGAGAGTGAGATGCAGAGCGGTGCGCTTGCTGCCTCCTTGTGTTGCTCAACGCTCCAACAGAGCTTCCTGTGTGCGCCGTTTTCGTAAGTATAGGCTTTTAATGCAAATATCAGCAGGGTGGTGAATTTCTGATCGAGAACCCCTTCGCATTTTCTGCCCCACTACATCATTTTGTCAGATTAGAAAGTTCAGGTAGGCCTCTAGTCTCATTATTTAGAATGAATACCATCCAATTTTAATCAGCATCCAACCGAGGGAGTTTGGGACATCCCAAGGGTCTGTATGGTACATGAAGTCTCGATTTTGCCCAAGGTTGTTCTCTGGATACGAGTAGCTCCAACTTTTTCCCCCCTTTTACATCTTTTTTTTTTTCGGGTTTCTCATTAGAACTTGTTTCGGACCTCATTTTAGCTGCAGGGCCCAACAGGGCTCCAATTAGATGGACGACAGAATTAATGAAGTCTGCCTCCCTCTCTCCCCATGTCTCTCACTCTTCCTCGCCCTCTCTCGTCTCCTCCTCCTCCTCCTCCTCTTCCCTTGCTCTATTTATCCCAGCGCTCAGGGGGACACTCGGTCTGGATTCAGTCAGCGTGGCGGCGTTTCTTCTCTTACAAAATTAAATATGTGTAATTGATGGTTTCATAAACAGAGCTAACCTTGCCAGCAGCAATCGGGAGCTGCCGTGAGGAGGTTCACGTGAATATGTATTGTGTCAGAGAGGAGCCAGCAACTGCATCCACAGGTCCGCAGGTTCTTCGCTCACAATGAGACAGAGGGGAGGCGGGGGGAAGAGATGCACGCTGCGAGATATCGACTGCAGCAGTCTTCTCGCCTCGTAACACATGACATAATGTCTCCTGCAGACAGCCTCAGACAGCGTTGTTCTGAGGTAAACTCTCACTTACAGGATGTTCTTCCTTTCTTTTGGTACTCTTTCTTTGCTTTCTTTATCTTTATCTTTTTACCACCGTGAAGCCAGAGAGATGAAAGCAGTCTGATCTATACAGATGGGAAGATGAAGGGCCGCTCAACATAAATGTCTGGAAATACGGTGAAAAGCGCGCTTGTGCGGCGGCCTTGCGCGAACACAAACGATCTGACAACGTGAAGGAGACGAATGTGTCACCAAAGTACTTGTTAAAGGACACTTCCAGCAACGGCTTTTAACTTGAACAGTAAACACAACTTCTCTATAGTTCATTTATTTATTTATTTATTTTATTTCTTTACTTCTACACCTGTGCTTCCATGTCTTTAAAGGAAATACTAACACTGTGTATTCCTAACACTGTAACACGGCTTCATAGCCATCTTAAATCCCCCACAGTACCTGTAGACTTCTATTAAATGTGTATTTTATTAACCTCAATTGCAGGTAATTGGTTGTATTTTATTGTCCAGAAATAATAAAATGTAACCTCACTGAACCCAAGCTGTGATTGTGGGGGGTTGGGGCCACTTGGGGGCAGTATAACAGGGTTTAAACAGAAAATGTTCACTTCTGGTAAATAGGTTAGAGGAAAGGCCAAAAAAGTGCTTTTGTTTTAAGCACTGTTTTACCCCTACAGGAGGTGGAACCAAACACAACAACCCATAAACACACACAAAACTGGTTAAATAGACAAATATTGTAGTATACCCCATAAGTTAAATAATACCAAACTGAACAGCAGAGGCTTTTTCTACAGGTCTAAAAATAATGGATCTGAATGCTCTTATGCACTGAGGAAACACAGCACAACATACATTTCAAATTGAATTTGAAACACTGGAACACTTTAAACACATATTAAAGATGTGTTAAAAGGGTGAATCTATCATATGATCCAAGCCCAGTTATTTAACTTACTACTAATATAGTAATATATTACATATTACATTGGCTGTAATGTGCATTACTCTGCAACTAGTGTAATATTTTACACTGCCTGAGTAAAATATAATCTACTCACCTAATTTAACAACAAAAGTAAAAGCTAGATGTCTCTATGGGTTTAATACATATGACTCGCACCGCTGATTGGCAGAGGGGTAATATGCATCTCTTTAAGCCATTTAAAACACATGCAAGTTGTAGTTTGACTTCATGGCCACAGTCTTTACAGAAGTCTTCTGAAAATGTTTGAGATTTAAGATGATTTTTTAATGTTATGTGTTTTCATTTAACCTGTACTCTAAGCTCATTAGTGCTGAGTTATGCTTTGTGTTTTGGGAATATTGTGCTCCAGCTGCAGTTCTTCACCTAACAGCAACAGCATAATGTTTGTACTTTTTCCATGTTTCTGATTACAGACAACAACATTTTCCAAGGAGCTCCCAACAGTAGTTCAACAAATGCCGACCGCCATGATGTGACGCAGTCATGTGGGAGCGTCTAGCAGACCAAAAATAAAGTGGGTGAGGGCGTGGAACACATAGTTACTTTGTTTCCATAAATGATCCATCTGTTGACATGCACTTACAATCGAATTTACAATGTTTTGTGGCCATCTTGGTTATGGACCATCTGCATACCTCACTTTTAGAAACACTGACATTAATGAATGCACGACCATTTAAAATAGATTAGCAGATGCCTTAATGTTCTCTTTTTGGCTGTTTGGCTCACAGTGTAAAATAAATACCCTTGTCTATTAGTACCGACTCTGATCAGCTCACCACGGTTTTCAGGGTTTTCCATTAGGTCATAGTACCTGGTACCAGGTACTTTTTTAGTACCTGCTCGGCTTTGGTTTCAAGCGTTCCGAGCAGGTACTAAAATGTGACATCATCAGACTACATGCCACCGATTGGCTGGTCAGTGGCGTTATTCAATGAGTGTGTCCAGGTGTCAAACAAGTGCATCCATCATTTTTTGAAACCTGGCAACGAGGGAAATGGCTAAAAAAAACAACGCAGTGTTCCCCGAGTCTGACGAAAAGCCACAGACGGAGCAGTACATACATCGTCGCCTCGACATCCACCTTTGTTGTAGCGTTCGTGTCGTATACTAATTACATCACGGGACGCTTGGTTGTCTTGCTATGATGAAGACCACACACATTAGGTGGTACACGATTTTAATGGAAAACCAGTCTATCCGAGTTGAGTTGTGGTGAGTCGATCCGAGTCAGTACTAATGGAAAAGGGGCTTCAAGGCCTTTACCTGTGTTCGCACCTAAAACTCATCCAGTTGCTTGTGCTGTGTCTTAAAGCTGCTCTCTTTAAAGCGAATTAACAGCCTCCATCTCACCCTAGCATCATCTCCTGTCACACCAACCCTCTGCATTTCCACTGTCCCACCTGTGCACATGTCCAAACCACCTCAGGCTCGCCTCTCTTACTTTTTCTTCAAACCACTTAACCTGAGCTGTCCTACCGATGTACTCATTTCTAAATTTGTCACTTTTAATGAAAATCTGAACGTCTTCTGCTCGGCCATCTCTGGCAAACCATACACTATAGCAGGTCTCCCTACCATCATAGAAACCTTCCCTTTCACTCTGGCTGCTATCCTGTCCCAGATAGCCGCTGAGAGTCGTCTCCACCGACTCCAACCTGCCTGCTCTCTCATCTTCACCCATTTTGCACACTGTGCATTGCTTTTGATGGTTGACCCCCAGGTATTTAAACTCATCCACCTTCCTGGCACCTTCACTGTCACAGTTGTCTTCTGCTCATTCACAAACATGTATTTTGTTTGAAGGTGATTTCATGGGTTCATTTTTCATGAATATCCCAAAGTGCAGATATGAATTCAACGTCTCTGATACAAAAATCTCCAAGAGCAATGCGATGTCACCCTGTATGACTAAAATATAATGAATGCATAACAAAGCCTTATACACTTTTTTCCCTTCTTTTTCCTGCAGTCCTACAATCAATAACACAGACATATCAATTTGCGCAAGAGAGTCTAGTCCAGGGCAAACACTCCCTCTAGCATTTAAACAAACCTCCACTGGGAGTCGTTCTCCCAGACTCCCCTGGGGCTGGGACACACCAGTGCCAGACCATACTGCACTGCTGGGATCCATCTCCTTCACGCCCGCAGTGCTTAAAGCAGCAGAGAGGGAGGGTGGCACGTAAAAGCAGAGAGAAAAAAACACACACACACACACATCAGGGAGCACACTCATTTCTGCTGCCACTGTTGTGTTTGCCTCCAACCGCTCGGTCGGGGTTGAGATATTCAAATTAATGAATGAGAGTGAGGGAAGTGAAAAATGAAAAATGTGCTTGGAGAAACTCTGACTTTGAGTAATGCTGGTAATTGGAGGGAAACATATAGAAATGCAGTGGGCATGTATCAGCAAATGAATGTGGGGAGGAAAAAAAAGACCTTTCCGGGTGTTGGTCTCATTACTTGCTGCATCTTTGTAGTCAGGACAAAGAAAGTTGCAGTGCAGATACAAAATTGTCCCCCCACAATCCAATGCTCTGGGATTGTGTAGCTGCTCACGGCCAGCCGCTGTATTGTCAGTTCATCAAGTGTGTTAAAGCTGCACTGCAGCCGATATCGTCTGGTAGAGTGTTACGATCTTATAGCCTCGTCTGATTTATCTGCTGTCTGGCTGCAGCACTCTCCTGTGTGTTTAGGTGCTAATTAGAGTACAACACACACCATCTCTCAGTCAATCACAGACACACACACACACACCGCCACAGACAGTCTCATTGGTGATATAGACAGTGTTTCAAGAGATAAAAGAAGAGAGAAAAAAGTAGGTGTTGCACCAAAAGAGAGCCTTAAATTACTGGTAACATGTCACACAAGGCTTACCACCCTCCATCAAACACACCCACACAAACATAAACATACACATAATGGGCTATACGGTGCACTTTATACACACACACAAACACACACACACACACACACACACACACACACACACACACACACACACACACACACACACACACACACACACACACAGGTGCCTATATTGTGTAAAAAAAAAAAAAACAAGCTTGATTCCTCTCTCCACTACTTGCTTCTTTTCCCCTATCCGGCTTTTCATTTTTCCCTTTAAAAAATTTAAAGACCCCCCCCACTCACCCCCTTCCTCCGCCCCCTCCCAATGCTCCTTCCATGCCCCCACCCCCCACCCCCACTCTCTGATCGCCACAGTTCAGTATGTCCAGTAATCCTGGATGCCTCGGAGGAAGAACTGCACCGAATCACTCCATAAATGTATGAGTGTCCAAAATGAAGAGGAGCTGAGAAATGTGTGGGCAGTGGGCTGGGAAGCATGTCCGAGCTTACTAACAGGACGGGGGAGGGTTGTCGGGGAGGGCACGGTTGGTGGAGGTGGTGGGGGAGGGAGGGGGGTTGAGTCTAGGTGGGGTAGAGCTGTAAGTGGTTGAGTGGGTGGTTGTGGGGGTGTATAGGGAACTTGATGGTGGATGTTCACAGAGGAGGGTGTCAGACTCTGCAGCACCAGAGAGGTTTTTTTGGGTGGGGGGCTTTTCATATTTTGAGAATGTGATTTAAGTCTTCCTCTGTGTTTTTTATTTCTATTTTGTTTTATCCAGCCTCCTCACCTGAGCTCTACAGGCAGCAGAACAGCTGGGATTAAATGCCCTCCTGATACTTAAAGGTGTTATACACGTTTAATGTAATTCAATCAGGTGTTTGACCTTCGCTGTACTGGAGTGAATGATGTGCTGAGTCCAGGAGGAGGGAAAGTTTTCTCTCTTCCTAAATAGGACTCGGATGCATGAGCACATGATTTACTGTATAGGCCAATAAACATTCTGTACTTGCAGAAACTTAAAATGTGTGGTTAAAACTAGGAACCAGTATATTTTTGTGTCCAGTCATATATCTTTTCCTAAATTCAATCAGCAAACTCATGGCTGTGGGATTTCTCCATTAAAAGTAGATCTCAACAACATGCCTGTGCAGGAATTAAGAATATTTAAACACAAACAAATACAAACTACATCCTTAGGTTTAGACATGCCCAGTAAGGAAGAAATCAGTGTTTGGGTTCAAATCGACTCTTTCATAATGTTGCAGTCTAATCTTGCAAAATAAAATTCGTTATAAGATTTATCAGCAAAGATTTTACATGGACTTATTCACACAGTCTATAGAAGTCTGGAAGGTAATATGAGTTGCTGTCTGTTTATCACTGATTTCAGTTCAATTCAGTTTTATTGATATTTTATTGATATTTTATTTATAACAGTCACCTCAAGGTGCTTTATATGGCAAGGTACAGATCCTACAGAAAACTCCAACAGTCAGATGACCACCTACGAGCGAGTACTTGGTGACAGGGGGAAGGACAAACTCCCTTTTAACAGGAAGAAACTTCAGACAGAACCAGACAGACCCAGACGGGCAGACATCTGGGCACCTGCCCCATCTGATTGGGGTGAAGGGAGGAAGACAGAACAAAAACACACCGTGGGAGAGAGCCAGAGATTAATAATAACTCGTAATTAAATGCAGAGAGGTGTATAAAAACACAGAGTTAAAAGAGGGGATTGAATAAGAAACTCTCAGTGCATCATGGGAAACCCCAACAGCCTAGACCTATTGCAAAGGGACCAATATCTCTAGTACGTACCATTAGTCTGAGAGCAAAGTGCTCTGTTGGGGAGATATGGTACTATAAGATATTGAAAATAAGGTTTTAGTTTCTTTAAATTAATTAATTAATTTTTTGTTGTGGGGGTTGTTTTTCAGCATTAACAGGAATAAATGAAGCAAAAGATCTGTGGGTCTTTCTCTGGGAACTTTTGAGCATCAAACACTGAATTTCTGGTGAACTTTGTACTTTTTCTTCATCAGCTTGTGATGGAAATGTTTTGATTTGTATAAAGAAAAACAGAAAAATTAGGCCCAAAGGCATATTTCATCATAGATTGGCAGTTTCCCTAAGCAAATAAGTAAGTCCACTGTTTATGTTTTTATTGTACAGGAAACATGCATGTCTTCTAAATAGTGGAGGGCTGTGTCCGTTGTTTCCCTTCTGAAATCTAAAGCCATGTGTTTGACTGTTCAATAGGTCAAACTGGCTACAGCCTTTGTAACAGCTTGGCATGTTGCAGAATGTTGGAAATGTGTATATATAGCTGAATATCGATGCCATTTCCAGGCCTTCCAGGCTGAGCAGCATCATCTGCTGAATGCTGATAGCTGGAAGTTTGCATTTGCAACTGGCCCGGGGATCTGACCTAACACAAAGCCAAAGCGCTACTTTGTCACTTTTCCACTTCTCCAAAGCTGTGATGACTCCTAAGAAGGATACTTGTGGGTCACAGGTGAAGTAATTCAGCCGGGTTTTAGTGATTCATATTGAGTTGGATGGAATCAATACAAATTAATAATGATAGAGCAAGAGGAAAGTCATATGTGACCATGTAGAAATCCATATTTGTTAGATGCAAAGGTCAATAGAGCGTTTACAGCTTGTGGCTGAAAAGAAGAGACTTGTTGAGTTGCACTTTAAGTGCCAAAGTCTTGACTTTATCAAGGGTCAAGGTGAGCCAGTGTGCTTATTGCTCCCTTGGCATCCGTCTCCACTACCGCTATACCTCTCCTCGTCCTCTTTTCACGTTCCTCAGTCCGTTCGGAATGATGCACATTTGTTCCTCCCGTCACATCCTCGCCGCTCTTCCCTCATCTATTCTCTCTGTTGTGTGTCCCCCTGTTCAGCCCCCTGAACCACCCTCTCTCTTCTTCCCACTCTTGGGATGACTTTAAATGACTTCAGGGAAAGTTATTTGGAGTTCAGGTAGAGTTCAGACGCAGACCCGGTACCCTCTCTCTCTTCTCCCTCCACTTGTCTAAGCCGACACGTGAAAGTCTCCCTCGACTTCCTCTTGACATGGGATCAGCCTGGAAGCTCAAAGCCCCCAGAATGGCGATCGTAATTCAGTCCCCTGTGGCTCGGACTTTGTGTTTGATCAAATAGGCTGCTGTGTCTATGTTTGACATTGGGCTCACTTGTGTTTAATGGAATTTTCTTTTGCTTTTTAGCATGGGTAGATTATGAGAAAATGGGCCCTTGAGTAACATGTAAAAAGGCTCCCTGCCACCTACAAAGGAACAAGACACTCAGTCTGAAAGAGAGTTTTCCACTCGTTTGTTGTTTCCTTTTAATAATTTTGCATCTCTTTGTTGTTGTTGCTCCTGTATGCTCTAACTCTTTAGCCATTTTGAGCTTGCAGAACTTTCTGGTCTCCCCTTTCAGCTGTTTGCATGCCTTTCCTGTCATTTTATTTGCATAGTTTCTTGGGCATATATGCAGTTCTGTCATATTTCTTTGTAGTTGCTCCGATTTTATGTGCAGTCTTTTTCTTTGCTTTACACCCTGCAGATGTTTCGCATCTCTTTGTAATCATCAGCTTTCATTCTGTAGTTGTTTTGTACTTTTCTTCTTCTTGTTGTTGTTTTTTGCATTTTGTGTTGTTTCTTTTACTTGTTGCAACCCATTGTAGTCATTTTCCTACCTAGTTTCAGTACTTTGTATGTACTTTGCATCTTTTTCTAGTTCGTTCGTGCTTTTTTATAGAAGTTTTGCATTGCTGTTAAGTTGTTTTTCATCTGTTTTAAGTCATTTTTTTTCTTTATGTATTGAATTTTTGTGTGACTTCAGTCATGTTGCATGCTCGGTCATCCAGGTGAGGAAATCCCAGCTGATTCTGTCCATCTGCATGTAGCGTTTTTCAGTGGGAGAAACATTCCATCAGTCATCCAAGTGACTTCTTCAGTCTCAGATGACTGCAGGTTTCAGTACATTTGCATAATGACCAAAACTAGTGTCACTGACTAACAATGGGCTGTGAGCCCAGACAACAAAAGACACCTTTCAGTCTGTCATGAAACTGTCTTGCTTGGAGACCTGGATCGTAAATGTGTCTGTCGCTAAAAGTATTGTGGGTTAGCGTCTGTTGTTTAAATGTGCTATAGGCTATAAGTAAAATAGACATCACAGTCATTTCATTGTGAGGTATTAAAGTATATCTATCTATCTATATAGAGATATATAGAGATATAGATCATAGATGTAGCGATACCGAATGACAGTAACATCAGGAAGAAGGAACACGAGAAGCCGGAGAAGTACCAAAGGCTCAGAGAAGAGCTCGAGAAGATGAGGAGGGTGAAGGTAACAGTGGTCCCAGTGGTAATCGGAGCACTAGGTACAGTGACTCCAGAGCTAGGCAAGTGGCTCCAGCACTGAGATCTCTGTCCAGAAGAGCGCAGTCCTAGGAACAGCTAAGATACTGTGCAGGACCCTCAAGCTCCCAGGCCTCTGGTAGAGGACCCGAGTTTGAAGGATAGACCGCCTGCAGGGGAAAGAGGGGATTTTTTTAAATTTATGTTTATATATATATGTATGTATATGTATGCGGTGGGGTGTGGTTCGTGGCACAGCTGCGGGGGAGGCAGACACACCTGAGCTCAATCAGCTCATCCCGCCTCCCCTATTAAACGTGCCGGGACCTGAGGACTGGGTTGTTTTTGTTGTTGTGCGTAGGACGCAGCTGAAAAGCTGCGGCTGTGAGTTGGAAATACGACAACCGGAAATCCAGGAAGTGTGTTAAAGTGCAGTTGTCGGGTCCATCTTTACTCCCACAACATATATATAAACACACAATTCACTGGGGTACGTATTGAGAGGATAGAAGTCAAGTATTGATCTTATTGTGCTAGTGTCGATCCAATACTGATAGTGTTGGTATCAGTAGTATTAATATTTGGATTGATCAGGGAGGAACAATGGTTTGAGTGGGGAGTCAAGAAACTACGTGAAAAGAGAATGACCATCTCTAAACCAAACAGGGGTTAAGGTTAGAGTTATGGTGAAAGAGTACATCTTTCACCATCTTACAATGGTATGATTGTCATTTCCCAACTCTCTAGGAATCACACTTACAGCCATTGAGCAATGTAGATGACAGTCATGGAACTGACCTCAAGGCCCATTGTCAGTTGTGCTAGTTTCTGTCATAATGTAAATGTACCATTCGTAAGGTTGTGGAAACCTGTAGTTAGCTGAGACTGAAGAAGAAGTTTCTACCACTGAAAATGCAACATGCAGATGGACAGAATTAACTCTTGGAGGTCTCACTTTAGTCATTTTGTGTCTCTTTGTTTTTATTCTGCATCTTTTTTCTGGGATTTTATATCCCTTCATGGTTGTTTTGTGTCTATGCATTTTTTGCATTTCAGCTTTTTTTTGTTTTTATCTAATAGATTTGTGTCTCCTTGTGTGCTATTTTTTCGTTTTCCTTCTCATTTTCTTGTCTTAGTCTTTTCCTTAATCTTTCTCTGTTTCTTTGTGGCTTTGTGTCCATCTACAGTGCAATTTCTGTGTGTTTTTCCATCAACAGTTTGCAGGTGAATCGGGACCTTCAGGCACTGCTGTCGGGCAAAAAATTTCAGCTGAACTTAAGAAAACTGGGCAAGCTGATTTAGTTGAGGCTAGAGATAAAGAGAGGGTGACTCCTGTTTAAAGCTTCCTCTCTTGGCAGATTCATACTTACACTACTCCACATCTCATCAGTGTTAGTCATTCAAATAAAAATATAAAATCTTGAGATACAGGTGCTTTTCTGTGCAACCAAAGAGCTGTCAAACTAATTCTGAATAGCCTGAATAAATCTTACAGATGCCCCAGATACAGACAACGCAATCAGGAAACCCCTATTTTTACGTAGTACTTTATTTATCCAGTCAAAAAATGTTAGCAGTCGTATCAGCTGTTGCATTAACCCTGTGACCCTCAGTAAGCTGGTTCAGTAACTGATGCTTTTTAAGGAAATAATGAATCTGAAATTCACAGAAAAGAAAAAGTTTAATAATGAAATCATGAAACTTTAATAGAGCACAGTGCCGGCAATAAAGACTAATATACAGTACATATGCATAACATGATCAGTTGCTGCGTGGAACAACATGACAATGGGAGAAGTCATGTGTGTAATTGAAGACCCAGCACCTCAGCGTGTTATGAGGAGCCTCCGTGGCTTTTTGTTTTTTTGTTCTGGCAAAGCTCGTCCTTGCCTCCTAGTGGCCAAAGAGGTTTTTGCACCTAATGGAGCGAGCCACACATGTGGGTGAGGATTGTACTTTTGGATGACGCTGCCAGGGGCCTGTCTGTCTAGTCCACAGGCGTCCTGTAATCTGCCTGACACGCGCAAGGCCCCCAGTGACTCTCTGTTATTAGGGCCATTAGGCGGCTTGGGACGAAGCTGAATTTTCATTAGCTCGGGTGAATTTGTGCGCAGGCATGTACACTTGCACATGCATGGGTGTGTGTGTGTGATGAGTGTGTAATCTGTCTGACACCAGCCAGCCATGAGGGAGAGACACTTGAGGGCTGAAGGATAATAACTCACAGGACAGAAAGAGCAACCTGGAGTGACTGGAAGCCTGTGGTGTTTTGACGTATTTTACAATTGCTTGTTGGTAAATTACTCAATGGATGTATGACACATGGCGGGCACATTTAAGTGTATCTGTAAGATCTCTGAGGTCTCGGAACGCAAAGGTACAACTCAAGATGCAGGCTAACGTTATTTGCCGCATTTCCCATTCAAGTCAGGCCTCTAATTCTGCAACATTCTCTTCTCTCTCAGCCATATCGTCCCATTCCACACTCATTTGTTGCCCCTCTATCATATCACAGTGCATTTCCCAACCAATAAACGGAGGCACTCTTCTGTAGAAATGTATTTATCTTTCACATAAACTCCATTCTGGCTCCACTGGTCTCTCTCCAGTAGCTCTCTCTGGCACTTAATTTCTATTAATGGTTCTGCAACTGGCACTCGAAACCAATCCACCGCTAGTCGGGCCGAGCGGGGAGCGCATATGAGGAAATATGCAAAGGCAATTATCCTCTGTGATGTGCATAACTGCAACTGCTAATGCGCCTCTGCTCATTGTGTGTTGTAGGAAACAATGTGAACTGGTGGCCGCCTGCATGCATACATTAGCCGTGATGCAGAGGCTGACGTGGAGGGTGGCAAGTATGTCAGCTACATAAGTGTGACATTAGTCATGTTGCATTGTTGTTACCAGTGTAATGGCTTTCTGGACAAACGAAGGCAAGGAGTGGCTGCACACTTATACAGAAGTACACACACACACACACACCTGGTCTCTATCAGTGCAGCACAGCAGCACGCCAACTCGCGATAATAATCATCATCAGCATTGTAAAGCTGAGTAGCTTGTAAAGGCTTGTCTTGTTTTTTTTTTCTCTGATAGCAACAGTGTTTCTCTCGCCGCACCATTGTTCCTGGAGAGTCCTCCAATATCTCGCTCAGCTGTCAGTTATAGATTTAACACAGCTCACTGGGACGGTGACAGGAGGCCAATAATAGGCTCCTGGGCTTGTAAAGCCTCCATCTGCAGAGGAAACACTGAGCAAATAAACCCCGAGGAGCGGACACAAGTACACAACCCTATTAGAGCTGCTGTAATTACACCGAGGAGTGTGTTCACGCACACCGAGGTGTGTTAAAGTTTTATAGCGTGAGGTCAGTGATGAGGTGGACTCAGATATGATGGGATGAGGCCTAATAGGGTGTTTTATAGGTACCATGTGTGCGGTTTTGTCTTGTGCGTGTGATGCCTTTGTGAGTGTTTGTGAATAGATATTTCCTATAGATGCCCGCTCGGTGTGTGAGTTTGCCTGCGTCTTCAGCAGTACAGAGTTTTTTTTTTCTCTTCTCTGGCATGCCGTCATGCTTATCAGCTGCCTTCAGATCTCTGCAATTCACTTAAATGTTATGGATGGGAGCCGAGTCCCTGGATCGCACCCTGTCTTTCTGAGGATACAACTCGCATGCACTCTCACACGTACAAACCTCCTGACCCTGCCTGATATGAAGGTTTACCAGGCTCTCTCTCTCAGGTGGAACTCTGAATTCCTGTTACACTCTTTGCTTGATAAGCTTGTGCTTCTTTTACTAGGCATCCATCAAGTGCTGTAAAACCCTAACCCTGACATAATCTCTTGTTTTTCACTTCAGTTTGCTTCCAAGGACAGCAGCCAGAGAAGGAAATGTTGTAGCCGTGGCAATAGAGACAGGTACCTCTTCCTGCAGTGAATGTTCAAACAGTGACATCAGACTTGTCTATCAGACTCTTTTGCTTTGTCGAGTCCACCAATAATCAGTGTAGCAGTATGGAAAAGTGGGTAAAAGAAGCAGAGAAAGTGAGCAATGTTTCCACAGGAGACACTGAACATTCCTTGTGAAAGTAAAACGGAATGCATGTTAAATTAATTGCAAGGGGTTTTTTGCTTCCTAAATGTATATGCTGTGCAACGCACTTGTGTGTAGAGTTGTGGTTTAAAAGCAGGTCTAAGGGGAATGAAATTCCAGCCGGTGAGCTTCATCCCAGGGCTAAATTACACAAGCCAGCCATGATTTCATGCTTCGCTACATTACTTCTCCCTTTTTCGCTGCACTCTCCCCTCCTCGCTCTGTCTCATTTACCTCTGCTTTAACCCCGTATGGATCTTATCTGGTTAAAGAGCAAAAAGAGGTGAACCACACAGCCGTGCGGCATGAATATTTCATATGTGTTTGGATTACCATTTTCTCCAAAGATTCATTGTTCTATGTATAATACATGGCGCGTCGCACCTCAGCTCCTAGATCATAACCCCTGCCTTTCTAATCACAGGCGAGGCATGCCCTCACCTAGCCAGCCATGCCAACATGTGTGTGTGTGTGTTTGCATCACCATGTCCATGTGTGAATCAGGAGGGTGGTTTATGTGTAGGTGGATAACAGTGCATATACCGACAGGCCTGTATTTTATATATGGACACATTTGTTTTTGTGTGTGTGTGGATGTGAGGAGAGGGGTTACAGCAGGGCTAAGACCGGCTCATCTTTCACACACACGCACACACACACAAACACGCACACTCCTCCACCCTCTGGCTGGATTAGATGATGAGGTGGGAGAGTAAGTGAGATTGGAAGGGAAAGAAAAAAAATGTGTTTGGTAGGAGGGAGAAAAAGAGTGAGTAACAGATTAAGAGTGAATTTGAGTCTTTTGGCTCCTGGCTCGGCTCCAGCTTTAAGTTGCGGCTGTAATATTCTTTCAAATCATCTACCTCCTGTTAGATATGCTGTAGTGTGTGTGATCTTGCCAGCCCACACCATTTGGCTGTCTGACGGCTCGCTTCTCCCTTCATCTCCTCCCATCTTTCCATTGCTAAATGAGCACTGAATAGAGCGGTGGGCGAGGCTGTATAGATTTGAATGGTTCACTCGGTGGGTGTTTGATGGAGAAAATGGGTGCGCGAGCCATTCTGACCTAAAGTGCCCGTATCTCTTCAGAGCCTCAGAAATGGGCTCTTTTAAATGTATAGTTTCTCCAAAATTACCATACAAATAATTCAAAACAGTGAAGCAGTGAATATTTCAAGAATGTGTGACCTAGATATATCTGTAAAATTTAAGAGCATTTAACTTTAGCACATATGCGCACATGCATGTGTGCGTGGCAAAAGTGGCGTAATCTCACTCGCTCTGAAAAGTTTGCATGCTAATCAAGAAGACAGTTAATCCTACTTACTTTATAATCGGTTGTCTAAGGTTATTTTGATTTAAATCTAACCTAAATATGACCTCACCCTAACCTCAAACCAAGTCTTTATACTGGAATTTAATGAATCCTGAATCAGACTCTAAGGATTTTACTCTTTGTCCCCTTCAGGAAGTCGTGTCCCCAAGATATGATCATGTAACCAGGTGTAGGTCCCCACAATATCAGTAATACAAGTGCACATACACACACACAGTATACACTCTCAAAGTGCGATGAGAGTTGTGATCTTGCCATCGCATTTCTACAAACTCTGCAAACATTCAAAAAGCTGCTTACATGATTCCACCTCCTAGTCACACATATGGATTTAATTTGATGTGTTTTATTTGTTTTCATTCATCCAGATATGAATTAAAGCCTCAGAGAGATCATATTTTAACGTGTCAAGCAGAACTGTTGTTGATTCATATGTTTAAGCAGCACATTTAAATTTGGAGTTTTTCACCATCCTCAATTAGCACAATTTGTCTATTACATCAACAGACAAAAAACGGATTTGGGAAAAGAAAACTTTCATTATTACTCTGAAAACCAAAGCATTTACCTTTTTGCCCATCAAATGCTGATGAAGGCTCCAGAAGATGAAAGCTAGTGTCGTGGACTACTTTGAATTAGACTCTGTCTTTGAGCTGACTGTTGTTTGTTTGTGATGGCGAAAAGCTCGTAGCATTTGTAATCAAACCCCCCGGGACCACCTGTCTTGGTGTGGCTCTTCAAGCTGCTGTATGCAAAGTATGTGTTTTATACTTTGCTCTTCTTGTTCTTTCCTTTGTGCGTATCGTGAAGAATGGTGGGCTGAGCTTTGACTGCCGTGTTCAGTATCTCTCGGCACGGAGTGGTAGTTTTAGAAACCTGCGACGCACTGAAAGCTGTTATTGTGCAGTTGAAACTAAGTCATAAAAGACAAACAATCCACCTGGGAAATATCCATTTAAAGCTGTAGAATTGTGGCCCTCCAGTGGCCTTGAGCACACCTTCAAGTTTGTTGATCTTCATCTCCCTTTGCTGCAGTCATCTCAAATGTCAGCACAGCAAAATCAATAAAAAAAGACCGCCATTTAGGAAGGAATATATCCTTTGTTTTGATTGTTCAAAGGATGATTATTTTTAGCCACATCATACAAAGCTGGTTTTGTAGTACTGGTAATGGCAGTAAAGGAACCGTTAGATTCACTGTGACCGATTGCAGAGACTGGTATCTCATTCTGCCAACTCTTATCCTTCTTCATCATGCCCCTCTTCCTGTCAGACTTTAATGATCCTGTGTTTCCAGGATCATTGAAGTCAAACACATGGAGCCCAAGGCTCTACAGTATATTTTAGAGCATGACCTCATATGTGTCTTCTTCTTTTCTTTTGCTTTCTGGGTGAAAGTCTCACTGTCCTCTTTGTTTAGTCAGTCACAAGTAGAACAGGAACTGAACCATCCATTCTAAGCAGTAGGTGAATTTTCATGAACTACAGTATCCCAGTTATGATTGGGGTTTTGAAGGATCCCATGTTTAGTTTTGCTCATATTACAGTTGGGCGATCTTCATAATGTTACCCTGTGAGATCCCCAGTAATGACATCATTAGCACTGGGAGTAGGGTGTGGACATGCCCTCACTGAGGTAGCATTTATTTATTTATTTATTTAACCTCCATAACGCATTCTTTACATAAGATGCGAGGGCATCTCTTTGACATCATTCTTTCCCTAGACTCTCAGCCTAAACTTTACCATAACCTAACTGTAATCGTGACACTAAAACCACATTTTGAGCATCAAAAATATCTTCAACAGGGCATTTTTTCCCCATAAGTGACTGTTGGTCCCCACAAGTATAGTAGCATGCCAATTTTCTGTCCTCACAAAGAAGTCTAAACATGTACACACACAACAACAAACCACACACTAATATTTCTGATGCTGGAGACAGAGATAGAGAGATACTTGGGACTTTTTTCCAACTTTTGCCATTAAGAGAAAAAACATAGGCTATACCAATGGGAGACACTTGTTCACATACAACAGGTGCAACAGATGAGGAGCTAAAGCAGTATCAAGTCACAAATCACATTTGCCTTCGTCTTTCTCACTTCTTTTGTCATATTTTTTTGTTTGCTTTAGGCCTATAGTTCTACTACTTACTCATTCAATCTTTAGTTGTGTGTGTAAAGGGGCCATCCACCTCTCCTCCAATCTGCACCAACAAATGCACATATCTTGTGACTAGCAATGTCAGGTAGGAGACAAGCATTTCTGCAAATGTACAGTTTTCATTCTAATCTAAAACCAAACCCTGAGACAGAAAAACTCTCCTGCTGTTTTCCCTTGTTTTGAAATAATGACAAGTCCAAGATTGCAAATGTTATATGCAGTGACGACGACAAGAAACTATAGTAAAAAAGGTTCATTTTATTATCAATCTGATAACAATCTTTATTTACAGAATTAAAGAGTATAAAGTTTTAACTCTTCATCATTCCCAGAGTTGTCCATCAGTACAGACCTGGCATGTACACATTTTATCCTGAGTTCTTTGTTCTGGTTCTCACTGTCTATTCAGGCAAGTTTTCAGCATCAGTTTTGTGTCACTTCAATGTTTTGTGGAGCTTTTTGTGTTACTGGATGTCTGATTAAATTGCCAGTTTTTGTTGCAAATAACGTTGGAACCTGTGCTAACAGCACAAAGCAACCAGTAACCACAAAAACTATTATTTGTACAGACACATGAATAACCAGATTTCTCTGTGCTTGTCTCAGATGCCTTATTTCAAACATGATCCAAACTGGGATCAACTTCATAACTGGGATAATGCTGCATATCTAAACAGAGATACTATAGATTTTAAAGTTGATGGTTTATAACCTGCTGGTGTTATATTTCTAATTCACTCTGTAAAGTCAATTTTTCCAGTCGGTTGCTCTTTTTTTCCCCCCACATAGCAGATACTGGTCTTGCTGATGGGTTAACGATTTTCTACGGCCCTGTTCAGCTCTCCTAGAATAACTGCCTGTCTCCAGGAATCTCCTCCATGCTCTTGAAACTGTGCTGGGAGACACTGTTTCATTGCTGTCCCTCTAGTGCACCTGTTTTTAATTTCATTAACACAAAAGCTGTTGAAACCGATTAACAACCTCCTCTGCTACTTACAGCTAGGGTATATCCCAGAAGTTTAATTGACTTGATGCTACATTCTGATTAAAAAGTGTTTCCTTTTTTCCTTTTTTGTTTTATGCAGTGTATTTGGCAGCGTGACTTCTGTTCTGGGACTGCACGCCCCTCCAAGATGCATAGTAGCAACAAGAACCCCAGTGCAGAACAGAGCAGGGATCAAATTACAAGAAACCTTGGAACAACTGCTTCTTTGTTTCATATAACAGTCTATACAAACCATGTGACAGTGGGCCTTGGTTACTTAGATAAGTAATTTTGTTTGCTTTTGTTCTGAGTGTGAGTACGGGCATTTGCAAAATGCCCAATAAAAACTATGAACATTTGTTTTTCTCTTTCTTAGATTTAATATTTACTTCAGTCATAATCTGTCAAAAGATCTGGCCCAAATCAAGTTCCCTTCTTTGATTGGAAGTGAAGTGAATACACTCAGAACCTGGCATTAATCTCCTAAAGAGAGACACAGAAGCAGAAAATGACTATTACGGTAAGCAAGCAGCACCATCGAGGTTGGGTAAAACGAAGCCAACAAATGCAATTATCCCAGTGGCCACTTGAGACTGGCTCCAGAAGCAACGCCCATCTTCAGATGCTAAAATTCAACCATGAAAAGAAGAAGTTTACATCCAGCTACCAGCTATTGTTTTGCATTTGCATAGCTGACTCAATTATTTGAATTTTATTAAGGGTTAAATTTAGTGATTCAGCTTTTTTGGCCGAGGTGTGCAGGCAGCTGTTGTTCTCTGTGTCTTTTGAACATGCCTTGCTGCGAGGAAAAGCTTGTATGAACTTTTTTTTCCCAGTTTTTGTGACTTAAACTGTATATTGCTAGTCTGCTAGGTAATACTGATCAGCAGATATGTGTGTCACTCGTCACCCTACCCTTTTGAACACAGTTTATTAATCAAGCTGATCACACTCCACCCTGTCTTCCAAATATCATCACCTTTAGCTCTAAAAAACCTAGCAACTAAAATATAATATTGACAGTTCAGAATGTGCATGTATGCTGGAGATATACTGCAGTAGTATTAATTTAACCCCCAGAGAGAAACTGAAGACATTTGTTTGCATTTTCATTTAAATACAATAAGACCGACAGGTGACATAGAGTTGGGGTTGAATCAATTCAAGACATTTGTCGTATCAGAAGGCAGTAATAATCTAGTTAACTCTAAGGTGCAATATCAATTTCACTTTTCACACTTTACAGTGTTTGCTTTGAATTTATTAGTTGCTGAATATTTCCAGTTTTAGTCGGCTTTAATTTCACTTTTAGTTAAAAGCATCAGCTCCAATGTTCATTAAACTAATCTGTCAGTAAATTGTCTTATTCCTATAAATACATTTCAAATTAAAGACTGCAGCTTAAGGGTATAAGGGCCTTTTCTGATGGGGTTTTACTTTAAGCCTAGCAGGTACTGGAAGATAACTTGAAGAAAAATTACTCTCCTTTACAGATGGTCACATATCCATTTATATAATTAGACACATGGAAGGCTTAGCCTCTAATTGCAATTTTATATGCACACCTCCTTCTGTATTTGAACGGTACGTGCTGCATTACATTCATCATAACACGAGCTTACGTCATAAAGTGATTTACCTTTCTGATAATAGTTGTAATATACGTCGGCCCACAACTACGCATATACACACTCACAGCTTTCCCCACTCAATACTTCACCCTGTCAGCCACGACTTGTGTGGCTGCTCTATCAATCAGTGTAAGCTGACAACTATGGCTAATGCTTCCCTTTTATTTAACCATGCTTCATAATTTACCATTAGATTACTGGGTTTAGATCGCATACAGCATGTTGTGCTGTTTGTAGTGCTCTTTAACTGTGACGCATATTTTAAGGCGCCAAATACTCATCATTTTATGACATTCTGAGGCATTTATTAACTACACATACCTTCAGTGCTTTGCATATTTGACATAAACAGTGTCAACATAACACGCCGAACCATGAAAATGCGCTATACGCAATCTAATTATATTGCTGTTTTTAAGAGCGTAACGCTCAATGTTACCTTAGAAGTCAAATTTAATACACATGCAGATTCGCTCAATATCATTCATTATATATATAATATAACCATTTGCCACAACATCTGTGAAAAGGCATGTTAACAACTTTGACAGTCACACTCCATAATTGGCAGGCCGGGGCTTGCTTAGTTATTCAGTGATAATGAGAATATCTCTTTCCCCCTCTGCATCGCTCGCTCTCTCGCTCTCAGACACACAAAGACACACATACAGTCGTGTTTTCAATGGTTTAGAGGACAAAACAGTGGCTTACATTAGTTTCTTTATTATGCTTGTGCCTATTGTCTTTCAAACATATACAGTTAAAGTGGATTTTGATAGTAAACGGTGTGTTCTTAAGTTGCAGTGCGTTTGACCTTTCAAGGCCACCGTAGAAGGCATTAAAACAGCTTCTTTCACACAGTGAGTGAATTGAGGGGCTGCACAAAAGCCCGGGTTATTTTGAACTATGAATCATGCAGAGCTACTCTCTATAATTATTTACATTTTTGAGACCTGCTTTTTGTCCCCGAGGGAAGTTGCTACCCCAAAATGTCACGGTGCTAACAGATTTACTGTGTGTCCACATAACACGAGTAATACACATTCATATAAAAGCATGACCTGCAGATGTTAAACAACAGCGGTGACAGTTCTGCCCAATGCGCCGGCTGGATCGTTGCCAGTGCCCGGGTGAGACTTTACCAAACGCCCGTCGAATTGTGTTCATCTTCTGCAGCAGAGTGTGTGACTTGAGGGGAAAGCACATCGCAAGTTTAACTCCACAGCTGTGAACTTTAAGCGACCTTTCAGCAGGCTCGGATCTATCATCTTAACTGAGGCGATCTGGAGATGACAGCCCTGCACATCCATCATGAGAACTGCTCAGGCCTGACACACACAAAGGCAGAAACAGCACAGAGTCGGACCCAATAGAACAGAAAATAAGTTAAAATCCGAGTCCCACCGTTTCCCATATGACTTTGCTTTGACTTTCACAATCATACAAAACCCAAAAGATACGCATGGAAATATGCCGTCCCTTTGCGGCGCCCTCTGTTAAACTTCACTTTGCATTTTAATACTTCTCTCCATTCTAGCAGGTCTATTTCTTTGTCAAATCCCCTCTGTTCTGGCTGCCGTCTCCCTCTATATAGAAAGGTTAAACACACCTAAGCAGAGGCAGTGTGACTGATGCTGGGGCTGTTTCTAAATGTTAATGACACCCTCCGGGCAGAGCGCCGTACACCGCAGTATCCTACTGTAGAGTTATAGTGTGGCGGTTATGCTATAGTGGCTCCATCTGTGCATGCACACATCAAAATGTGTGTGCGAGTGCAGACACAGACGCACACACACACGCCGGGGACGGACCCACTGTACCGCTGGCACGAAGCCAGGAGTCCTTCCACTGAGTGGTCAGGGAGAGAAATCAATCAAACATGGCTTGTCAGGCCCCTGAATCCATTATGGTAGAGAGAGTGGTGAGGCTTGAGTAAACAGGGATGACAAGAAGAGACAATTAGCAAGGATTCAGGCCGCTGTTAGAGGCAAGCTTGGGGATTTGGTAGTCTTGCATGGCCGTTTGGCCCACCTAGGCTCAGTGCTGACAACAGGCAAGGCTTCACAGCTTTATTGCTGGTAATTCACTAGCCCTCAGTGTTTTATGCCCTCTCTCTTTACAGCCTAAGCAAGCCAAATCCATTTAAATAAACACCGGTGCTGCAGAATGATGGCTGAGGTGTTTAAAAGCACCAATGCAAGACTAGCACATACAGCTGGGGTCATTACACCGTTTCACTCCAACCTAGAGACCCAAGTATTCAGACACTGGATATTTAACCAAAACTGAGAGCCTCTTTGAATTTATACATTGTGTAGTTGTAGGTTGTACACAACAGCACCATGTCTACTGTTTAACAGTCACCAGTCTCACACCAGTTGTTGACTCAAAATGATTAACCTCCAAAATCAGCCACAAGACTTGCCAGAAGATTCAGAAGAAACCGCCATAGAAACGGCGAGCGGATGGCTCACTGTGTCAGAAAGTGTGCGGCCATTACTCATACATAAACTCATTACATTGGTCTAATAGCTCTGTCTCATGACTCTGCCTGCCTATACGAGGAGGACATTAGTGCAGCCTGTGTATGGAACAGAACACTGGAGTTCATTCATTCTTCTCAATGGTATGGATCAGGCAGATAATTAACTGCAGAGACGTGAAGTCATTGTTCAGTTAGAGATATGGACCTGGTCTAATAAGAGCTTGTGCTGTGGAGTTCCAGGGAGAGAAAGGGGTGAGATAAAAGGGAGACCTGCACTGTCTCCATGCACAGCGATGCAGTCAAATCTAGGGGCCCCTATTCTTTTGGAATCATTATTTAATATAAGGTCAACCTCTATTTAAAAAAACGCAGCAGGCGGCCGCTCCTCCCTGATCCTGGTTCTACTGAAGGTTTCTTCCTGTCAAAAGGGATTTTTTCCTCCCTACCGTCGCCAAGTGATCGTACACTTGTGTTGTAGATTTCTCTTATTGTAGAGTCTCTACCTCACAATACAAAGCAACTTGAGGTGACTGTTGTTGTGATTTGGCGCATTATAAATGAAACTGAAATTGAATTAAAAATGCTTTTTCTTCATGGTTTCTTCAGTTGGACTGCTTGACACTCATTGTGTCAGCTGTGTATGTGCAAAACTCAGTGTGCAATTAATGAAGTTTGTGTGCTAAAAGAGAAAAGCTATCAGTTAAATGTAAGATATGTTATACGTCTTTGAGCATGATTTTCATGATCATCACATTTTTTATACATTTTGTAAAAAGTGTGACTGGTGGGGGGAGTTTTCATGTAAACAAACAAACACTTTGCTCGCTGTTTCTCACACAAACGTATCTCTGAGTAGCCTAACAAATATTCTAAATGCATCCTTGATTGTTTACATGTGTTTCCTAGCCTGAGGACTTTTTTTCCTTATACATTTGTTTGTGCGTTGTTGAGCTTCCTGGCATCAATTGTTTATAAGTGGAATAACATGAAGATAATGCAGGAACGCTTCTGTGACAGAACACTACACATAAATTAATACTTATATTAGCAGATGCATGTATTGAGATATTTTATGACAGAGAAGCAGACTCAGTAATAGCCTTAATGATTTTAATACCACACATGTGTTACGCTTATTCACGGTCCTGCGTTGTCCATCTTCAGGTACTCAGAAAGAGGGATTATGGGAATTTAACCACCACAGGGACTAGGGGTGCAGTCCTCTAAAAAGTCAGCAGCCTGACACACTATGCTAAGCAAAGTCTTTGTGATTCCAACTGAAAAAAAGTTAATCTAGTTAAGTTGTGGCATCAGAAGCTTGTTGTTATGATGTGTCAGCCAGCTGTTATCACGACTGTGCCAAAGATGATGTAGCATGGAAACAAAACAGCAGCAGCCACAGCCCAAATCCATGCCATGTTACCTCTGTGAGGTCTGCATTCACTGAAGTCGATGTCCTACTCCAGTTATTAGATTGCACAACAAGGATATGAGACTGTTGAAATCTCAGAGTGTGCAGGAGCCTTAAAACAGCAAGTGAAACACAGCAAGTGAAACCCAAAGGATGTAATCATGTTGGGCCTTAAATTAACATTTTAGTTAGTTGTTTTTTTTTCTGTTTGGGTTTTTTGGGGGTTTTTTTTGTTTTTTTTTGCTTTTTTTAGGCCTGTGCAAGTTCTTGCCATAAAGTCACATTTACATCTCCTGCACAGAATTTGTCTGGATCTCACAAACAAGGCTGCTCTGTGTTTGGTCCAGCCCATAAATCCGGACTTTTTGAATCTTTGAATAGATCTCTGTGCCAGACTTGGGAGCCCCATGTCTGAGGGTCTGTGTAGGGAGGCCCCCAAACTGGAGAACACAGCAGGAAAACAACTGTGAAGTTTATCACGTCATTCCAAGGACTGCGGGGGATCCCTCAGACTGCAGGTCACAGAGAGCGGCATCTAATTTTATTTACTATTTAAGGGTATGCACGATGGCACAGGAACTCCATGCTTCAGAGGACATGGCTACTACAAGCTAATGCATTGTATCAATCTATATATGCATACTGTGTGTGCATGTGGATGCTAGATTATTAATCAAAGGATGCATACCCTAAAAGCCTAACATAAACATAAACGTGCACACTTTGTTCTGCAGACCAAACAGAAGACAGAGGCAGAGCCAGTTGAATGATTATTCAGAATAGCACATAGCTCTCTGTGGGAACTGTGGGTAAAGTGAGTGACAATATCAGAACAAATCATGATGAAATGATTGCATCACCCTTTCTGATAGCCATCTCTATAGCTGGTATCATCGCTTCTCACATGTATGATTCATATAGGAGCATGGAGGGTTTCTTCAAAGCGCTCACATGTTTATGAGTCCATAACATCTGACGCAGTCATGTTTACGCTCCCAAGCCACATTTGACATTTTCTGGATATGATGAATCATTAATGATGACCTCAATAGGCTTTCACATCTTTGGCCCACAGATCAATAAAGTGGTTAGGGGAGTAGGTCAGAGGCTCTCCAGAGGTGTCTGTCAGTGTGTGAGTCTATGTACGCGTGTGTGTGTCTTTGAGCGTGCCTTCAAGCAGTCGCACCCACCGAGCGGCGGTAAAATGCCGGTGCTAATTGGCGGCCGAGCGAAGGCCCCATCTCCGATGCGGCGCTCCGGGGCTGGCAGAATTGCGGATGGTTTTCCAAGTTTTTTCCAAGCAATCCCTGCCTGTCAGGCTGTGGGAGTTCCATCCATTATTGATCACATCCAAGGATGAAAGGCAGAAACGCTCAGTGGGGACTGAGCATCTTTGGCCCCACGCAGGAAAAAGAAAAAAAAAAACGGGGGAAAGAAACACAGCCTGGACTGCCAACTCTGTGTGAAAGGAGACGGGGAAACATCTTTTTTAAGTCGTATTGAACTGTGACTGAAAACCAGACAGTCTGAAAAGTAAATACAGTGTTACATCAATAAAATGTGTCGCACGGTGTGAGTCCTCACTCACCCCTAACACTCAGCAGCACAGTCCTCTCTGAGATTTTTTTTCATTCCCAGATGATGACATCGTGCTATGTGCCGCTTTGCCAGCCTTGGACGCGGCTCAGCTCAGTGCTGTTCAGTGATTCAGCTGTGTAGAACTGACCTCCACCTCACCTTGGCAATACCGTCTAACCAAATGGACGTTTGGCAGCCAGAACACACACTGGATATACAAGCATGCAAGCGCGCCAGTGACAACACACACACACACATGCATACACACACGACGTCTAGAAATAGACACACACACACACTCTCTGGGAAAGGTTACAATGCTGATTGAAACAAAGGGGCAGATGGTTTACAATGATGCAGCGCCAGCGCTGGCAAGGTGGCTAAAATATGCATTTCAGTTTGTGTGTACGTGCTGAAATATGTCCACATACATCTCTCTGAGGTAGTTTTTACTGGGTTGGTGTCCACCCCCCCACCCCAGCCCACCCCCCCACACCAACATCAGTCTAAGCGTCTGCCAACAGAATGCAGATCTGTGTGCATTTGTCTTGGCCTGCCAGCGTGTCTCTTCAGTCATGCGGGAGAGCAAAATGTTTTGCCAGAAGTTGCTGCGAGATACTTTGAAATTTTACAGCGCGCTATAAACTCTACCGCAGTTGGTACTGAATCATCATTTAAGTAGATGGCTGCTATTTTTCAGATGTGAAGGAGTTCTGGGGAAAAAAAAAAAGGCACATAAAATGCATAAAAGTGAGATACTCCCTTGTGCTTCCCTCTAATTACATCCCAACGAGTTTTTCACAGAGTGTTTGGGATACAAATATTCATGTTATAACCGATGTGATTTAAGTCTTCCGTGATTTGTCAGTGTCTGTGTTGGCTTTAATACTACAGGCTTAATACTGCAGCATTACTATATAAAACAGTCCTTCAGAGGCTGCTTCTGTAAAGAAATTACAGCAGGAGAGAAACTTCTTTGCCCGTCTACAGAGCAGCCATGGAAATTCAGAGGGTTTTAATAGAGAAACAAGTTAATAATTGCACACAGCATAAGTTACACAACACCCTGCAGCAGCTCTGCAAATGCATTGCATCTCTTGCTCTTAAATAAAGTGACTCTCTGTGTGTGTGTGTGTGTGTGTGTGTGTGTGTGTGTGTGTGTGTGTGTGTGTGTGTGTGTGTTTACAGTTCCAGCAGTAGGAAATAATGGTTTAGGGTTAGCAGTAATATAATACAGCTGTGAACTGTGTGTGATTAAACAGCAAACAGTGAAGCTGATAGCACTGATAAAAATGACACTAACTGGGGAACTGTGTGTGTGTGTGTGTGTGTGTGTGTGTGTGTGTGTGTGTGTGTGTGTGTGTGTGTGTGTGTGTGTGTGTGTGCTATACTCTCCTAGTTCTTGGTAAAGCTTTCGCAAATAGATGGACTCCTCAAAAAAATATTGCCATGAAAAGTTTTTATGAATAAAGTAACAGCAAGTTCAGAAAACAGAAAAAACCCCAAATCAAATCAATATTATATGTGAGCAACTTTTGCTTTTCAAACAGAACAAATTCACTTGGTTGGTTTTCTGTTCCAAGCATCTGCAGGAGTCCTGCTGTTGATGCATCTCTAACGGTGTCCTCCATCTCTTCATGCAATCCTAGTCTGACTCCATGTCAGTCCAGTTTTCCACCAGCGCATTAGCACATCTGATTACTGATCCAGCTCTGATACAACACATACTGTCCGCAAATATCAAGCACTGTAACAAATATTACATTAACAGGCTCTGAGGGAAAAGCTAAGAATCTTTTTTTTATGTGCAAGCATAGCAGTTTTATTTGCCATGGTTCCCTTCAGTCTGCATATCCCACCTGTGCCTGTCTCTCCTCTGTCTGTGTGAATAAGTGTGTCAGTGAAGTTAACCACTGTTTTTCAGGAGTGGGCGTGGTCCAATCACTCGAGCACCCAAACCCTGCTCTCACCATCCCCTCTTGCTAGATTGTAGTGGTGTTTCTCGGGCCAGTTACAATTCAGTTCCATGATCTCCTTCCCTGATAGCTTCTGCAAACCACTATTTTTACTTACCTGTTTGTCTCCTCCTCTTCCTCCTGTTGGATCCTGTTTGGTGGGCCTGCTGGACTATCTCCACTTTCCACACCCTCTCTGGAAAATGAACCTCCTTTGAACCACCTAAAGAAAAGAGGACAAAACTGGTGCATGGGGAAAAAAAGAAAAACAAAATAACAAGCATTCACCTGAGACACCTGAGATTTTACTTATCGTGGACTGCTAAGAGACATTTTGACAAGACTTGCTTTAGTGACTTACCTGTGTTGAGTATTCAGCTGCTGAAGTATTTTCTGAAGCTTTATCTCTCTGGTGTGAGTCAACCTGCTTTTAGTTGGATCGACTGTGGTTGCAAATATTCTTGAGCTCTGATCTAGTGCATATTGTGTTTGAGTCCTGTCAGTGAACCAAACCAAACATCCAAAAATATGAACGTGATGTTTTTTTCTATTAGTCAAATAACTGACAGTGAGTGAGATAAATAAAAGTGCACCTGCTCACACAGATCGCACGTGGAGAGGTGCTGAAAAGAGACAGGTGAAGTGAAATGATATCAGACTGACAACAGCGTGTTACGTTACTACAAGCGCAGTAACAGCTCGCCAACAAGTGTTACAGCAAAAATAACAGAAGTGAGCGAGCAGGAGAGAAGGTCAGGAAAACCATCGTTGTTGGAACTTCTAAGTCATTTCAGAAGGAATTTGACTTTGTCCATGTGGGCAGCTACAAATTTCAGTCGAGCTTGAAGATGCTGTTTTTAGAGCAGCGGCTTCTTTCTTGGGCATCACCCTTTCAATCCATGGTTGTATAAAACTCCCTGTTGACAGTGACGCTGGTGTTCCAGCAGTTTCCAGTTATGACAGGTTTGAGCCTTGGTGGTTGCTGGGTCGTTCCTGATCATCCTAACCAATTTCCTGCCATCTGAGTGCGACAGTTTGGGTCTTCTTCCAAAGTGGTGACACATCAGGATAACCTGATTTCTGGCAGTTGTTCAGAAATGGCTCCAACAGACATTCCCAACTTGTGTAAATCTACAGTTTTGCTTCTTAGACTTTCCTGCTGTTCTGAGTATTGGTCAGTCCAATGAGAGTCAAACAAATGCTTTTTATACTTGCAAAGAGAAAATCCCAATTGGAGTCAATCATGATCACTAACAAGAAATTAATAGGCCTTTTCTTTGCCAAGTTAAAAGACGCTGTAACCTTAACCTTGTATATTTGAGCTTATATGTATACTTGTGACCACGTGTGGATTGTGTAGAGAAAAACTGTGTGGAGAAAAGTAAATTCAAACTTTTGCACCCAATCCTTTTTTTTCAAACTTCAAAGAAATCATTAAAAGCCCCAAACTACCATGGAATTCATACCGATGCATGTAAACTGACGACAACTGTATATCCGTGACCTCTTCCAGAACTCACTGGAGATTGTTCTTCAAAAATAGTATTGCATAATTAATAAACCTTTAAAAATCTAGAATACTATAAACACGTGCATAATTGTTTTCTTGCAAATACAGTTTCCCATGTAACACAACTTATTCAGATATAAAGCAGTTTGTTTGTTAGAGTGCCACCTTATTTACAAACAGAAACACTGCTTCATATGCTGCATCAGGAAGCAAATCAATTTGTACATGCGACGGCAGAATCCACCACTTCTACTGAATGTAATCAAATTCAGTTAATGGTTACTGAAATAAGAAGTATGAACAGCAGTGTTTAAAGCTGATGGCAATCTTAAGGGTTGCACTTGCAGATTTGACTTGCTCAGAGCAAAGCCCTCTTCACTCGTCTCCTCTCCCGACTCCTTTCCTCCTTTACACCAATGTGTCCGTCCACTCCATGTCACATTCAATGGCCATCCAGACTAATCCATCCCAGGTCGTTAGCCCTGTCTGCAGGGCTAATCATCATCTCCTCTAGCTCAAGTTAGCCAAAAAGCGAGCATCACCAGAATGAGACAGTTAAATATTCATGCCCCACCGCAGTGTAATATCCTCCTCAATGATGTTTGAACCTTTTGACCCGAGGTAATCAGCAGTAATCACACGGTCACACCGAACAGCGAGACATTTGATGTGTAGATGGTTGAGTCTGATGAGCTTCTGACACTGCTGAGTGCCTGCATCAGGCAGAAGCTCAAACTTGTGATCGCCACAAGCGCGAGGCGCACAAGTGACATGCGGCGGCGTTCCCAGTGACAGACACTTCATTTCACCCTCAGGCATACCGGTATGACATCACTCGATTAATAATGGAGCAATTAATTATGACCTATTAGACTGATGAATTAGATTAGATAGAAAGGAGGAATGTAGCTGTGTGATAATATTACACTGGGATACATTAATGACTTCTTGGAGAGCGAGGTGTGCTGGGAGGGGCTGAAGGGAAGAATTTATATATGCCAGTTTAGAATGACACACAGTCAGCGATCTAATTATATCGGTGATAAATGGTGTTATTGATATGATAATGATTCCTTACCCCAACATGCTAACGCTCCGCTCTGGAAACACGTGGATCTATACTGCAAGACTTTAATGTCTCGTAGTATGACAGCAGTCACTGTCCTCAATGAAAGCTCCATATTGATGTCACACTTAGCGCCACAGAAGCCACCGGTGAATTCAGGGTACCTTTGAAGCAGCTGTATGGAGGCTATTTAATGACTGAAAATGTTATGCAGCTTTTAAATATGGATGCGATTCTTCCATCAAACCAGCAACACAGAAATAGAGAAATAACAATAAAGACTGAAGTTTGCTGTCACACTGATAGAGATTAAAGCTACTCTCGTGTATTTGACCTTTTAACTATTACTTCTTAAACCTTTTCATAAATAATACAGATATAATATGAGGGTGACTTGTTAGTGTGTGTGTAGGGGGGTAGGTGTGATGCAAACACAATTTTGACTAATTAGGAAAGTGTTAAAACATTCACTTCGCATTTTTTTCCTCTACATAAGCTCACTGAAATTACTGCCGCACTCAAAGTCCTAAGTGGAGCATCTGCATAGGATGAGCACATGATATGGTTTTAAATATGTAAGCTGTTATTGCACAGTGTGTGATGAAAGAAAAAAAACAAAGGAACTTGCACTGATGAACTCATTTGAAGCCCTGAGCTGCATTCCACTGACATCTAGTGTCAGATTCAGGAAGTGAGATATCGTCCTGTGCCCGTGTCTGACCCCGTGCAGGTGTGTGTTTGTGTGTGTCCTGTTGTCCACTTCCCAATACATCAGTGTAGTCCTATTGATCTGTTTGATATGACCTTGAACGATCAGACAAGTGGAAGAGCCGTGTTGGAATGAAACTCATCCATTCCCTCTGTCTGCTATCTGCCGCTGCTGTAATGACTTGAGGGAAGACGGGGAGGCGAAGAAGCCCATTGAGAACGACTCCTGAACCAGTCAGCTCTGCAGCAGCCTTATGTCGTGGCCAGCCTCGCCTCCAGGCACAGTCTGCTTTCTGGGTAACAGGAAGAGAAGTGGGTCAGTCCGTCTGAGGCACGAGTGATGATATGTGGGCTGGTTAATGCTATATATCAAATCATAAAGATAGACAAGGTAGATGGGTAGATAGAGCTCAACCCTTGGAAGGGTTATGTAAGTGGATTTGTTCCCAGGATACAGGATAGCTTTACATATGAATATGGAATACAGTGTATTAAAATGATAATCAGTAGATGAATGATGAAATTTATCCTCATGGGGCAAAAGATGAGGAGAAGCCATGCTTTAGGGCCTTATGGTGGATGGTTTAAGCTGAGCGTGTTTCATCCTCTAACGTGTAGAATCTAAGAGTATATGTAAAACATTTCCCCTGCAGCTGAAGCATGATGAAAATTGAATAATCATCGTTTTGCCCCAATTTCAAATCACTTACATGACTACAGAAATCAGTTTGTGAAGAGGGAAAAAAATCGCCCAGTGCCCGTTTCCTTCTTTTTTTCTTTTTTGCTGGTAGTTAGCTGCGATATAAAGATCTTAAGAGTAACTGAGAATCACTAATATGATAGCAAGTGATGAAATGTACCTGAATGCATTAAATTAAGTGCTGGAGCCTTGAATGGATACAGTGGCCCTGAAGGGTAAAACACACTGCAACTTAAGAAAAAACCAGCAAATAGAAAAATGCAGAAGACAGAAATGTCGTTGGGGAGACGATAATGTGACGGAACAGCTGCGAAAGTGACAAGCTAACAGTAAACAGCTAATAGCAAACATGTAGCTACAGTATTATGTGAATCATGCAATTAAAACAAACATTACTTGCATCTTTTTCTCCCTCCGTATCATCGTCCATGACTATGGTATGGAACAGATGTGGGCGTGTCCTCATCTCCCAGAGGTGTTGTCAACAAGCAAACCTACACGCACTAAAATCATTTGAAAATGATTTAATAACTTTATGATCTCTGTGAAAATTATTTCCACATCATTTACTGTATATATCACAGCATTCAAGGCCTTTTTAAGCACAGAGCATACACTGAGAGCTCAAACACACCGCTACTTGGTGGTGGACAGAAAAATGCTGCAAAAGCACACAAAATGCAACCAAGGTTTAATAAAACAGAACATAAGTAGGGGGGGGAAACACAAGAGAAGTTAAATAAAAGACAACGGAAGTATTAAAAAAAAAGCGCAAAATCTCACAAAACGCAGAAGAAGTGTTTTTGGGGGAGACAATAATGTGACGGAACAGCTGCAGACGTGACAGAAACCAAAAAAATGAATGTTTCTCACTGAGGCACGATTAAAAGAAACGGATTCATCTGTGTTATGAGGGAGAAAAAGATGCAACTAATGTGCGTTTTAATTGCATAATTCACATAATACTGTAGATACATGTTTGCTATTAGCCGTTTACTGTTAGCTTATCACTTTTGCAGCTGTTCCGTCACATTATTGTCTCCCCCAAAGACATTTCTGTTGTGTTTTTTGAGTCTTTCGTAGTCTTGAAGCATTTTTCTATTTGCTGGTGCTTTCTTAAGTTGCAGTTTTACCCTTAAGGACCACTGTATCCATTCATGGCTCCAGTACTTAATTTAATGCATTCAGATACATTTCATTACTTCCTATCATACTAGCGGTTCTCAGTCACTCTTAAGATCTTTACATCACAGCTAACAATCAGCAAAAAAGAAAAAGAAAAAAGGGTGATTTTTTTCTCTTCATATACTGATTTCAATAGTCACATAAGTGAGCTGGAAAAGTAAAAATAAATGGATGGAGTACTACATAAAATTGCTCTGAATTTTAAAATCTTGCATAGACAATAACAAAGTAATGCACTGTAATGTCGTGCAATGTATTCCATCATAACTGTAATTAGTAGAGATGAATAAAACTGGTGAATAAAGCTAGTATTACTATTATGCATGTAGGATTTGTATTGGAGCACTTTAAAATAAGTAGTGTTCCATTCTCTACCACTTTTTATTTATTAGTAAAAGTAGCTGTCCAAGCCTAGAAAATGTGTGGACTTAAGGTGACAGCTGTATATTTCCCTTATATTTCCTCTTCCACTGTCTGGAAATCTAATTACTGTGAATTCAGCACATGCTCCGCTTACAGTGATTTAAAAAAAAAAAAAAAGACAAAAAAAATTCCTCCTTCATGACAAACACCAACAAAGAACATGAAGCTGAAACCTAAAATAAATTTTCTAAATATTTTTTTCTTTAAAGAACCAGGTTTTATAGCCCACATTGAACAGTAATGAGCAGAGCACCCATCCAGCACATTCACACACACACACACACACACACACACACACACACACACACACAGACATATACACACACACTCCTTTACCTCTTCATCATGGGATGTGACACCTGACGGCCCATTAGTTCCTAAAGTGCTATTCTATTCTATGAATTCCTCTCCTTATAGAATATTTAGACTCTGTGTGGTTTCCCTCCGCTTGTCAACATGGGATGCATTATTCATGTTAATGTGCCATCATCTGACGCGCTGCGTGATGTAACGCTGCCATTCCCCGACTCCTGCACCCGCAAACGCATCCGGTGACCTTCTGAACTGTGCACTGCCATCGCCCCCTGCAGAATCGCAGCAGCTTTCCCTCATATAATGCAAAAAAAGAGGAGGAAACTCAGCTTTGACAAGCCTTATTGTGCAATTAAATGAGTGCTTACTAAAAGCACAGCTGCATTGGCAATAACAAAAGATTTGAGGTTTTAGCACACTTTAGGTGCATGCATATCTGTGGGCCTGAATTACCTGCTTTTACAAAAGAGATAAAGAGCAGCAGAGTGACTTTAACCAGCTTTTAATTATGCAATTAAAAAAGGTATGCCTGTATTTGAGATAGAGTAGATGTATCCTCACTGTGTGTCTGAACTCAAGAGAGATATGACACAATGAGTGAAGCGAAAGAATTTGAGTTACCAAGCCTTTAGTGCAATTAAAAGATAAGTCAAAGGCTGCTTTTATTTGAGATGGAATGAGCAAATGATTCAGAGTTTTAGTAAGCCTTTTGTTTAACCACAAACTTTGCATGTGTTTGAGCTGGAGAGAAGAAAAGGAAGCAAGGAAGAGTTGTATTAGCAAGTTGTACAAAGGTAAGCTTAAAAAACATATTCAATTTAAAGCTGTCTACTTTGTTGATTTTAATGGACTGATGGTGCCACTCAAACTTAACATCTCATTCAAAGCAATCCAATGTATGTATATATGTTCCTCCATGGCAGCTGGCCAGTCTCACAAACACCATCACACATACTGCGATTGTGTCTTTCCATTTCTCTTGATTTTTGTATTCATTATCGCATTGAGGAAGCAAGGTTATGTTCTCTGTCTCCGTTTGTTTACCCATACGTATCTTAATGCTCGACAACAGCATTTTATTGGACTCGGCACTAAAAACGGATTGAAGAACTTGTGTGTGGCTAGCCTTAGCTAGCTAAATGTAGCTTAATATAAAACAGAGTGAAACAGCTAGCCTGCAAAAGTAACTAAATCTAACCAACAGCAGCTCTAAACCTCTGTAATAAATTATATGTTGGCTTAATACAAAAACCAAAGAATAACAACAAAGATTCATTGTTTTACAAGGTAATATATGGCGAGTTTAGCATGCAAAAGTGCCAATTAGCTCTTTTTTCTTTTCCTTTCAAACATTTTGTTCATCATCAACAGAAGTTATCAGCTAATGTGGCATCTGTAAACATTGTATCACAGATACAGATGCCTACACTTGTTCTAAGTACCATACCAAAAAAAAAAAAAAAAAATGAAACAAAACCTAAAAAAGAATTTTATTTACTAAAATTGGAGCACTGGCTTCTTTGACAGTCTGTTAGCTTAGCTACCCTCAAACCAAACACAGTTTTTTTATTATTATTTAATTGTGTTAAAAAAGGCGCAAACGGGCATCAATGCCACAAACATGGGTTAGATTATCGAGTTCGGTGACCTAAAATTAGCAAAGATGAAGCCTAGCAAACATTGAATGGCTATAGCGATGTGTTAGGATATACTTGCCAGTCAAGAAACTATGCGTCCAACTTTGTCTTATTCCTAATACAATTTTTAAAACATAATATATATATATTAAATTGGCTTCTACAGTGATTGTTTTTGTGGACCAAAAGTGTCAGTATTTCAATGTGAGAGTTTCAGGTTCAGCTAATGCTTGCTAGCTTTGTTAGCACCAGTATCACAAACATAGTATTACAGTCCAATTGATCAGAATTAGCAGATTTGAGGCATAGCTACACATATTGGCTATAGCTGCACCTGCTACCTCAGCTGTTACTCAAGAGTAAAACATTTTACCTCAAAAAGATGAGTTTTAAAGAAAAAATATGAATTGATTTTAAAACTGATGTTTTGAAACTGGTCTGCGGGGTCAGGCTCAGCTGTGAAAGCGATGACCAATAAAGAAACTTAAGTTGTTGGCATCAGAGGTTTCTGTTGGACCTTAACAGAATGTTTTTAAGTACTTAGTGTGTTAAAGGTGATGGTCCTATTATCAATGTGAATTTACATTATACTAAAAGAAATGCTAAAAAAAACCTGCCAGCTATGCTTCTTAGAAATTTTCAATCACTAAACTTGTAGCTGCTCCTGTTTGTGGGGTCTGTGAGGTCACGCAGATAACTCGTGTACAGTATCAACAATGTAGGATAAACTGAGTGTGTAAGACACAAGGTTTAACGATAGTTATTATTTCGTGGATTTACACGCAGAGGGGGCGCAGAAGAAAATGTCTCTGTATCTCAGTTAGCACACTGCTGAACTGCCAACTTGTCAAAAGAGTCTTCCAATGCATGCTGGGACAGCCGCCACCATCACTACCACCCCATAAAGGATTTGACAGGTGGAGAAATGAAATACTGAAACTGCCTCCTCAGTCATCCAACCTAAATATTGTGGCTTTGGAAAACGCTTTGCCCTTTCTGTTTGACGAGCCAATAAATGAAAGGCTTTTCACAACTAATTAACATGATTGCTTGGATATTCTATGACATTGATAGTGGCTTTATAGGCTGGTGTGGGTTGATGCACAGGTTATTTTTAAGATACCAAACAAGCATAATGCATAATTTATCACACCAAAGAATAACCCTCCCAAGCTGGTGAATAAAGGAAGTAATAAGGGCAGCAAGGCAGCTGAAATGACTGATAATGCTTTACAACAGCTTCTAAATAAAGGAGATGAAAGAAAAAAAAATCCTGTTTGCACATCATCTTAAAGGAAAGTGTAATTATCTGTCAGCCAATCAACACCTAGCAATCACTTCATGTGCCTGACCTTGCTGGACTGGTAACCATGGAAATTTTTTTCTCTCTCTCTCCGGTTGAACACAGCTTGGTCATACAAAAAAAAAAAAGCCTTTATATGTGCACAGGGATGAACGACAAACAAGAGCGGTTTTCCATGGCTTTCTCTCACCAGGGCACCTTGGAGACAATCTTACCCTGCCTTTTATGGCTCACCATAGTGCGTCCAAATAACAAATATGCAGGGAGGATGAAGCACAACCCCCCACGCAGACCAGATAAATATGTGAAAATGACAGTATTTGTTTTCTTTTCATTTGGGATCTGTTATGACAGTCTGCATAAATAATGCACCTTCAGGAAATATTTACAGAACACATATTGGTCTATATCTGACTGTGGGCTGTGTGTGTGTGTGAGGCTGTTTCTTTTAACATTATTTCAGCTAGGGCCCGTGCCTTGAAGTGAGCCTGCTTTTAATGAGTACTACCGCTTACAGAGGCATCAATGCTTCTTTAGTTTGCCTTCCCAGAGGCATTATCAGCCATTGACAACTGGTTGAATGCTGCTCTCTATTTAAGCACACTATCCTGTCAGCACTGGCAGTTGATGGACAGAGTTGTACAAAAACTACCTTCCAATATTTATCTCATTGTAAGCAAATAGCTTAAAAGAGACTCAGTGAAAGCGAAGGACACATTGCACAGTGAAGAATGCAAAGGCGTGGACGAATGTCTGCATTTTTCCCCTTGAACTGAAACAAGTCAGTGAGAGCTGAACGAAAGAGTTCTCAGCCTGATTAATTTTGGTATGTGGTGAATTTTGGTATCTTTTTAAAACATTTGTAGTGAAAAAATCACTTTGTAAGTAGAAGAAAACATTGTGGCATTTCTGTAATATTTCTGGAAGATGTTGTATTTACTTTTATGGTTGATTTAATGGAAGAAAATATATAATTTTATAACAGAAAAAATCAATATGGTAAAGTAGCAGAATGCCTGTAATATCTGCTATTTTTCAAATACACTGTCCAGAATGATTTACAGTATGTGTGGATAGTTTCTCTGTATGCACCCTGAATCTGAGTTTAAGATACATATGAAAAGTATTCTGTGTCATTACAACTACTGTGCAGCTTACAGTGGACCTAATATTCAGCTTAGGCAGATAGTGGGTTATGTGAAAGTCCTCCCCCCACTTTTACTTAATCCATGAAATAAACCTTTTACAAAAACAAAGGCTTCTAAAGTTCTAAAGAAATCATGATGATCTCTTGATCAATAGAAAAAAGTCCCACATCCACCTCTTGGGGTTTGGACAATTCAATGATGTCTCGAATTAAAAATACATTTTCCATTATGGTCCATTAAGGAACACAATACATTTCATTAATGTGAAGAATCATATAACATCCTCTACTGCTCTAATTTCTCTTTCTAACTAGTCAATGTAACCTTTCTCTACAGCTGTCACATGAATAGTGCAATGTTGGCAGACAATTCTAACCTGTGTCTCCCCCCACATCCCACCATCTATCTAGGTTATCAAAGTCTGTTTTTCTTAGCTTCCAGTAATTCCAGCAGTCAGAAAAAGACCGACGGAAAGGCTCGTCATGAATCAGATTCAGATTAAATTGCCAATGTGAGCAGTGTCGACAGCATGCCAGTAGCGAGATGTCTGAGAGTCCTAAATGATGATCTGAAAACCAACAGGAGATGATACTGCCCTAATCAATTTGCTGTTATGTATCTGATTAACGTAAATCCAATCAAGTCTAGCTGTCCTCACACTACCCTCAGACACACTCACATATGTGCACTGCTTCCTCCAGACATCCAAACGTCCACAAGATCATTTTCACCAGTAATTGTTGACAGGAGAGAGGCTGAAGGTGGATGAGGCTCCCCATAAGCCGAAGGATGTGTGGTGCAATTACAGTCCCCATCAACCACCGCTACTGAGTTACTGCTGCACTGTCTTCATTTGTTGTTAAATTTATGAAATAGCTAATAGAATCAGTCCTGCTGTTGTGGGCACAAATGTTTATGAACACCCACTGTATACCTCTAATTACAGCCTCTACTACTCGGGTCCTACCCTGCTCTGCTAAATTTGCTCTAATGTACTTGTATTTCACTTAGAAGTACTACTCACCCTTCTTTATCACAACCCCTATTTAAGTTTAAACTTCCAACTCTTAAACCTCTCATATTTAATAGAGACAGGAAGACGGTGAAAGCTTTATGAGAGAGACCACCTTCAGTGCTCCAGGCATCTTACTGCACATTTAAAGGATTTTCCTTGTTTCCTCCTGCTCAGTTCAGTCAGTAACCTTTTTGCTTGCTCAGCTGTTTATAGCTGACCACTCTCCTTAAGGTTATAAGATTTTATAGACTGCTCAACCCTGGGGAAAAAATCAGTAACTTTAATGGATTGTCTGCCAAAAGTTCCATCTAGTAATTCGTGGATATCTTATAAGGAATATGACCATTGATTTGGGTCTTTCGTCTTGTCATCCTCAAACATGAGCTTTTCACCATTTTCAACATTTGAGCAGCCTGCAGCTGTGTTCTGATTTTCAGCCCCACTTGTCACCGCTGTCTGTCCAGTGTCTTGGCTTTCCTCCACATTTTCCTTGTCATTCCTGTCAGACTGTCTATCCTTCACCTCATCAACACATTGCACCATTCCCTCATCAGTTTGTGGGGCACCAGTTGTGACCTCCACCGTTTCCTGCTGCATTACTTGCAGGTTGTTCGTGACCAGTTCACTCAGCCCCTTGTTTCCCTAGATCACTAGGTGTCCGCTATTCGCCAGCAGCATTGGCTACAGCACTCTGTTGTCAACCTGCACTACCAGGGTGAGCATGTTCCTCTCCGCAGTTGAGGGCAAGATGAGCGTTGGTGGCCTACAGTAGATCACCACACTCAGAATATTTCATATTACCCAACCTAAGCTGAGTACAGAACCTCCTTCATGCTTTACCTTGAAATAACACTTCCACTGTCTGTGAAGGATCATTCAAATACATGAAGGTTTTTATGCATAAAGTATGAGTGTGCTGCGAGCGTGTGAGCTCCTTTTTAAGCAACTCATCAGGGATGAAAGGTGTGACACCAGACACAGTGATTCGTGTTGATGGCTTAAATAATGGTGAAACAGCCACAAACAAATTGTCCAGAATTCCTTGCGAAGAAAATCAACCCCTGCCCTTTTTCATCCGAGAGCCATAAGTGGTGTTCTCATGGCCTAACTGTTCACCAATGGGATTCAAAGAGGGGAGCTCAAAAAGTAAAACACCCAATTAACTAAACTTAGTTATACACTAAAATAAATAAAATTAAACATTGAGCTACCTTTACAGGGAACGCAACAAATTTACCTACAACCATACATGAACTATCTATATTATTCTGTAGAGTATGTACACATACGTACACATGTGACATACAGGTAAAGTGCTTGCAATGTAACCATCTCAACAATGTACACATGTAACTTGCATGTAATATACATGTAATCCCAATAACATACACATATAATGTATATGTAATGCACACGTGAGGTACAGATGATTTTCAACAATGTACACATAAAATGTACATGTACCGTACACATGTCTAAACTTGTAAATGTAACATACATATAATGGATATGTATAAAGTGTGTAATGTATAAGGTACACATAATATTGCCATTGATTTTCATATAAAATGTCCTATCTCTCCGTTCTTCTCTACCTCCTGACCACACTAAGTTTGTTGCTCATGCTCGCTGACTCATGCTCACTCATGTTCATTTCAAAAGTGCTGAATGGGGTTTAGATGAATCAAATTCTTCTACACCAAAAAGACTAAGATTTTTTCTTTTATTTTCTTTAACATATTATGTCGCAATCGAATTGCTATGTTGAAACAGATAAACACAGAATGCCTTGTGGAAAACGTTTCTTTACTCAGAGGCAGTTTGGAGAGGACAGAGGTTCAAGATGAGGTCAGTCAAGAAAAGTTTGAAGCAATCCTAAAGCACCTGCGGCAAAAAGCCCTTCAGACTAAACAAACGTCAAAAGGATAACATCTAGACAGGTGCAAAATGAGCCGGGGGGGAAAGATTCAGACAGCTCATCCCAACTGAACTGATAACAGTGCTTAACTTCCACTATGAGAATGGGAAGAATTATATAGAGGGTCTTAATCTGGCTTTCTCTCTTCAGGCAGGTAGTGAATCTGTGGCACCCAGACAAGTTCAGAAAGGATCATGTTTAATCTTTCGCTGTATATGTAGGCATACAGTATTTTCTTTTTCAAAAATGGAGTTCCTTTTAATACTAAAAAAAACAAAACAAGATAAACTAAGGGATAAAATATTGATTTCAGTAAATTTTACTGAATTTTTTGGATTTAATTTCCTCATGATTTCATGATTTATTTAATTATTTGAAGAAAGTTAAAGGTCCGCAGTCACTCATACTTTAAAGATGAAATCGTGTTATCTGGTTAAAACATGTGATTCATTATAAGGACAGATGTTTCCATATTTTTATTAGACAAAACAGCGGGGTAAATTCTCAACATCGTTCCCAAAAATGAGAAATCATAGGTTAGCATATGCCATATTTAATTAAGTCTTGTTTTCCCCTCCATCCTCACGCATGCTCAGTGTCTATCCTCGGCTGATTCACATCAACAGTAGCGTTGGAGATCCAGCGGTCCGACAGCACATGGATCCCCAGTGAGAACCTCGAGCTCTCCGGCCAGGAGGGGTAAGACTGAGTCCTTCACTGCTTGTAAAGTCGGTTAGAGCAAAAGAAGGAGGCTGTGAGGAAAGAGAAAGATCGCCGCAGATGAAGTGCGATGGAGAAAAAGTGTGAAATGAACTGAGAGGCTCCATGGCCGCGATGACTCACTGGTGTTCAGTGCCGGCGGTTAGTTTGCGTCTGTGAGTTGAAATGACCGCCGTGCCTTATGTTGCTGCTGTTATGAAGAAATGTTGGCAGCGAGAATGAGTGCGACCTTTTTCCTTTTCCTGTTTCAATGTGAGCTTTCAATGAATTTGAAATCATATTTCCTGCATCGGTGTGCTCCAGTAAATAGCCTGTTGCATTCTTTTTAGCATTATAAGAAATGGTCAGATAAAAAGTGTTAGTTTTTTTAACTCGTGAGTCTGGAAAGCTGAGACAAACTTACTAGCACCATGGACAGCTCCTTGTTTTAACGACCCTTTTGATTATGTAGGCCATACCATTAAAAACCAACAACAACAGTAGTAAGAACAGTAAGCAAGGTCAATAGTGTTCAATTCTGATTTTAACAATAAGTGTTTAGTTGGGTTAAATCATAAGTAAATAATAAGTTTAATAACAAAAATCTGAAACTAAAGGTATTTTCTATGGGATGTGTTTATCTCTGGTAAAGTTACTGGTTACTTATAGTGGGAGAGTACATAGGCGGACTGGTAAACAGTTAATAAATAAATATATAGGCTATAAAAACCTCACATACAGAGGCTTGAATATTCCTATCTTAAAGCTTTCGTAGTACTATATCACCCCCATTAAACCAGGCTGTGGGTTTACTGGTGGTTCGAAGGGTATTTAAAAGTAGAATGGGAGGCAGAGCCTTCAGCTTTCAGGCCCCTCTTTAGTGGAACCAGCTCCCAGTTTGGTTTTGGGATCCTCTCTACTTTTAAGATGAAGCTTAAAATTGTCTTTTTTGATAAAGCTTATAGTTAGGGCTGGATCAGGTGAACCTGAAATCTGCCTTAGTTATGCTGCAGTAGGCCTAGGCTGCTGGGGGCTTCCCATGATGCACTATTTCTTCTTCACCTCTTTTCACTTTTCTCTCGCTGTCATTGTTATTCTCTGGCTCCCTTCCACTGTCTTCCACCCCTCACCTCCAACTGTTCACAGCAGATGGCTGCTCCTCCCTGAGCCTGGTTCTTCCGGAGGTTTCCTCCTGTTCCTCCTGTTTTTTTTCTTCCCACTGCCCCCAAGCACATGCTCATAGGTGTTTAAGTGATTGTTGGGGGGTTTCTCCTTACTGTTGCAGGGATTTTATTTACATTTTATATAAATATAACTGAACTGAATTGAATCTGAGAACTTATAATGAAGAATATCAGTGGGCTTCCACGTACATAGAGGACTGCTTTGTCAGTTTTTCTTAAAAAGTTTTCATTGAATCTTAGGCCTCAGTCAGACAGCACTAGGGGCCAGTCAGTGAATCCCTGACAACTGCTCTGAGGAAAAATGTCTATTTCCCAACACGTTGCTGAAGGTTTAGTCACAAATAGGGTGATGAACCAAAAACCTCCTTGTGAGCGCTTTTATCACTAGCACATTGCTGCACCTGCCTGTAGTTTTTATGGAAAATGGCCACTTGTCTCCAAACACTCGCTGATTAACCACCAAGTGGTACTGAAACTTGAAAAAATGCAACAAAAAACGGGGAGCCTTCAAAGTAAAAGTTGGGCCTTAGAACTGAAACTAGTATGTTTTAAAAGGCCTGCACGTGCCATCAACCACCACAACCAGACAATCCTTATACATACATGAAGATTTCTGTTTAACTCTGCTTTCAATGTCTAGTTTTAGTTTAGCCCTTTAACTCTGTTCACTGAGGACTATCTCAGGGGTGCCCTCTTCTCCGCCTCTGGCTTTATTATAGGCAATTTCAGCACAGTGGGATTAATCAGAAGTGGCTCCTGTAGATCTGCTCTGACCTTACTAGTGCTTCAAAGTGTTCCTATTTAAAACTAATAGAGCATCAGTGTATTAAAATATAATTAATCAAAATGAACAAACAGTAAACTTTGAGTTATTAATTGTGTTATGAGTGGCTTTTTTATTTTAAAGCAGAGCTGAATTATTGAGCAGTGGTAAATGAACTACTGAGCTCCCTTACATAAATAAAAACACCATTAGCACTGTGAAACTACACCACTACAAGTAAAAGTCCTGCAATCAAAATTTTGCTAATATAAAATTAAACTTCCCAGCATTCCAAATGTAGCTAAAACTTTGAAAATATAAGCGCTCCAATTTTATACACCTGTATATCATTAGATTTTTAATACTGCATCAAGTCAGACATGGTATTTTATAGCATTATATTTAATATTGCAACACGAAAAAGTGGGATAATAATAAATAACCAGTAACTATAGTTGTTATGTGAGTATAGTATGAGATAAAGTGTGCCCTTGTATACAGCCCCACAATGTTTCTGTTTCAATGCTTCTATGCATACACCATGTATATAGTTTACTCACATATATGTATACATATATAGCTTTTTTTCCTTGTTGTATATTGTTTTCTTTACTTTTGCATCTTTGTGGTCCAGCTACCCAATTTCGCTGTGCAAGAAACCGCACAATGACAATAAAAGTTCTAAAGTCTCTACAGTCTAAAGTCTAAAGACGCTGCCACAAATGTGAAGGTTAGTAAATGTATTTCGTTTGTAATCACTGCTCTGCAGGCACATTTAAAAGTAAAGGTGGAAATAAAACTATGTATTTGTTATTTTCTGAATTTGTGTTTTAGGGGGTATATACATCTAACTATCTCAACTTTACAATCAATTAAGGGAAAATTGTTCCAGTGAAAGATAAAACCATAAAAATAGACCCTTGGCTGGTAAAGTCTTCCCTTATTGAATTGTTTATTTGAAAGAAAATGTAGGCAAATGCTTTGCAAAACCCTTTTTCTCAGTGCTTTACATAGGATAAGATAAAAACATGCTGTACATCATGTTCAGCTCCAGCATGCTTGCTTTCTTTCTTTCTTGGGGACAGTCTCGGTCGTTGTGTCCTTGGGCAAGACACTTCACCCGTTGCCTACTGGTAGTGGTCAGAAGACCCGGTGGCGCCAGTGTCCGGCAGCCTCACCTCTGTCAGTGCGCCCCAGGGTGGCTGTGGCTACAATGTAGCTTGCCATCACCAGTGTGTGAATGTGTGGATGACTGAACGTATAAAGCGCTTTGGGGTCCTTAGGGACTAAGTAAAGCGCTATACAAATACAGGCCATTTTACCATTCTTTGTGTCTTAGTTTTATTTTTATCATATCAACTTAGAGCTATAAAGAGCCCAATCAGAGATGTGGTATATAGGATCACTTTTATTAGTAACTCATTGTTTTCAGCTTAAGCAGCAAAGGAAGGTAATAATCTAATGTTACCTGAACAGGAAGTTCTTTCCATCATTTGCTCATTGCAAATTTAGTCATCAGGACTGACACTGCAGTCAGATTAGACCGCTGCTGTGTTACAGACTGAGATCTGGCGTTTGTGCACAGCTCAGGGAAACAGTTTGAAGAATGAAATAAATCAACCAAACAGCCTTAGGAGAATAACAACAGAGGGACATGAATACAGTGTACACGCACTTGCATATGTGTGACTCATCCGTGGGTGGTGATAGAGTCACCTCAGGGCCGCGGTGGCCGTCAATCGTTCACATGCGACAACAATAACTGGGGCAACCTGAAGACACGGGTGAAGGATTTATGACGAGTCTCTGCAGGGAGGGAAGGTTTTTATTGCGGGGAATCCATATTCAGCAGATAAACAATGTCTGTGTTCACAGCCAGACAGCTGATATGTACACAAATCAGTCTGTCCAGAAGTACGGTTGGCTGTGTATCACCATTCTTATCGTATGAATTTCTATCTTTATTGTAGGTGTACAAGGAGAGAGATGGCTCTGTGCTCCGAGGCCTGTGCTTCTGGCTCGGGAGGAGAATCCTCCGGCAGTGAGGTGAGCTGCGCTAACACGGGTGATCATTCTGATCTGATTACAGCTGAAGTAATGTTTTTGGAGTTGGCAGATGACAGGAAGCTCTCATAAACAGAATGTTTGCGTGAAAGTCAGTGTAACAATGACAAAGTTGCAGCAAAAATAGTCTGAACATACCCGCTAATTACTTTGGCACTGTGGCTGATTGATTGAGAACTATATCCTGGCAACTAATATACATTAAAATATATACCAAACAAGTTTGCACTTCTCATATATTGCCTCAGTATTAGAGTTACTATTGAAATGTAAAAAAACAAACAAACATAAATTTAGCATTGTTCAGAAAGTATTTCCAGATTCTTCAAACACTGTTCTGATAATTGGGATTAAACATATTTTGTCCTTTGCATTTAAAAAAGCTGCATTCCTGGTTGGACTACTGTCTACACATGTCTTTTATCCTGCAGCAGGCACAATGTTTTTTTTATGTTTAGAAGAGCAGAAAGTGTTAATTACCTTTAAGTCTTAAGAATGTTAATGTATTTATTAACTCCGCCAAGGAGCTCACGTGATTGGTTGAGTTTGTCTCTTTGTCTGTCTGTATGTTAGTATCACAACTCAAAACGTTCTGGGCGAATCTGCATGAAAATGTTTTACCAACATATTAAATTAAAATAAGAAAGATTGGGAGACACTGTCCTGTTGTTCTTTAAAAAATTATCTTTCAAGACCAATCCCTTCATGAAGGCTGGCGTGTAGGCTTCAGATTCCACCGGACCGTCATAATGGTGGCACGGTGGTTAGCACTGTTGCCGCACAGCAACAAGGTTCTGAGTTCAATTCCACCATCAGGCCGGGGTCTTTCTGGGTGGAGTTTGCATGTTCTCCCCGTGTTTGCGTGGGTTCCCTCCGGGTACTCCGGCTTCCTCCCACCGTCCAAAGACATGCAGCTTGTGGGGATAGGTTAATTGGATAATCCAAATTGCCACTAGGTGTGAATGTGCGAGTGAATGTGAGTGCGAATGGATGTCTGTCCCTGTGTGTTGGCCCTGTGACAGACTGGCGACCTGTCCAGGGTGTACCCCCCCCTCGCCCTATGACAGCTGGGATAGGCTCCAGCGCCCCCCACGACCCTGAAAAGGATAAGCGGAAGCGAATGGATGGATGGATGGATGGATGGGATGAAATTGGGAGACACTGTCCTGTTGTTCTTAAAAAAATTTACCACAAAATAATCCAGATCCAGATGTCCTGCCTGCTCCACTGGCTTAGTTCATGCATAGTGTAGAAGGAACTTTTAAGGCCTTATGTAGCTATGCAGTATCACATTGGGTTTTGATAAATAACTACTTAGAGTTGAAATAATGATAATAATACATTTTATTTATAGGCCAGGGCTCTAGACTAACTTTTTGACATGGGTGCACCGGTACGCCTAACTTTAAAAATTTAGGCGTACCGGCACAAAAGTTAGGCGCACTCAAATTTTTCAACCGCATCGCTTAACACCACAGTTTTACATGTGCACCTTCTTTGGGGGGAAGTCCATACAGACAATATTCATTTCTAAGTTATTAACTAACAAACTTGTGCTTAAATTGCTTTGTCAATATTGTAGAAAATGTTAAACTTAATCATCATCTTGGCTCCTCTGACGATCTGTTTGCTGCTGCCTGCTGCTGAAAGGCAGTGGGGAGAGGGGACACTTGGGCAGTGCATTTATTGCAGCATATAATGTGTTTTCTGCATACACTGCTGTTTTTTCAGCATTCAAAGATTGATGGCACCGTGTCAGAGCTGGCTATGAATTTCAGACGGATCAGGCCTTAACTTAACACAAAAGTTATCAATAGTTCTTTTCATCTTTTCTTATTACCCACAGCTACATCCACTTCTCTCAGGCCTAGGCTGCTCACTAGGGCTGGGTATCATCACTGATTTCTATAATCCATTTGATTCCGGTTCTCAAAGTCCTGATTCGATTCAATTTAGCCTCAGACAGTCAGAAATATTATAATTCTGATCATTTATCAATACTGATACACATGAGACTTCATCAGAATTGTGAACATCACAGCAGATGCCTTTGTGTCAAAGTAACTGAGAATAAAACACAGAAAAACATGAAGCAGATTTTCCTGGTCTGGCTTTTTATAGCAGATAACCTTAAAAATATAATATTCTGCAATATTCTGCAATTTTGCATAATTTTAAGAAGTTTAAATTTCTTCAGTATTGAACAGCAGAAATTAGGCGTTCTTGTCCGAGGTCATTTAAGTGAAAAAAAGAAAAAGAAAAGAAAAAGACAGCGGCCGACAGCGCTGTAAACAACGGTAGACTGGTGGGTAATAAGCAAATGGATAATGCAGAAAACAGAGATTTGAGACGGGAAACTGTTCTTGAAGTACAGAGAGAGAGAGAGAGAGAGAGAGAGAGCTGTGCATGAAGTGTGATTTTTATCGTGGTGGAAGCAAAACAGCAAAAGTCAGAGGGAATTCATGACGACATTGATCAAATGTGAAGCGTAGTTTGCTGCTTCTTTTTGGCTCAGCGAATTTTGGTTGGAGAGACAAAACCTGCAGCTCAGAATCAGCGCAAAAAGACGGAAACACAGAGCGGACCCGACGCATCAGAATCGCTAAGCTCCGACAGCGTGTCCGTGTTCGGGCCGTCGGGTGAGAAAGCCGAGAAAGACAAAGCTGATTCTGATGCGTCGGGTCCGCTCTGTGTTTACGTCTTTGTGTGGAATCCGTTAATGAATCGATATCACTTTATTCAAGCTACTCACCTCTCTCTTCCACCTGATTGGTTTAGTCCACGATAGGGACATAATGTGTGTCTGTTGTTGACCACACGGAGAGTTGCAGAGATGTTTTTTTTTTTTTTTTGTTACCCGGAAATATTGCGACCAAATATTTTTTTTTAGTCGCACCACTGAAAAATTTGGTCGCATTTGCGACCAAATTGGTCGCACTCTAGAGCCCTGTAGGCACCTTTGAAGACATTGAAGACACCTCACAAGCAATTAGACAACAAAACCACAGCATGGTTAAAATAACAGTAGAGAGACACCATAGAATTAAAAGTCAGTACATCACAAACTAAAATCAAACAGAATAAGCAAGCCTAAAAAAGAAACTATGACCACTTTATTCCTGTTGTAGTTACATCCATCCATCTTCTTCCGCTTATCTGGGGCTGGGTCGCGGGGGCAGCAGCCTAAGCAGAGAAGCCCAGACCTCCCTCTCTCCAGCCACCTCCTCCGGATTGTCCGGGGGAACATCAAGGCGTTCCCAGGCCAGCTGCGAGATATAATCTCTCGTGTCCTGAGTCTGCCCCGGGGAATCCTCCTGGTGGGACATGCCCGGAACACCTCACCCAGGAGGGGCCCAGGAGGCATCCTTGTCAGATGCCCGAACCACCTCAACTGGCTCCTTTCGATGTGGAGGAGCAGCGGCTCTACTTTGAGCCCATCACAGATGGCTGTATTTCTCATCTTATCTCGAAGGGAGAGGCCAGCCACCCTTCGAAGGAAGCTAATTTCTGTCGCTTGTTTCCGCGATCTCATTCTTTCGGTCACTACCCACAGCTGGTGACCATACGTGAGGGTAGGGACGTAGATCGACCGGTAAATTGAGAGCTTCTTAGAGATAACCTTAGAGATAAGGTGAGAAGTGGCCCTCTCTTCACCACGACGGACAAGTACAGCGCCCACATCACTGTAGCTGCAACACCGATCCATCTGTCGATCTCCCGCTTCCTTCTCCCGTCACTCGTGAACAAGACCCCGAGATACTTAAACTCCTCCACTTGGGGCAAGAGCTCGTCCCTGACCCGGAGTGGGCACTCCACCCTTTACCGGCTGAGGACCATGGCCTCAGATTTGGAGGTGCAGATTCTCATTCCCACCGCTTCACACTCGGCCGCGAACCGTTCCAGTGCAAGCTGGAGGCCACCACCCGATGAAGCCAACAGAACCACGTCATCCGTGAAAAGCAGAGATCAGATTCTGAGACCACCCAAGTGAAAGCCTTTCTTCACTTGGCTACGCCTAGAAATTCTGTCCATAAAAATTGCGATGATTCATGTGTTTATTTCAAATGTGATTTTTTTCTCTCGTTTTGGTCACAACTTCCTTCCAGGCAGGTTCAAGCTGTCTTCAGTTTGGGGTTCGTTCCTATCTGCACCATTTCTATGAAGAGTGCTCCTCCTCCATGTGGGAGAGAGACCCGGAGGATCGGGGGTTCGTCCAGAGCCAGAGGTCAGCCCTGTGGTGGATCTCAGCAGTCTGGAAGGTAAAGCTACTGTTCTCTGCACATACCATGACACGGTTTTCAAATGTTTCCTGCGGCACAATAAAGTGTTACACTTCCTCTTATACGGTGGTACTAAAAATTTTACTAAAATTTTAATTCCAATAATAATATTGATAATATTAACTTGACCTGAGATCATTATAAGACTCCTCACTCACAGCTGCATCAAATAATGCAGTGGATATGTTCTTTTATGAGGCTTTTATGAGGTAAAACATTTTTTAGACGTGGTCCTTTTACAGCTAAATCCACGAAAAGTTAAAAACAATATACATTTTTACTTCACTGGCTTTTCAGTCGAGTTGACTTTTGAGTTCTTCCACATTTTCCCTAAAACTGGACAGCCCTTGTCTTCACACATTGATGCCCTTGTCACTGTCAGCCCCGCGGTGGCCTGAGGAGTGAATGTGTCACCTCTGTGACACATGGTGTCTCTTACTGGCAGTTTGCAGCTGCCAGCAGTGAGCTTCACTGGTGTAATAACTCTGCAAAGTTTCTATATTGTTTATATTTATATATTTATGTATAATTACAGAAATTAAACAGTCATTACATATTTTCAGTGGCCAATGGCTAGAGGTGCTTTATTTCTGCAATACTAGTTAGTTTCTCGTATAAACTGATGCTTTAGATCTCAGGTGTCAAACTCCAGTCCCCGATGGCCGGTGTCCTGAAACTTTTCCATGTGTCCCTGCTGCAACACACCTAAATAAATTTACTAGGTCATTAGCAAGACTCTATAGAACGTGACTGCATGCTGAGGCGGTAATTCAGCTATTTGATTCATGTTACAGCAGCTCGTGAGTGAATGAACATGGTGCAATAAAAGTACTTTTAGGAGTACATTTTTCCAAACACTTACATTTATGTACATATATTTAAATTTACTTAAGTAGGGTTAGGGGTTGCCAGGGACACATTTAAAAGTTTCAGGACACGGGTCCTCGAGGACTGGAGTTTGACACCCCTGCTTTAGATCACAGATAACATTTCTGGTGGGCTAAGGTCATTACTTCGACTCCTTCTTTTAAAAGCAAATTATTTATTTATCATTTATTCTTTTATTCAGGTATCAGATAAATGTCTGGACATTTTCAATTACAACATGCTAGTATACTTCATAAAACTGATTGTTCCATTGATAACAAGCTGTCAGACTTAGCATAATGAGCCCAAATCATGACACTACCTCCACCATGTTTCATAGATGGTATAAGGTTGTCATGTTGTAATCTTGTGTTTTCTTTTCTCATGAGCCTTCCTATTTAAACCAGGAGGTTCTATTTTGGTCTGATGTGTCCCATAAAATATTTTTTCCAACAGCCTTCTGGCTTGTCCAGGTGACCTGTAGTATTATTGTTGAATGTTATTCTGATGGTGGACTGATAAAAAAGATTAGCTAGTGTTTAAAAAGGCCTTTAGCTGTTTAGCTGTTACCCTGGGCTCCTTTGTGACTTTCTGTTGATCTTGATCTTGTTGGTTCGTATACATACAGAGAAAAACCCAACAATCATATGACCCCCTATGGGCAAGCACTTTGGCGACAGTGGGAAGGAAAAACTCCCTTTTAACAGGAAGAAACCTCCAGCAAAACCAGGCTCAGGGAGGGGCGGGGCCATCTGATGGCTCGGTGGAGTCTTTATAAGTCTTTATAAATGGTTTTATAACCCTTTTCAGCCTGTTGAGAATCAACAACACTTTGAATGTGTTGTTACCTCAACCAAGGAGGTAATGTAGCGCTTGCATGCTTCATTCTGTCTGTAAACACAATAGCTCAAAAAGTTTTGAATGAATTCTCATAAAACTTTGTTTCTATTAAATCTATTAAAATTTGGCTTACATCCACGAGGGTCTTCAAAGTCAACCTAATGATTTTGAAAACTAACAAAAAAATATGATATTTTTTTGGTATGTTTTGTCAAAATATAGAAAGTTTGTTTCAGTTTGTTATTGTTTCAGATTTAATGTCATATTTGAACTCTGACCTTTCCTTCAAGGTCAGTTGGCCGATCTGAAGGTCAAAAAGACAATAATGATATAAAGAACTATTTAAAATTATGTCTCTTACTGCCATTGTTTGCATGGGATTCTTAATATCATGACACATTGGACCTCTGATGTCACTTTTTTCTTTCAGATTTACCGCAAAATATGTTACATCTTCAAAGAAAGTATTGTCAAGAGAAAGAGAATGAGCTGCCTATGTACTTAGAAATCAACTGTAGAATCATATTATCTGATAAGCTGAAGTCATGTCCATTTATTTATCTATTAGTTTTCTTCATTACCTACTCCTACATAATGTTTGTGTAATTAAAGTATACATCCATCATGCTGTCTTTGTCTAATTTTTAGTGCACTGCAAACATCTTAAAGCACAAAGGAAAGAAAACACAATACTATTCCCTTAAAAGTAAATGTTGCCCAGAGAGTAAGCTGCCTTGGCAGAGGTTTGTGCTCTCAGGCTTGTATAATGTTGCATCATTTTCCCAAATACATGAACGGCCAAATATTATACTTTTTTAATCATTGTTTTTCTTCTACTTTAAGGTGAAATTCAGCTGATGTTTTAGGTAGAAAATGCAGAAACTTCTCCCTGCGACTTTACTCATATAATGTAGTGCATACAGTGCATTTTTAAACTGTCTCTTCATGATCAACAGCAGTCATGTGCTGGTATTTGTAAAGCAGCGGGATTCCAGGTCAGCACGTGTGGCAATTGGGATTTTTCTGCATTACAAACAACAAAATGACCTTTCTTAACAAGTAGTGAAGAGCACTGAGCAAACAGGGCCACCTTTACAAAAATGAAATAGCCATATCTGCAAAAATGACCACCTCAACTTCCATTCTTTACCCTGTCTACCCTTAGGTGTCCTTGGCCCTGGGTGTCCTCATCTTGACTGCAGGTATTGCCACACTGTCGGTCGGCTACTCCACTCCTCCCAAAATCGAGTCGTTCGGAGAGGGAGATCTGTTCTTCGTGGACACGCAGGCCATCAGCTTTAACAAGGGGCTGCATCTCAGCGCCACAGCCGGGATTGGGCTCTCCTGCCTCGGCTCTGCCCTGGCTGCAATGGGGGTTGTTGTTTGGATCCTCCCCAAGGCCAACTTGAAAGAGAGGCTGTCCCACAGACCAGGGGGAGTGGAAGGGAGAAGAGAGTGTGGGTCAAAGTCGAGGGGCTTTAAGGATGTTAGGGATGTGGTCACTAAGCCACCTGGTTCAGAGGAGGGGAAGGTGCCCTTTACTCTGTCGAAGGTGGAAAATGTGCAGCCCGCTTCTTAAAAAAGATCACAACTGAGCTATAAGGCTTTTGTTCTAGTCCTGGGGCCTTTTTTTTTTTTGCATGGTCTTAACTTCTTGTCTTACCTCTGTCAACGGAAATGTGTTATTTCAACATGCAGATTGTTCAGATGGAGGCTGTTTTGTCACCTCAGTATTACAGTCAGACCCCTGCTGTTTGATTGGATTGGACTGGATGGATTGACTAGCCTCTCTGTAGTTCTAGGGATGTGATTTTGATTACAAGCACCAGTCAAGAAAACCCACATATATTATGATTTAGTGAAAAAAACGCGTAAATACATTAGAGGATGTTGAAAAAACTAAAAAAACAACAACTCAGATTTACATTACAAACCTACTTTTTTAAAAGATAGAAACTGAAATATCTATTTGATTAGTCTCTTCATGGAAAGACGAGCCAAATCCTTTCCCCTCCCCCGCGGCAAGGGGCGAAGCCTTGCATGAAGCATGAAGAGAGTTTTGAGGGTCTGGCCAGACTGGCCTTTTCCCTCCGAGTGGCTCTGATCTTACAAATATGTCATTCAACTCGGTGCCAACAGTGTTTTGGGAGCATTTAACACTCTTTTCCAACCGTCTTTTGTTATCTGCACCAAGGCTGCCAAACCAACAAATCATTGTTTATTTAGAGCTGATGAATAAAACATTTTCAATCAGCTTCATGATTGGGCTTTTTGCACATGAAATTATTCAGTGTCATTTTGTCGTTCAGAATGATGCCCAGGTACCTGTAATGGCTCACTATCTAGGCGTAGCTGTGGATTCGATGAAAGTGGGTGCAGAGACAGAAAGCTATGAGAGAAAGCTCCTCTTTTGTTCCTGAGTGAGTATATGTCATCACACAAGCTGACAGATTATCTGAAGCTGGACCACGGTTAACTTCATGGTTTGAAAGAGGCTGATAATCACCAAATCTTCAACCAACGATACCAACGCTGGTGTTGTTGCTGGATCGATACTAGAATGATAGGACCGATAATGTGTTTGTATTGCACAGCACTGCTATGAACCTCAGTCCAAACGTTAATAGTCATTGGTGTGGAGCAAAAATAACAAAGTGAACAAGACACACCCGTGTGGTGATCCTGTTGAACCGTAGACATGATAAAAGATGGACGTCCATACCGTGACCTCACCAAGCCTCCAGATGAGCACTTTTGGCATCTTGGTGTTTTCAAACTGGATGTGCCCACTGATTGATAGCTCTGACCAGGAAACTGCACGCTTACAAGCCATTAGCCAATACTTTATAATATTTTCTGAAACTTAAAATGATCATAATTTACTAAATGAACTTAATGCTCTTTTCAATATGACTAAAAAAACAAGTGATTGAACCAATGAGCTCACAGCTATCACCTCCTTGTAGTGAAAAGATTGCAGGTTCAAGGCCTTTCCAGCACTGACTATGCCGATCTTTAGGGTTGTCATCAGGGCTTCAGACAAGGTGTCATGTGACCTCATTTTCAGTAATCTAACATATAGTACATTTGCGGTATTTCAGAAAGCCTGTGTGTTTAATATGAGGCTGGATGCTGTCAAAAAAATGAAAAGAAGTCATAAGCATGAACATAAGTGTGTCTTCTTGACCACCTACCACATCCAGAAATGTGGTGTGGCATCTACCGCCTCCATCTTTACTTCTCTTTGTTTAATATGTTCAAAAGCTTTCAGAGAAGATAAGCTGTAGAGGTATTTTTAGGCCCCAAGACTTGAACCATGAGGCACGTAGTTATCTTAAACACCTCGTAGTGCAGCGTAGAGACATAGCTGTTGACCGGGTAGACTGTGTTTGTCCACTAGCATTAAGAAAATACACTCAGTTCTTAGAAAATGTATGTTTTTATTCCTCCTATTTCATGTTGTTTTTGCCTTGTATTTTGTATTTTTTTAAATAGTGGTACTGGCTTTCAAAGTACTTAGTGATTATGGTGATGATGTTGTATGAACCACACGTGAAACCTGGCTTTCCGCTCATAAAGAGAATCATTAACAATTATGTACCTGCAGCTACACACATCTACACATACGCTCAGCCTGCTGTGTTGAACACAGTCACACGCACTCTCACCCACACACACACACACACACACACACAGACGCGCAGTAATTTGTGCTCCATTGACAGTATCACCTCCCTTCTCCACACTGTAATCTGGCTGCGTAATTGCCTGCAATCTGTGTCTCCAGGCAACAGTTGGGCTTCAAGTGCTCTATTTTGAACTCCGAACAAAGACCCTTTTCTGATTGGTCCCTCACGTCCCTTCTCTTTATTTTTACTCCAATCAGATTTTTTGTTTACAGGCGGACACAGTAGCAGCGAGTGAGTGGTGAAGGGCTGAGGTGAGAGGAATTTGCACTGGCACCTTAGAAGCCCCCTGTCTGATTAGGTCCTCAAATTTCAGAAAATAGAGTACAACCTAGAAAAAAAGTATTTAAAAAAAAAGAGCAACCCCGATGTCCTGATATAATGGGAGTAATTTCACTGAGTGTTACTATTGCTGTTTCATTGTTTTGTTGTGTTACTGGTTATGGTGAAGATAATGGAGTAAAATGGGGTTTCGTGTCACTGGTGCAAAGAAAATCACCAAAATAAACTTGTGATCTGCATACCGAATTTTTAAAGTGTTTGGATCCATTTAATAAATCTGTGCCACAGCGACACGTATGCAAAGCTATCTTTCAACTGGAATAATTCATATTTTCTTGTCTCTCTATTATGTCTGACTGTATTACAGCAGTTACACCATCTATGCTTAAACCCCTTATTCACTTGTTGTATGTGTATGCCTAGTCGGAAGCAGGCATAGAGATATGACCTAAGTGGTTTCTATGGAGCTTGTAACTAGAGGAAATGTGTCCACTGTGTTTCATGTTTACAAGAAGGAGAGTCTTGGAGAGGTGGGGCAGAAGCAATCCACAGGATGTACAATCATGATCTGAACAAGAGATTTTGAGTCAGTGTGACATACTTGTTTAACCTTACATACGTCAATCAAACCAGTAAGCATCAAGAATTAGACTGCTGTATGCTGATGTCTTCTGAAGAAGAATCCCACTGGTTTGACGTTCTTTGGCTTGCCCAGGATGTCTTTCCAGTTTTTTCTTCACATTGATTTCTGAAGGAAAGCTCCCTGAATCAGAACAATGATTTATTTCCTGTTCAGCTCCTTCTTTTTGTTTGTTATGAACTTAAGCTGCTCAGCAGTCGGTGGTCTTGTGCTGACTGCACGACTCTATTGATGTTCTAATTTTATTATTTCAATGTGGGTGAAAGTGCCTTTTCTTTGGAATGCTCTTTCATAATTGCCACAGTCTGTGAAGGGCAAATTAGCAAGATAGCGCATGCTGCTAGGCAACAAATACAACCAAGAGTGCACTCGTGTGTGTTTATTAAGCCCAGGTGTAATAAATCATAAAAAAGGAAAATAAAAACAGTTAGATTAGGTTTGTGAAACCAAAGTCAAGTCTAATGAGTCTGGATTGCTATTTTTTAAACTCATAAAATTATGGATCTTTTCTACACACTTTTACTAAGGAGAAGTTTTTTTCTTTTCTTTTTTTGATGGGTATTAAATGTTGAACAGCTTATTGTTACTTTTAACCCATTTTAACTAATTATTTTATTTATTTTTAAACAAAGCAAATATTCTGTTTTTAGCCTCTTTTAGGAAATTGTTTTGGTTCTCCAAGTGATAGACTGAGCCGAGCTCCAACTAGAGCTGAACATTACACTGACAAGCAGCAGCCTGCTTCCCTTTAACACCTCTAACAGCACACTGTCTGTCTGCAACAAACAGATACAGCACAACTTTGTTCACTTTGTCACTTGCCCCTTTGGTTCTGTCAGCAGTGCTGCGTGATACTGCAAATTTTGGTATTAATCCAATAACAAATAAATATGAGGTCACTGTTGCCAATACCAATATAGATACTCGTGCTTTTAACCTGTAAAGGCAAATTATGTAGAGGAGATCAGAGTGTGGTGATTTATGAGATGAGTCATCACACATTTTAATGGCCACTAAATCACTTTGATTTTACTTTCCACAATTATTAGTTCGCACTGTAATACACAAATGCTAAAATGCCTAAAAAAAAAAAATCTGAAAAAAAAAGAGTTTTTCATGTATTTTGAAAGTGGATTTTTTTAGAGACCTGGAATGTTAGTGTGCGTGTCTCTGAAGCACTTTGGGTCGACTTTTGTTGCTTAAATGTTTAAACATGCTATAGGCCATAAACAAAAGAGACGTGACAGTCAACACTAAAAGGTTCAGACATTTTTCGTAGTCCATGTTTGAGGTATATTTGAACTTACAGGGTAGAAACAATGTATCGTATCGCATTAGTATCAATCCAATACCAATACCAGCAGTGGTATTGATACTATTAATATTGATACTCCCACCTCTTGTTAAGCTGATGAATTGGTGATTGTCAGCCACTTCCAAACCATGAGGTGGACATGATGTTTGACATTACAATTATTTAGAAGCTATTTACATTAGTTTCCTACAGTCAGCACACATCTCATGGAAAAACTACGATACAATATAGTGACAATAAAATAAACCCCACTAACCTGCTCCTGCAAAGGGTCCATTGCAGTTTGGCTGATATACACTGGATTGTGTTGCAGCTTTTTAAAATGTATTTTATTTTATTTATTTATTTTTATTGAGGATGCTCAGTACACTGCCTAGAAAGGCTTCCTCACCTATTCTCCATTTTCATATGACGAAATATAGCATCTGGCTCCAAAAAGTGATATTGGCATGTTTTGTATGGCCAGCAGGCAATGACTCCTCTGGATGCCAAAAAAGAAAAGATGGGAAAAACAACCCTAGGGCTCAGTTGATCTGTGACCTCAGTAAATGCTTCTATAATTTATGCATCGATAGTTCTACAAACCAGGTTATACTTAGCCTAGCTTTTGTAAGTCACTACCATTTGAGCAGGCAGTGCTTCCCAGTTTATCATGTATCTAAAATACTACAATGATGATGATCAAGTTAAGTCCAAGACTTCAAGATCTACAGAGAGTCTCATAGTCAAGGTCTGCCAGTTACAACCACCTGCATTTTGACAAGCATCTGCTGTTGTAGTATGCTTGTCTGCCAAACCACTGGTACTTCCATAGAAGTAAAAAAAAACTGATGCAAATGGAAGTCTGAAACCGCTATGTCCACGCATAAAGGAAAATGTTGGAAAAGTAGAATGTGGATGGTAACAAAGTTAACATAATGCAAATATGTAACTTTTATATCCAGGGTGTCCAAACATTTTTCCAAGAGTAACATATTCATTAATGGAAAATCCCCCAGGGGCCAACAGTCCTTCTTGCATTTTTTATTTTTTTTTTTTTTAAACATAAACATTATGGTGCTGCCACCATGAGATGAAAAGAGAAATTACACTTTTTTAACATGAGATAAATAATACATTTTAAGGTAGGGTATAGGGGCCATATAAAATCTGATCTAGGGCCACGATTGGCCCCCGGGCCAGACTTTGAACATTCCTGTTCTATATGGTCTGGGCTGCTGGGTGGAATCTGGTGGTTTATAGATTCACCTAACAAGCAACAGATCCCAGTTCAGTCCAGAGAGGAGACACAAATGCCTCAGGGTTTGCTTCATGAAGGGCATCCAGTGTAAAAATCTGTCAGTATCAAACACAGATCGACCTGCTTTGCTGACCCCTTTGTGAGTGCAGCCAAAATTAACGTTTTGTCTCACTAGTTTTAGGTACATGGAAGTGTTCAATGTAAAAGCCTTTATTAATGTGATTACATATAAATCTGTTTTTTTAGCTTTTTATTTTGGCAAGTGCCAAAAGTTTACCTTTCAAAAATTTGGGCATTAATTTGTGGAGATTGTTTTCCTGAACAACATGAAACCGATCTTACAGAGCTCAGAGCTTATTTTCTGAAATAATCCAAACGCCTATGAGAAAAATCCACCAGTGTTTGGTTGAGGGAACCAGGGCTATGCTAACAAACTGTAGCACTTTATACACTTCCTACTTTGACTGGTTTTGCTAGGTTCTGCTTACAGATCTACTGTAAATACTCACACAAGAATAATCAGAGAAAGCTTACCTGCTAATAAAATTTCTACAGTATTTACAGCATTCAGTATAGCATATTATAATGTTAAAATGTATTAATTAGCATTAAATATGGTTTATAGTTGAGGGGAATGGTATTGCAAAAAGAAAAGACATAATCATGAAAGTGAGGCCTTCATGCCCAGATACTTCCTCCAGCTCTTCTGGGGCAATGCAAACGTGTTCCCAAGGCAACAGGGAGACCTAACTTCCAGTGTGTCCAGGGTCTGCCCTGGGGTCTCATCCCAATTGAACCTGGCTCGAGGCGCTAAGGAGGCACGCTAGTCAGAGGCCCAAACCAACATAACTGGTTCCTTTTGATGTTGGAGAGTAGCGGCTCTACTCTGAGCCCCTCCCAGACAGTAAAGCTCTTCACTCTGTGCAAGACACCCTACAAAGGAAGTTCATTTCTGCTACGTGATCCAGTAACATCTTGTGATTTTTACAGAAAGGCGAGCAGAGCCTATTCTATGTGTAAAGACCACGTAACTACATCTACTTCTTGATTTTTTTAACAATATAACAGCGCGTGACATGGCTAACTGTCGATATCTACAGGGGTGATTCAAAGTAATAATGAAAAATGAAGGTGGAGTGTTGGCAAAACAACTTGTAAAACATATCTGATTTATTAAATAGACGTCTCATAGGCATCTGTCTCCTCTCCGTTGTCATCACAGCTTTTCTTGCTAATGTTCTAAAGGAGTTATTAAAAACTTTTTCACACTCCATCTTCTCTACATCACATATGTTGGCCAAGGCTGTTAGCAAGATGCTACTCATCTGTTATGATGCTAAATAACTGGGGCTCGTCCACTTGCTAATGCTAGCTGTGTTTCCATGCGAAGCTCAGATTGTAACTCTCGGAGCAGTGAAAACAGGGCTGCTCTCCTATCAGCTTACTAGAAAAACACCCGTGGTTTATCCACAATGCGCATGCACAAACCAGAAACAAGCTGCTGGTCTCTCAGTTTGCCCAGTTCAAGTGATTGTTAGCGGGAGGCCGATAGAAGCTTTGTTACAATAAAGAAATAGTCAAACAATTACAAATGTTCTTTCTTTTTGTGATAAGTTTATATGTTGATGATGATGGTACCTTAGGATCATCAACCATAAAGTAGTAAAGTAAATTTTATCAATTGATTAGTAGAAAGAGTTAGGGAATATACATAAATATATTCATCTGCTATGATCATTACAGTAGGATATGAAATGAGATTAACATTTGGTGAAAAAGGCCAAGATTGTTGTGTAATACGCTGGATGTCAAAGTAACATTTTGAGTCACTTATGTCGTCAATGCTTTGCTTAGACATGAAGAAGTCAAAATCACCTGAACTAGAAGAGGATCACATCTTTAGTTAAATGTACATTGCAAAAAGTATTTATATAATCTTATTATAAGATGCTGTATTGAGGTAGCTGTGAGTATGTGCAGGAGTGTGTGTGATAGTGAGAGTTGTGTTTATGCCCGTATGAGTACATCGTGTTACTTTGGTGAGATGAATCACAGCTGTGAGTGTGACTCATCTTGTCTCCCAAGTCACACAGCAACATGAAAGACACCTAATGTTCTCCGATCGAGACAGTACACACACACAGTGCACATTCATTGTTGGTCACAAGTTGTTCTTGTTTGTTTTGATCACATTTGGCTTTTAGTTCAGTTATTGTCTGATGTTTGATTTTTTTTTTTTTTTTGCATTTTATTGTCGGACTGACACACTCATCATCCAACAATCTGCTCATGATAAAATATTACATTTTGTTTTGTTTGTTTGTTTTGTTTTGGTGCCTCTGTTATAATGGTTACATTGACCACTGCACTACAATACCTCTTGTATTCTAAGTTATAACCATAAATGAACTTTTTTTCTTTTTAAAAAAAATAAAAGCAACTACAGGAACTGCATATTGTGTGTTATGTTTGAAGAATATCTCCCTTTCTTCCTTTCTTCCTGTGGCAAAATCATTAACACATCATGCCTGCATATAACATCCGTGCCATCACAGGGACTATTTTCTCCCCCAGTTGTCAACATGCTCCTTACACCTTGAGCTCATGTTTGAGTGGCTGATTTGAGCAGCTAGATTTATTAGCAAGTGCATGTATGTGCATAATGGGATAGAAAAGTGTGAGCTGTGCCAGCGTTTCCTGTGAAGATGGTAGGCTGATACGCTCCACTGGCGGCGGAGCTCGGAGTGTGAGTCACGCTGTTGTTACAGAGAGAACCATACAACCGAGGACTGGGTTGCAGGCCCATCCATCCCTCATGTGTGTGCGCTGTATCGCTTGATACTCTTGAGTCTACAGATTTGATATGATAGTGTAGCATCTCATCTGCTGTGGAGTACAAAGCTGGAATTTCTTTTAAATAGGGTGTTGGCAGTGCTCAAAGCAGCTTGCTTGGCATGAGAAGTAAATTTAAATCAATTCTAATTTTATATTTCATCATAATTCTCCACAAATAATTGTAAAAAATGTTCAATATAAAAACAAGTAAAGTAACCACAGAATCATAAATATTATATTACCAGATCACAATTATTGGTTCATTAATGTGTCTCATCACTTAGATGATGCAGATGGAGATCGTTTTAGTTACATGCTGCTCGGCAGCACATCTGTAATAACAATGCATATTATAGTAGTAGAATTATATTTTAAACCCAGAAAATCAGAAAGCTGTTTTTTTTTTTACATAAATCATTTTAGATATATTTTTAAATGGGTCTAAAACATGTTCAGTGCCTGACAAGGAAATAAAAACCAGGCTAGTTGCTCTGCAAGCCACTTACAAGCACAGAATAATGCTATTACTCTATACGTGGCATAATAGCATGTGGATGTTATTATGATAGCATCCACATGCTACATTAACATAGATATAATATTACCATGCTGATATTTTCAGGCATGGACATTTTAGCACCTTGAATTAGTGTGTTAAAATTCGCCCAGCTTTGCTAATTGTTCTGTTGATTATCAACTAAAATACGCTGAATTTTAAATGTGCTAAACAAAAACTTAAGAAATCCCTGGGGCGTAACAGTTAAAAAAGTAACAGTTTGCCCTGGGGCGATGATGCGTGTGTGCATCGTGTTTTGTGGGTGTCTTTTTAGAAATTAGTGAGGCACAAAAGTAAACATGGGGCTAGATTTGAAAGGTTTTCTTTAAAGGTCCAGTCAATCATATTTTGAGGGTGTTTAAGAGAAAAAAGAATATTTTACTTAAATAGACACAGAATAGTGTGTTATTATTTCTTACAATTCTCATGAAATTCTTATTAATCTATTAAAAATCTACACGAGCAGGCACCGGGTAGTGGAATATGTGGCTAGAGACCAGCCACATGTATAGCACACTAAAGGCAGAGAAGAGAAGTGGTAGGCATTCACGTGTTGTGGACGGACATTTAAATTCGTGCTTGCACCTCCAGACTCAAGACATGAAGGATGATACCTGTTTTATCATCAGAGAAGGGGTTCCCTGCACCAAAGAAATGAAAACGCAAAGGAAAGAGACAATGCCACCAGCATCTTAATAACATTTAATCCTCTCCCTCCTTACCTCAAAAGCCTGATCTGCTAACCTGAAGTCGGGGTTATAACTAGAGATGGCACGATACCACTTTTTTATGTCCGATACCGATACCGATATCATAAATTTGGATATCTGCCGATACCGATATGAATCCGATATAGTGTGTTTTTTAATCAATAAAACTGTTTTTTTAATATCTTGCTGCATTTTGTATAAGTTCATACTCAAGTTTAAATAAACAACAACACTAAAGCTATTCTGTTATACCTGTATGTAAAAAATACACTGCGCCCAAAATATTTCATAGTTCAGCAACACTGATCAATCTAATAAACTTAAACCTACTCCATCCTCCCTATTCTGGTATTTTAAAGAGTACCTAGCAGAAATATTAAGCAACCTAACTAATAGGGTTGCAAACTCCCAGCAAAAGAAATTAGGGAACCACCCCCCACCCTCCACCTCATGATGCTTAATCGATGTAATCAACTTTAATTTGATGCAGTGTGAAAAAAAATGCACAGAAATAAATTATTTTTCAAGAATAATTAAATAGATTCAACATCTTTCTTCTACAGAATTGCAGACTGCACAGATGGTATCTTCCCAAAGGAAAAAGTACTATAGCTTACTAGGGTATATAGACTTAACAGTTACTATATACAGTAATGGACTTCTATACATTTTACATCAGATTAAAACTTTGGGTGTAAGATTCAGATAATTATTTATTACAAGCTAGACATTTTAAATGAGAATAAGAAAAAAAAGTATGTCTTTGTGCCCCCTTTTCCCTGTTCATGCCCTATCGGCCCCCCTGGCTAAACTTTGCTAGATCCGCCCCTGCACAGTTACCAGCCGTCAGCTACGTAGAAAAGGATCCTGGTGTAGAAAGTAATATTCAATAAATTCTAACAGCAGCTTATCAAGGTTAAAGGTGCTGCTGTTGTTCAGCCGCTGGTTTCCTCTTTCTGGTGCAAAGTGGGCCAAAAACAAAGAAGAGAGACGGACTCTCGACAGAAAAGCCGATCAGCTGATCATTAAGCAGTTTCATGATTGAAGTAGCCGCAGGAAGGTGAGGGAGAGAGAGAGAGGCAGTCGCTCCATATATCGGTTGTTAAGCTTAACATGGGAACGCTTTACAAACATTCAGAGATGAACTTACACACTTGCTTTACTTCTCTCTGGGATAACTTCCTCGGAGATGAAATGCTGGTTTGGTAGCAAGGCTACAAATACACACAGCCGCTCTATCACATGACGCACACTGCTCCGACGTGCTACGGTTATGAGCCGAGTTACGCCGTGTCGCAAGTTTTGTGAGGTGCTTTTTTGATATTTAATGGATCGGATTACATTTTTTATTTCTCTCCGATATCCAATCCAGTAATTTACGTCAGTATCGGACCGATACTGATACCTACTATCGGATCGGTCCATCTCTAGTTATAACACAAAAAAACACATGCATAAACATGCTCATTATTCCTGATATTGTCACAACTGGATCCTGGAGTGCCTAGAACTGTACAAATTCAGAGCCTTCATCAGGAACCCAATGGGGATTTGGCGAACAGCACTAGGGGCCAACTTCAAACCTATAGCACAAATCATCATGGAGTGTGGGATCTACCAAGGAAATGCTCTGTCCCCACTGCTGTTCTGCATCGGTCTGAGCCCCCTCAGTGAGATCATTGACAAGACTGTCTATGGAATGGAGCAATCATCAGCCACCTCCTCTACATGGATGACATCAAGCTGTATGCCAAGAGTGAACGAGACATCGATTCACAAGAAGCTGGAGACGTACCAAGGCCTGAGAGAAGAACTCAAGAAGATGTGGAGGGTGAAGGTAACAGTGGGCACTCAGTGCAGTGACCCCCGAGCTAGGTGAGCGGCTCCAGCAGATCCCAGAACAAATAAATCTGAGAACTCTGTCCAGAAGAGCACAGTCCTAGTCGTAGAGGACACAGGGTTGAAGGACAGACTGCCCTCAGGGGTGAGAGACCATCAGTGCAGTGAATATAGAAAAGCCTGGCCTTGCCTCACCATTACCTATACAGCACTGACCTTGCAGACAGACTCCAGAAAAATGTGACCTATGTGAAAAACATAGAGCTGAGGGTGGGGAATGGCATTCATGTGAATTTCAGCAGAGGGGGAAAAGACAGCAATGCAGCAGCAGATAGAGTCTCTCTTCCACTTTCATTTGTCATTACATGCCCTCAGGCTGAAATTAACATTTGCTTCTAAAAGTACCAAACATGCACAGGGCTCCATTACAATTGAAGCAACAGCAGGCAATCACATTGCCAATGAACCCATCAAAATTTTCGAAATGGTTACGGTTGACCACGCTCATGTCTCACCCATCAGGACATAAAGAGATGTTATTTCCCTCCGCAACCAAAACTCAATCTAAGCATTTGCAGTGGCCACATTCTTATTTGAGCAGCGCAATATACAGCCCATCATCACCATGAAATATTCAGCTGCAGCCCACTGTGTGCTGCATTCGTGCAGGAAGCTGACAGATTGCCCAGTATTATGAAGAAAGTCATGTCAGTCAAATGTTTCTCTTCACTTCATTTCACTATTTTAGTGAAAGGAAAGTTTTGCTTTCTGGCAATATAGTACAGTGTGTACCAGTTTAGACAGAACTAGCCCTCACATGCACTCTCTGTTCGAGATGTCCTCTACCACCCCCAACCACTCGACCTCAGCTGAACTGATTTTAGAGGCTCTGAAGATGCAACGAGGTCTGCCGGGCAGTCCAACACCCCATTTCATCAGCTCAAAGTCTTCATTACCAGAGGCCGACCTCCTGCAAAAGAAAATCCGCAGAGAATATGAGGCAAAGGAAAGAAAACAAAGATGATTAGAGGTATATTCTCCAATTAGACACTTCATTTACAAGATTCTGAGTGGAAATTGCAACAATTAAATCACAGAATACTGAATCGGCTCAGAGCAAATGAACGAAAAAAACCAGTGCTTAATAAGAAACCTGATAATTTCAATGAAAACAACCAAATTTAGAGTACATTAATGATCATTTGTCACATTGAGAGGTCTTAGGCTAACCCTAATCATCACTGTGGTTATTTTTGATGTGATGTTGCTATGGTGCTGAGGTAATTAAGTTTCCTTATTAGAAACGCTTGAGGTAGTATTGACAAGAAAAGAGAATGAGACGTTCTTATATTTATAAAGTTAACTGATGAATCTGAATAATTGAAGCTCAGTCAATCATTTTCTGAAACACTTCAATGTTTTCTCTTCAGAAAAACTAAAGAATGTTTTTCTGAACAATTTCAGCTGATCACATGTGCTATTAAAAAAAATAAGTATTTTTAGGGAAAACACAATTTGTATGGTTAAAGACTTAATTGTTCATTATTGCAGTAATGCCAAAAACACATGAGCTTCTTATATTTTAATTACTCTCATGTTTGGCTAATGTTGCTTTATTATTAAAGATTGCTCGCAGTCTTACATCACAGCCTTTTGAACACTTTGAAACAACTTTGAGTGCTGGCAGGAGGTTAACAGGAGCTTCTGCTGGAAGAGAGCTAAACTTTGAACTACAAAGTTTTATCAAGACTAGTTTTCAGTTGAGGCAGCGGGGATGTGAAATTCCAAACCAGTCAACCAGGAATTCTTTGCTGCTGAGTTTAGACACTTTGAAAGAGTTTGAAAACATGGCTTGAGGCTACTATTGTAACTGTTGTGCAAGTAGGCGCTTAGCAAGAGCTAACTCAAACTTCAGTTTACACATAGGTTTATAGTTCACACACTAATTCTGAACAAAGTTTGCAGTCAGAATGACTACACTAGAACATCCTGACCACCTGCACACAGAGCCTTTGAGCCTTGTAAGTTGGAAGGTGGGGCCTCCATGGATCCATCTTTTTTGTTCAGCACATCCCACAGAGGCTCGATTGGGTTAAGAGATAGAGGAAAAATTAAAAACAGCAAACAGATCAGTGCAGGACCGTGACAATTCGGAATTTCATTGTTTCATTGTCTCTGGCCTTTAGCAGTACTAGAATTCTATTCAATTCAATTCAGGTTTATTTATACAGCACCAATTCATAACAACAGGCACTTTAAGGTGCTTTATATTGTAATAATACACACTGAGAAAATCCAACAATCATATGACCTTATGAGCAAGCATTCCTTTCCACTGTTTCTTTGGCAACAGTGGGAAGGAAAAACTCCCTTTTAGCAGGAAGAAACCTTCAGCAGAACCATGCTGGAGGTTTCTAGTAATACACAAATAATACAGAAAACAACTCTGAGGACCATGTAAGGGTTAAGAGGCTTTTGCTGTGTTTGTTCACAGATTTTCTGTAGAGCTTAAGGTTTCACACTCGGTAATAAGGATCCCCGAAACAGACAATTTATACAAAAGTAACAGTTTCCACAGACACGAGGTGTTTACTACTTTCATTTTAACAGAACTCATAAGACCGCAGAGGCGCTGGAACAGAAAAAAATATGTACAAATCAAAAGCTTGTGGTCTTAAAAACACCCAAACGTCACATGAAATCTTATATTTATAATGTTGTAATATTAATACACCTGCACGCCCACTTTGATTGGAGCAACTACTCACTGCTTCCCCGGTGGCTGCTGCAAGTCCTTCATGCAAAAGCAGGAAATAACTGAGTGAAGAACGAGGACTGCAGAGCAGACGAGCTGAGGGGAGCAAAAAAAAAAAAAAATTAAAGCACTTCATCACAGGATAACTTCAGGAATACATTAAACATTAGATATTGGTGATATATAACTGTGTTAGGTGATTTTGGGCTGAATTTTAATTTCAGTTTTAATAACTTGCGAGAAAGAAAGAAAAAAAAAGTCTATCTTTCTTGCCCAACAATTTCATTTACCGTGTTGATCCATCTTGGTTAAGTATTTATGAGGGGAGGGTGATAATAAGGTGGCTGAATTCAAAGCTGCAGGTGTGCAAAGGCGGATCTTAATAAAGAGGTAAGTAGCATGTTGAATTATTATACTATCTTAAGAATAATGTGCTGTGAAATAAGTGGGAATGTGTGGCGCACGCTGTCATAACAGCGCATCTCAATGAGAATTAAATCTGAGTTTAAATGTAAATGTGTATGTTTAAAGGAGGGGGCAGCATATAAGGTTACCCGACTTAGTGAGGCAACTGTCATAGCTGATAAGAGTGATGAATGGCAAATAAGGATTTTTGTGTTTAGAAGGTATCGTGGTTGGACAGTGTTTTCTTAAAGATTATCTCTTTTTCTTCCTTCCCTACAATGTCAATTTGAAGTCAATTGACAGGAGAGTCCAAACGCGTCGCTCGAGCTAATCAAAAGTTTGCATTGTGAAAAAGTTACCCCCGCCCTCCCTCACACACACACACAGACCCCCTCCTTTGTCTGAAACCCATCAGGAGATTTGGCACAGTCAAACACCTCTGCGTATTTGCAGTCACCACTGGTTTGTTGAGCATTAAAAATGTTAATTGGAATTTTTTTAAAAAAAGGAAAGAAAGAAATATATCGCATTGCCATCCCACCTCCTCCAGTCACAGGCTGTCAAAATGCAATATTCCAAATTAGATTGTATTTGGATAATCTTTTGAACTGTAATAGGTTTCCAGCCTGCAGGCATATTACTATTGGCACATCATTATTAAACAAAAGTGACACCGAACCATCACTTTGCAGGCGGCGCCAGATAAACGCTCGACACCATGCAAATAATATTAGTTCTGCTTCCAGAGTCACTGGCTTATCTCTGGGATGCTATATTGGGTTCATATCCCTGTCGGCTGGCGAGGGCCTTCTGACGGAAGTGTCTAAATTTATGAGTAGCCCGTATGTGTGAGGTGCATGTATGAATAGGCTGCTGTGTGCGTGCGTGCCCGTTTGTGTAACGTGTGTATCCCACATTAAGGCTTTTATATGTAAATACTGTGTTTGTGTGTGTCAGTGTGTGTGTGTGTGTGTGTGTGTGCTTGCTTGTGGGCGTGTGTGCAAAAAGCAGCTCCATTCATATGTAAATAGGCAGTGTATGCGTGCCTGTATGTGCAGCGGCGACCCATATCATGGCGTAATGAGATCCGCCACTGTTGGTTACCCTCAGACAGCGGTAATTATGGCTGCAGTGAAAAGGAGTGATGCTGAAGGCAGGATGGACGCTTACACACTAACAGATTGAACCACACACAGGGCCTCGGTTCACACACTGACAGCCCGGCTCCAGGCAAAATGACGACCCGTCCCGTTTGGCACCGGGATGGCAATATGACTCGGTTAACCACGTATGATAAATTAGACGTGCATCTGCTTTCTAATCAGCTTTCCAAAAGCTGCATACCTGGTCGAATATTCAATTCCAGCAAGACAGAGGACATTCGCAGACATGTCGTGTCAGTAAGGAGTGGATAAGAGGAGACAGCGTGACGCAATGAGCTGCCAATAAAAGACAAACAAGCAATACAAAAAAGAGAAAAGGCATTTGTCTTTTCATTCAGCCATATCATGGAACTCGTTCAGTCTGAAAGTGCGTCCAGGAACGCCAAATTGAACATTACACCTTTCTAACGGCGAGTGAAGTGCTCTATAGGTTTGGTGAAATGGGCCAAAAAAGCGCATTCTTTACTGAAATGGGCGAAAACCTGGTTTGTAAAACAATGAGCGGTGCATTCCACAAAAAACATCATCGTTTCCATGGAGCTATTATATTCTACAATAAATTGTTAAAAATAATAACAGCAAGAGAGTGCAAACCTCCTCCGAGCAGCTCACTCTCTGAGCAGCATTTACTTTTAACAGCATCGTATTTTGAATATATTCATGTTGGTTTCTTTGACATCATGACAGACGTTTACTTTGATTACACAAACATTATGTAGAAGTACGTCATGAATAATATGTATAGATGTCTAAATAAATGGACCTGAATAACTTGAGCTTATTATTTAATATCATACTGCAGTAAATTTCTGTCTAACTGAGCAGCTCATTCTCTTTCTCTTGAAAATACTTTATTTAAAGATGAAACATATTTTGGGGTCAACTTGAAAGAAAGGCAGATGTGAAATGTAAAAGTGAGGTCAGAGGTCAAATGTGACACGATATTTTCAAACTATAACGCAGCATTTAGAATCCCCATATACCAGAATCATTTCCTAAATGCTGCAGATACAAACAAAGGCAATATAAATGTAAGCATCGTTTTAAAGTAAAAGACATTTTATGAAATTTGACCTTATTTGACCTTAAAGAAAAGGTCAAAGGTCCAAAATAACGCGATATTTAGAATCCCCTAATGTTGTCAATACAAACAAGACAGTAAGAAACATATAGCTCTGTACAGTATTATTGTCAATTTGACCTTCAGATCAATCTCTTGACCTTGCAGGACAGGTCAGAGGTCAAATGCGACATTTTAAATGTTTATACAGTACAATCTATAGATCAGGGGTCCCCAATCCCAGTCCACGAGGGCCGGTGTCCTGCAGGTTTTAGATCTCACCCTGGTTTAACACACCTGAATCACATGATTAGCTCATTACCAGGCCTCTGGAGAACTTCAAGACATGTTGAGAAGGTAATTTATCCATTTAAATCAGCTGTGATGGATCAAGGAGACATCTAAAACCTGCAGGGACACCGGCCCTCGTGGACTGAGATTGGGGGCCCCTGATCTATAGGTTGACAGTAAACACCACACTTGTAAACATCATAGTTTCTAAGTTGTAACGCTGCGTCAATTTTAAACCAATAAATCATTATGTTGACCTAGAAGACCTTGTTGGATGTAAGCAAAATTTTAACTGAGTGTTAACATGACCCCACTCTACACCCCTACAAAGTTTTTTCAGAATTCATTCAAAACTTTTCGAGCTTGTTAACAGACAGAATGATGGCGCGCACGCAAGCTACCAAATACATAACCTCCATGGCTGAGGTAATAAAGGTCCTTTAGACTTTGACTGGCAATTTATATACTTGTTTCCTCTTGTGAAATCCCATAAAGGCAAAATCATTACGTTGATTCATCAACTAAAGGCTAACACAGTGTAGCCAATTCCTCAGTTCCACAAAGTGTTTCTACTTACTACAAACATGGCTACTGTCATTTATTTTGAGTCAGGTACATATATTCAGTACAGCTGCTTTAAACACTGGCTAAAGCCAAAATGTGTATCTGGTCATTGCTAAAAATAGTCCCCAGTAAATTCATTGTTTATTTCTGTCTGAGTAACAGTTCCTAAAAACTACAGCGTCCAGCTGTTTCTGGAAGTTGTTGACTTAGCAAATTCTATATTTATGAGCTATGGTTAAAAATGTGCTTATTTGGAGCCAGCGAGGTTGGATGAAGCTACGTAAAGAAGTCAGAATCGAAGCACTGAAACACAGACTGAGCCTCTGTTGGTCTGAAAATAAATAGAATATCACAACATACTCAAGCTGATATCGTTGCGTTGGTGTTGTTCTTAGATCACCAAGAATGTTGGTTCAGGTTCAACACTGCAAGTGACCAACCACAATATAGTGATGTCACAGCTTTGTGACATGGAAGCACCATCACACCCTAACCCTAATTATAGCCCCATAACCCTAACTCTAACCACGATCACATCCTTACCCCAACCCCAACTCTAACCGCTCCCCTTTGGGATTTTTTTCCTAAAAAAACAGGATTTTTTTACCAAGTCACAAAGCTATGACATCATAATAACTTGATTGGTCGGCTGCAATGTTGATCTTGGAAAAATATTACTATGTTGATCCAGAAACAACAACAAAACAAGGATATCAGGTAGACCATGACCACATATAGCTTCATGCTTTCCATTTTAGAATTTGACTGGTTTAGGAACACTTTAGAATTAGAGAGTTCAGATGGGAAATAACTTGGGTTTTGACTATCATTTTTAAAGGCAATATACATGCTATATATTTACTCTATGTTATATATTACTGCCAACAATCATCAACACACTGTTCAGATTTATCATTTGTCCAGCTTCTTTGGGATAAAAAAAAACTCCATTAAAAACCTAAATCTTAACTAAAGGTCTATTTAATCCAGGATAGCATTAATGCAGGCAAGCTAGAAAGCCAAGCTCAGCAGCAATCCTGGCAGATCAGCTGATCTTAATACCAGATGACATCAGCTCATGCATATGGCTCAGCTGATGTCCTTTCACACATTTAATTGGTAAATATCATATAGGGTATGCCATTTAAGCTGCTTTAGCGTGCTTACAGTTGCTGCACATCTGCAAACTGCTTTGGAACCCGCCAAAGCCGCCGCTATGCCAGCTCTTCATTTCATGCTGTATCTGACTTGAAGTCTGATCAGTTGTTGTTGATGCCTGCTCTGCTCTGCTCTGTGTTGGGTGTTTTCATGGTGGACTCCCTGCTTCTGACTTTTCTGCATACACATGGAAGGATCAGGCAGACCCACATGGAATCATGCTGCTAGATATAAACTACATCTTCTTTTGACCACAGTGGGCCTGACTGAAAGAGCTTTTTTTCTCAGATTTTCAGTTCTCACAACAACATTCTGCTGTAAAAATTTGGGAGTCTTTCGGCAAAAACACCATAACTCACTTTGTAACATAAAACTATCAATCACTGGTCTTTTCACAAAGAAAGCTTTTCATGTTGCTGTTCTACAAATATAGATGCACATCCATCCAGTGGTATAAAATCCTGCAGGAAAAGTTTCTGTGTTGCGCTGTAACACTGCAGAGGAAACCCAAAAAAAAAGATTTTTCTTTTTTTAAAAGTTGTTAAAACCTATCTAACAAACAGCCCAAAAAGGAGTTAAAAGAGAATGAATAGCTCTAACAGACATTACATACTGCAACCTCCTTTAGGTAAAGGAGTACACGTGTAGTATATGGGTGTATTGTACGTAGCCAGCATTCTTCTCCTGACCGCACAGACGTGATAGAGCAGATGTTGAATATTGCTGATGCTTAGATCTGTTAATGACTGCAGCTGTGGCCATTCAAAAATGCATATGCCCCTGGTCTTTGTGTGGGAGGGGCAGAGAAGGGGGGGTCTTTCCCTGACGCCATGGTTAAAAGTAAATTTGCCTTCCTATTATAACTGTTTATGCTGTGTAGATAAAATCCCAGTTAAAGCAAAATGATTATTTACTGGATACATTTTTAATATTGAAATCAACAATTGGTGGTTAAATGTGATGGGTCATCAAAGCTTATAGGACATAAACCTGAAAACACTTTTCATTGCGGTAATGGAAAGGACTCACGATTGATGGTAACATTATAGAGAAAAAGGCATGTCCCATCTTCCATTTGTAACATTTGTCATCGCTGTAAATGTCCTTGTCCTACTCTTTCTCCTCCAGAGAGCCCCGACTCCATGCTCCGATGTTGCTGACAGGCTGTTCTACCTGATAGGTGCTACATCCTGTTTACACATTGACAATCAAGCTAGGCGAGCCCTGATTTATTCTCTTGGTACTTGCCTTGAACCTTTCAGCCACAGTCTCGCTCTCTTTGCATCTCTCCATCTCTTAATGCTTGTGTTCTGTCCCTGCTTGTCTAAATGCCTAATGGGCTCCATACAGACACGCGGTGTCTTTTATGGCGAGGGTCCCTCGATCAAGTGCACGTTTCCATGGCTCATATATGCAACACAGAGGGGGAAACATAAAGGATGTGGCAATATTCTATGGATGCAACCCATCGGCCATCAATATGTAGCACTCAGAGCAGCACACGCGCATTATCCATTTTCTACAGCTTTTTACTTCCATACTTCTTTAAATGGCAGATATATAAAAAGGCAGTTTTTTCCCCTCCAAATTGCAAAAGCTTGTCAATACTGCTAGCTTAGCGGTCCGGAATCGAAAATAGATCTAATCACGGTAGCTATAATGTAAACCGAAAATGAAAAAGCAATGCAAAGTTCTTTAAAAAGCAACACTGCCTGTGGTGCTCGCTTCTTGGCATGATGTGAATGTAACAGAATCACTGTGACTCAAACAGCAGGGTGCCTGTTCCTTTTTCTAAGAAATATATTTTATTCTTTTTTTAGCAGTTTGCTTCTGACATTTGATGTGTTAAAAACACACACACGCACACTCACACACACCTTTGGATATAACATAGAGGATGGATGTTCAAAAGTGAGAAACTTGGACCATGAAAACATGGAAAGTGACTCAGAAGAATTTGCTGCATGCATCACTACTTCAACACCTACATCACTTTGTTTTTTTGGAGCAGCCACTGCACGAAGCCCTCACGAGGCAAAAGAGGAGAGTACGAACTGTGGATGCCAAACAGGCCAAACGAGGAGAAGAGTGTTAAACCTCCACAGGCAGCCCACAGATGTCGTGCCGCTCCTTACACCCAACCGGCGTGAGTGGATCAAACTGGCAGCCAATCAAATAAAGCTGTAATGCTGCCTACTTTTATTAAATCCACAGTGCACCATTGACAAAACAATAGGTAAAGAGAAACATGACACAAGGAGCAGAGGCATCCCAGCTCTGCAGCAGGCATAAGGTGTTTACACTGGAGATGCTGATTCACTATTTTCAATCAGCAGCAACTATCGAGTGATAGTTTTATTACATTCATAGTTCCCAGAAGACACTGTGCGCTCTATATTGTACAAGTAATTGTTTGATATCTTCTATGTATTTCAACAGCTGCTGTCTGTCTCAGAAGACACTCCTAATTAGCTTGCAGTGTATTCTTTACTTAAGGGAAACCTATGCGAAGAGGTTGCTCCATATTATTAAGCACACCCACTTCTCGTGCGATAGAGAGAGAAAGATCTTTCAGAAGATGAAAAGCGTGGAAAAGATCAGTGTCTCACAAGAGGCATGAAAGCTGAAGAGAAGATAACGGGACCCTGAAAACATTTGCAAGTAATTTGGCGCATAGATGAATTTGGTGAGATAAAGGCTAATTAAGGAAAATCAACAGATGATAGTCCTGTGCACAGATGTGAGTTCATTCATCATCCCGGGCGCCAAGATAAAGCAGGAATAATGCAGCTTCACGAGGTCCACTCATTACACAAATGTCGCACCATGAGACTGGTTCGCTCACAGACTTGTAACCATGTATGACTTTTAATAAATGAAAGCCATCTAGACACTCTTGGGATGTCCTTGGATTTCTGTTGAACGCCTCTGTCTCTGACCTATTAAAGAAAGTTTCCATCAAGCAAATTAATCGACAGCTTTAAAAAAAAGAAGAGAGAAAAAAGAAAAGCAGCAACTTATTATTTGAGACTGCTGGTCTCAGTCTCAACAACCTCTTCATGCACAATCCTCTAAAGCCTGGTAGCCACTGCTAACCAAAGCTTACAAAGATGTTTTCAGTATTGTGATGCCGCGCTCGGTGTTCCAGGTGAAGGGACTTTGACTTGGTAAGTGAGCATAGACTGTATACAAAAGATGCATGCAACCTCATACATGCTATTTTGACTCCTCATTTTAAAGCCTCAATGCTAATGTCACAATGTTGGCTTTTTGAAGCTATAATTGGAAGGAGAGGGTGATGCGCTATCAGCTAATGATGCTAACAAGTTTGGTCATGCACTAGCATTCATTTACTGGCATAAACTTGCTCATTTGTGCTAATTAGCAGGTGTGATCACCAAAACTTGAGCACAGACTTCACGAACACAGGCTGCAAGTCACAATATTTGTCAGGTATATTCACAGAGATGCTCTAAAAGATATCAGCACCTTATTCCTAGTGCTGAGAATCTTGAGCAGAGGGGAAGCTGAGCAGATGGTGAGGCTACCGTAACCTGTGTCATTAAACAAATAAACTTTAGTTTTTGGGACAAAGACTAAACATGGATGCAACCTCAGGGATGGAAACATGAAGCTAATCCAGAAGTACCTTGAATCTGCATTCTATGTGAAGGTCACCAGATGGCGATAGTTACAGTTAACTTCTATTAGTCCAGTAGAAGGAAAATGGCTTCCGTTTTGACCTCTTTAAACACCTTTCAGGTAAAGTACCATATCGCCCCAATACAGCATTCAGCTCTCAGACTGCGGCCTGACTTATGGCTCTAAGGGTATTTAAAAGCAGAATGGGAGGCAGAGTCTTCAGGTTTCAGGTCCCTCTTCTATAGAACCAGCTTCCAGTTTGGATTCGGGAAACAGACACTGCCTCTACTTTTAAGATTAGGCTTAAAACTTGATTTTGATTAAACTGGATCAGGTGAGCCTGAATCTTCCGTTAGTTACGCTGCAGTAGGTGTGGGATCCTGGGGGAATCCAATGATGGATTGAGTATTTCCTCTTCTTCACTCTCTTTTTCACTCTCTCTGCATTTAATTTTTTTTTTTTTTTTTTTTTTTTTTTTTTTTTTTTTAGAAAGAGGGGCAATACATATTAATGAACATTTTAATAAATGTAAATATGCCAGATTATAGCCTTGGGCTAATTTCCATCTGCAGACCCTCTGGCAGGTTGGTGTTAAACACAAGTTAGTAAAAACATACAGAGACACTATTTACAGGTCATGTAACAGAGACAAAAACAGTCATCACATTATACTAGAACAAACAAATGACAAGAAGAGTGGACACAGAGGACAGCATAGATAACAATAACGGAAACACATCAATTATATTGCACAAACCCCAGTATTGCATATGCCCTGACTATCGTGATATTGCGTTCACCCATTGCACTAACAGTTGTTTCCCTTTTAGTAATACACTAACTCTTTTTCCCGTCCAATATAAAGCATGATTATTAAACATGATCACATGTTTGTGTGTCCCTCAGCCGCCCTTTTAAGTGACTCTTAAAGATGGGTAGACTTGTACTTTCCCTCACTGACAGTGGAAGACTATTCCAGAAGCTCACTCCCTGGTATGACAGAGCATTCTGTGAAAAGGTGGTCCGCCTGAATGTCAATTCACAATCACCTCTAACAGTGGCTCGAGTCAGTCGAGACCCGGCAACACTGCTAGATTTTTGTTTAATAAAATCACTCATTGGTGGAGGCGCCAGACCATGTATAACTTTGTATATTAGACAGGCAGATTTAAATAATTTGAAATTAGTAAAATTTAAAAACTTGTATTTATCTAAAATTTGACAATGGTGATATGAAAAAGGTTTTTTATCTAATATTTTCAATGCTCTTTTGTAGCATACTTCAATTGGCCCAATAGCAGCAGAGCTCGTATAGGACCAACTTGTAATACAATATTCAATATGAGCCAGTATCATAGAATGCAGGAATGTAATCGCTGCTGTGTCTGTTAATGATGTGCGGATATGTCTAAAGTTCTGTATATTAACATTTACAGTTTTCACTACTTTTCTAATGTGTTTTTTAAAGGATAATTTAGAGTCTAGTAGCACTCCCAGATACTTAAATTCCTCAACATTAATTAATTCTTGTGCACCCAAGCAAACTTTTACTGCAGCCACGGTTGTTTTAGGTTTACTAAAAAACATTGATACGGTCTTTTTAATTATTATTAATCTCTGGCTCTCTTCCACAGGATGTTTTTGTCCTGTCTTCCTCCCCCCTCCCCCCATCTGGTCGTGGCAGATGGACTGAGCCTGGTTCTGCTGGAGGTTTCTTCCTGTTAAAAGGGAGTTTTTCCTTCCGACTGTCGCCAAATCGTTTGGTCATAGGGGCTTGCTGGGGTCATTGTCCTGTTGAAAGATAAGTGGTGGTCCAACTCAGCACAACCTGAATGGGATGGCATGGATGCTGTGTTAGCCATGCTGCTTCAGTGTGCGTTCAATTTTGAATGAATCCCCAACAGTGTCAGCAGCAAAGCACCCCCACACCATCACACCTCCTCCTCCATGCTTCATGGTGGGAACCATGCATGTAGAGACCATCCGTTCACCTTTTCTGCGTCGCACAAAGATACTGCAGGTGGAACTAAACATCTCAAAGTTGGATTCATCAGACCAAAACACAGATTTCCACTGGTCTAATGTGTTTCTTGACCCAAACAAATCTCTTCTGCTTCTTTTCCTTAGTTGTGGTTTCTTAGCAGCTATTTGACCATAAAGGCCTGATTCTCCTCTGAACAGTTGACGTACAGACCACATCTTGAAGACCAAGGGTTTGCAACACATATTTAGAGTTACTTATCAAGTTAAGAGTCAAGAGTTATTCATGCGTCACACATTTCAGAGATTCAGGGAGACTTTATTATTCCCAGAAGGAAATTTAGTTGTCGTAGCAGCATACATACAATAGACGTCAAGCACTCAGACAAAATGAAGTGTAGAAACAGAGATATTAATAGATAAATAAAGATAAATATATAGCTAAATATAAAGATATCAGTATAAATATAAACAGAAATATAAAAGGACAAAAGTATATTGCATGGCATATAAAAGTAACAGAGTGCAGTGAGGTGTGTTTAATCCTGCTCTGCATGTGTGGATCTGACCCAAGTGGATGAATTCCATCAGACAGTGAGGTCGAAGAAATCTGTTGCTGAATCTGCTCTTCACATTGTCGAGTGTGTTACGGAGGGGGTGGGAGTCGTGAGTCATTGCCCATGAACTTGTCCATGAATATTTGATGTCTTCAGTAAAAATAGTAGTAAAAATAAAGAAAAACCATTAAATGAGAAGGTGCGTCCAAACGTTTGGTGTTGTAGGTCTTCAGAAACCAGTGGGCGAGGCCCATCTTTTATACTGCCCCAAATGGTCATCAGATGAACTGCAGTTATTGACTCTTCTGCACTGGCTTCAATTTTCAGCCCTTGAGGTTTCCACTTAGTGTACCGTGCTCTACCAAGGTCAGGTGGGGGGGCAGAGTGGGGATGTGTGCAGAAATAATGGGGACCAAGATGGTCAGTCCCTTTAGGATCCTCAAGGGTCTCAAAATGACCTCTACAAGGTATGTGGAGTTCCTAACTGAGCATTTCTTGAGAAATGAGCTATGTGGAAGGAAATGATTTCCATTCTGGCCAAAGCACCATCCCATGTTACACAGAAAGCCACTGACTCATGGGTTGCTATGGGAATAAAAAGAAAAAAAAATGTCATGGTGTGGCTGCCACTACGCTCTGACCTTAAACCTATGAGAACCTGTGGAGACTCCCTAAAACAGAAACTATGAGGGTGGGCAGCAGTACACCTCAAAACAGCAGGTCAGGGAGGCAATACTGACAACTATACATGAACCAAAACTTCCCAGGATGTTAGGAGGTCAGACAGACATTCAGAAACAATTAAGAGGAACTAGTCTTGTTTTAAAAAAAATCCTTTCATCTCAGTTTTAAACAACTTAAATATTTTTAAAAATGAGTCAACACTATAATGCTTTTTTCCCTGACAGGCCATTGTGTTTCTTTCTGTCGCTGCCAGCTAAGGCTACGGACTGAACTCTGTGCGAACAATTGAAAATGGGCAAACAATTGTGTAATTAGTTGTGACATACTCTATGTTTACTTTGTATACTTGTGACTTATTTCCTGAGCAGAGGAGCCAAACTGTAAGCTGGTGACGCCTCGGCAGAAAGACAATTTCACTGGTGATGATTTCATTTATTATTTTTGTCAGTGAACTCCGTGGGCAGATAAGCATGATGAAACCAGCACACGAAGCTGAGTGGCAGAAGCAGCTGACATGTTTGCTCAGATGTGTCACTGCCCCAAAAAACACATTTCACTTTAGCAGTGAATAGTTAAGCAGAATGAGGTCACAACTAAACCCAGCTGAAATGCAGGGTATTTAAATAATGCCAACTGAAGAGGAGCTCAACAGTGAAATCAAAGCCAACACGTAGCTACAAATGCAGCTTCGATTATGAGAGTGGGAAAGACTGACTGACAGCAACAGAGATTATGCTACTTCTACTTGGACCTTAAGACAGAGATAACTATTTTTCAATGGCCTTCAGATGTGGCACATCAGTGGCTCCAAACAATTCTGTTTGATGCACCCCCACAGCTCATCAAGTATTTATCGAGTACATTTAACATGTACTCAATCCTTTTAGCTGCCATTTCAAGTAAGAGACTTTAGTTTAACTGTATTTATCCAATTGTTTTTGCTCAATAAGGAAAGTATTCAAGTGCCTCCTGATTTTTTTTCTCCAAACTACATTTTCAAGGGTCTACTGTCCAAAAATCGAGAGAAAGACAGAAAATCTAAAAAGTACTTTGAACCTCAGCCAAACTTTCCCTTCATTTCAATTAATTCAGTTTCATTTATATAGCTCCAAATCACAACGACCGTTGCCTCGAGGTGCTTTATGGCCTGTATTTGTATAGCGCTTTACTTAGGTCCCTAAGGACCCCAAAGCACAACACTACATTCAGTCATCCACCTATTCACACACACAGGTGATGGCAAGCTACATTGTAGCCACAGCCACCCTGGGACGCACTGACAGAGGCGAGGCTGCCGGACGCTGGCGCCACCAGGCCCTCTGACCACCACCAGTAGGTAACAGGTAAAGTGTCTTGCCCAAGGATACAACGACCGGAACCTGGGCTCGAACCAGCAACCTTCCAATTACAAGACGAACTGCCAACTCTTGTGCCACGATCGCCTCCTACTTATATTCTAAGTAGTGCTGTCAGCGTTAATCTTGATAAAATGATGTTAACGCCACAACTGCATTAACGTGGCAAATCTCCGTTAGCGAGTTAGCATGGATTGCCCTGTGTGTGGGGCTGCACGGCGCTAACGCGTTGACAATATCAGAGGAAACACTTGGTGACAGTGGGAAGGACAAACTCCCTTTTAACAGGAAAAAAAACTCCAGCAGAACCAGGCTGATCGCACAGTACCTCGACTGTCCTTTATATCTGTGTAATGTTAGCAAAGCTGGTGATGCTGAAAACTCATTACTCCATGAAAACCTGCTCTTGAGTCTAAACACTGCATTGAGAGCACTAACAGGGAGTTTCTCCCATATTAGCTTCTCTTCACCGTCTCCCTTTGAAATCCAGAATTACATATAAAATCTTTCTATACCTTCCTCTCATGTACAAATGCTGAGTGATTAGACCCCATCTCATCTAACAGCCACTTTAAGCTGGACCAAAAAAGAACCCCTAGGTTAAGAGGGCCAACTCAATGCCACTACAAAGCAGGTTTTTAGCTTGATACCAAAAAAAAAAAACATGTTTCCGCCTTCATAAGCACTGTATAGTGGGTGATTTTTTTCCTCCCCCTAATTAACTCACTCATTTGAATGTTGTTAAAGCTTAGAAATTGGGTCATGATCGCTTTCAACGCCAGGTGTGCCATTTCCTAAGCTTGACATCTGCTAATCAGAGTTACTGAACTGAACCGGTGTTTGAGATGTTGATGGCTTTTAGTATCTAAGAAATATGATGTATATTATGTGTTATTGGCTGAAAGTGCAGTAATTCATTACTCTTATTTAGCAGGTATCCATGTCAGGTATCCAAGCCTCTAACCAAGCTTGCTAGCATTAGACCATAGCTTGGAACTACTGACAATCGTCACTTCTGGCTTTAAAAAAAGAAAAACAAACAAACAAAACAAAAAATGCTAACACTGATGTTTAAAAATTAACATGCAATTTCACATCTTTTATGTACAGGCTATGTCCTGAAGCATTTCCCAGCTTTCACATTGGCCTGGGACCTCTGATCATGCAATGAGCAAATGTCTTTTTCCCCCCTTTCCCTAACCATGTATTTATACACTATTGCATGTCATTAACTTTGTGTTTCCTCTCTATAATCTGCCCTTTGCTTCATTTGTGCTCTTTGTATACTTTTTTCCTTCTTCTCTTTTCCCATTATCCCATCCAGTGGTGGCACTGGGCTGCCCTCGTTGCACTTGGTTTGCCAAAAGGGAGATTTTCCTCCCCACCCACACAGTTTATTCTCATAGATGATTGTTGGATCAGTGGGTTTCTGTCTCTATTTTGAGATAACCATTTCTATGACTCGTATAAAATAACTGGATTTAAGAATGAATGCAGGAAGTCACAAAAATCTAACCTCTTTTCAAATATTTGCAGTCACAACTCCACTGTGTGAAAGACACTGGAGGCTAACAAACCATTAAGGGCAAAAGTTACAGTTTTACTATTTTTATGTCCTGAGAGGCACAGAACACACATGTAAGGTAAAACATCTGTTAAATGCAAAGAAAAAAATCCAAATCATATATATCAGGCATTGGGGTCCTGTTATATTCCACAAAAAGCAGCAGCACAGTGTTGTTGGGATGCTTTTCCCGCTCCAGGGTTCAGGCAATAATTGAAGGAATCCCACTCTCTAACAGAGAGAGGTCTGGAGAGGAAAGCATCAGCCCATCAGTCTGTCGATTGAAGCTCAAGTGCCACTGCAGCATGACAATCATCCTCAAGCATATGAGTGAGTCCACCTGTGAATGGAATGAAAAATAAAAATGGAAACTGGCAGAGAATAAAAAAAAATTCAAAGTCTGGACCAGAACCCTGTTAAGATGCTGGGGAAGTACCTGCGAGGAGTTCACCCTCTGATGAGGCTGCAGTAAAGAACTTCTGAAAGAAGAATTGGATAAAATTCCATCACAGCGACGTCTGAACCACATCAAGATATTGGACGTGGCACTGTTTGCAGATGTTTTCAGAGGTGCGGGTAGCACAGCTAGGTTTGATTGATGATTCTCGTATTGGATAACTGCGCAGCTTCTTTAAATGCAAATACGATTTAAAATTTGTATTTTGTATTCGCTCAGGTTGCCTTTATGTTAAATTGTGCTTGACAATCTGACATCATTACTTTCAGATAAAATGTAAAGAGAAACTTAATTTATCTCACATTTATCCATCACTTTATGCAAGTGGATAAATTGTGGCCTGTGATTGGTTTGGTTTGAATAGAGGAGCGGATAAATGCTTGTTTATTCAGATACAGATCCCAGAATGAAAAAATATCTGGGATATAGGAGTAAAACTGGGCATTTTGCATCACAAAATCAAGGAATAAAAAAAATAAAATAAAATAAAAGGTAAAGTTCAAAAAAATTTCAGAAATGAATCCAAATCTACACATCTTCCTTTATCCAGGAGCCCAGTTCATCCATGGTGTGTGTGGGAGGACTTTTTAACCTCGGTGGATCTTTGCTCCATTAGCTGTACGTATCACCAGCATAAGGTACAGCATCCTTCCAAAATTACATTCATTTTTCACTTCAAAGTTCTAAACACAATATCCCACAATGACAAAGTGGAAAAACTTTGCTTGAAATTCATCAACTTTATTAAAAATAAAAAAACAAAAACATGTACAAAAGTATTCACAGCCTTTTCCATGACACTAAAATTTAACTCTGGTATATCCTTTTTTCCACTGATCATCTATCATCTGCTTCTACAACTTGACTGGAGCCCATCTGTGGTAAATCAGTCTATTGGGCATGATTTGGAAACGCCACCTGTCTACATCAGCTCCTATAGTTGATGATGTATGTCAGAGCATCAAGCCATGAAGTCCAAGGAACTCTGGTCTGTAGACTTCCGAGATAGGACTGTATCAAAGCACATCATCCATAAATGGAAGAAGTTTGGAATCACCAAAACGTCTACCTTCTTATTGAAGCAGGTGACCAAGCGGAGAATATTGAAGCGGAGAGAGGAGAACCTTCCAGAAGGACAAGCACTACTGCAGCTCTCCAACAATCAGGGTTGTATGGTAGAGTGGCCAGACTGAAGCCACTCCTCAGTAAAACGGCACATGACAGCCCAGCTGGAGTTTGTCAAAAGGCACCTGAAGGACTCTCAGACCATGAGGAATAAAATTCACTAACCTGATTAAACAATGATTGAGCTCTTTGGCCTGAATGCAAAGTGTCACGTCTGGAGGAAACCACGCACCGCTCATCACCTGGCCAATACCATCCCTACAGTGAAGCATGGTGGTGGCAGCATCGTGCTGGGGGATGTTTTTCGGTAGTGGGACACTAGTTGAGGTCAAGGGAAAGATGAACGCGTGAATGTACAGAGACATCCTTAAGGTTAACCTGCTTCATGATATATTTTTGTTTTTAATTTTTAAATAAATTTGCAACAATTTCAAGCAAATGTTTTTCACATTGTCAATACTTTCCAGATGAACTGTGGACTTTTATTTTACTTATAAACCTTTGATTCTAAACATTATAGCTGGCAGTAGAGCCATCCACAACGTGAGTCAGAGGATCACGATCATCCACTTAGTCTCTACGACAAAAATAAATAAATGTTATGTGAGCTGCTTCTTTGGCTCTGCAAAGCAGAGGTACTACAAGGGATCTCCAGTGGATCCACTGTGATGTTTCCCTAGTCGCTGGGATTAAATCCAGGGTTGTGTTTATTGTAGGGGGGACTTTTGCTTGGCCAGGATGAGGGCTGGTGATGGATCCCCAAATACCATGAACAGATTGCAGCCCTGCTATGTGGTCGGCTGCTGCTGCTGTTGTCTTTCATGGCAGATTCCTTTGAGGCAGGAGTATCTGAAGGAGTCTGCAGTGAGGCGCTGCTCAATGAGCAATTTATATGTCCTCAACAAAGCTTCTTCTTTAGACCCCGAAGGCAGGTCTTAATTGTTAGACGTGATATCTCCACTCTCCCTCTCTGCTTTCTTTGACTGTTTTCTTCTCTCTCCTCCCACCCACCCTCCCTCCCTGCAGCTATTAGGAATTGGATTTGGAGCAGAACGATCCATTTAGTTTCTCTCCTCCATTTCTATCCCTCTCTCCCTGCTTCCACACCTCCTCTGTAGGTTTCTCTCATCAAAGCCCAGGCTTAATCTGTCTATTTTTACCTCAAGGAATGAAAGCAAGGGATGAGGTAATGTTTTTGCTGTCCATCAGGTGGGCAGTGGTGCATGAGCTCTCTGGTGTACATAGCATACGGAGCTAGTGCCACCACGTGGACCGAGATGAGAAGAGGTCTTACGAAAGCAATAGGCTGAGCATGTACAGAACTGCCTTTTCATTAACTCGCTAATAATGATCAAAAGAGAAACACAGAGAACATGACAACAGATAAAGATGGACAAAATCCACTGATGATAGCTTTAAGATAAGCATGACCCACTGCATTGATTCATACAAACATTGTCAGGCAGTTTTAGAGAACTCAAAGCATCTTAAGATACAACTATAAAAGCAGAGCTCCCCCTAGTGGGTAAGCACAGTAAGTGACTATGACAAAACAGAAGGTTTTATTTGTCAAATAAAAAGCAGAAAACTTTGATTTCTACTTTGATTTTTAAAAACATAACGAAAACTAGGCATAAGGCATGAAATGTGACCATCACAGATCAACTTTAAACCAGCAGAAAAACAAACCCAAAAAAAAGCATAGATGTGTGAAAGCGAAGACATGTTATTTATCAAGTTTTTAAAGATATGTTCATCCAAATACCAAGCCGTCATCCTTTCCAGTGTTTTACTAACTGTTTAACGCAGAGGTGGAGAAACGGTTTTGTTCATCATATAACTGTAGGTTCGTGCACAAACGAAAGTATGAAGGTAGTTGCAGGCAGCAGTCTAACATCTGGGCCCACATTCATTAAGACTCTGGGAGCAGGAAATCAGACAGCTGTCACGCTGGCACCTCTTTAGTCGTGCTTTTGAAAATCAGGAGTGAAAGCACTGAGGGAGTGTTTTAACGTCAGTCTGGGTAAATGCAGACATTTCATCCAGATTTTCACTAATAACTAAAACTCCACATGAAAAATCATCTGAAATGTTGTAATTTAAAGCTGAGAATTGTCAGTATTTTCAATCATGCTCTAATTTGTATAAAGTTTTTCTCTTATGGGGAACCTTTATACAACTCTAAGAGGAGTTTTAGAACCAGAGAGTGGTCCGAAAACTTTTTTATTGTGGAGGAAAAAAGAGAAAAAGTAACATCTAATCCTGCTATTTACTAGTGGAACACGTCCAATCCTGCCGTCAGGAGAGCGGGCAAGAGCCGATGCATTGTGGAAGTTTTCATGTTATTTTTGCTGGGGAGAGAATCACTGAAGAGGCCCCTGCAATCTAAACACAGCACCAAAACCCAGGTGGTGAGGCCCAACGAGGAGGAGGAGGAGGAGAACGATGCCGGTGCTACAGCTCAGAAACCACAGCTGTTATCTCTGACTTTGTATAAAGCGGACACTCTGAGGAAAACAAACAAGCTTGTTGTTGAATGTGTGGTGAGATGCAGTAACACCCTCAAAGGTACTTGTACAGTAAGCAACACACAGTCTGGACATTGTAATGCAAATGGTTATGCAAATGTATGCAATACGCTGGTGACGCGTAAAACTTTAATGGCAGTAATCTGGGAATATAGATACATAAATATGGGCCGAGATGCAAAGTGTCAACACTTTTTTTTGCCTTTACCAACACTTAATGCTGGTTTGAAATGAAACCATACAGGTGCAACGACAGCAGGTATTGTGCTAGTGTCCATTAGCCTGAGATAACAACAGTGCTAACCTTCCAGTACATAAGGATACATAAAATCCTCCTTTTTCAATCTGTTCTTTATAAATACATACATATAAATATTTGTGGAGCACACAAAATGTATCTTAATATTATAGTGGGCATTAAAAATAAAGGAAGGCAAAGAAAGAAAGAAAAAATTAAAAACATTATCTGGATCAGGACTTTATACCCTTCACAAAAGTTGTGCCCTTTCTCTACCTGCACATGAAGGCACCGTTGTGACAGCATTGATGGGTCTGATAGAGTAGGTAAAAAAGTGGCCTGAGTCTGTGAGTTAGTCGTCTTTGCTGCGGCTCTGGCCGTTGCAGCTCTGAGATCGGCCCGCGCAGAAATCCTGTGGATGGTCTTTAAAGTGGAGGCAGTCCAGAGCAAAGTGTGGATACTGCTGGATGTAATGAAGAAGATCATCTGGCAGGGATGGAGTGTGAGATTAAAACAAATGTTAACTTTACATTTTTACTAATCAACACACTAAACTTAAATATAACATGTAATATGTGGCATTTAAACAGCATATGTAATTAGCTCTTTTGTTTAGCAGCATTAGCATAATTACTCTGATCATTCTAGATCATTAGAGATCGGGCTGAAAGTGGCTATTTTGTGCAGATGGGTTGTTTTATGGTAAAAATAAAAAGGTTCTTTTATTGGACAAGAAAAGATTGCTCACAGAGGCTTTGACAGTTTCTAGAAAAGGCAGATGGTGGATGTAAAATCTCGTCTAACAGATGGTATTTACTTTCTTCAGTAAAGCCGAGAAGAAATCAAATGTGACGGTGACAGCACAGACGAAGTGGGGGACACGCTGACAGATGCTGTCAATCATCTCTAACGTGGGCTCATTAGTACAATGGTCCTATAAATAATTTGACATCTCTGTCAATGTGTTAAAATGCTTAAAACATGTTACAAAAAGAAACAGGGTCTTACCATAAGTGATCTTTCCTGTGTCGGGTCCGAGCGTTAAGCTCACACTTGAAAGTTGCACTTCCTTCACTCCTAACATGATTTCCAAGATGCCGGCTAGCTCCTCCTCCAGGATTTCCCCGCTCTCCTCGCTCTCATACATCTGCGAACCCGGCACGAAGCATCAGCACAATGCTAGGAAACCTACACTCGCCTGCCACTTTATTAGGTACACCTGTTAAACTGGTTAATGAGCACAGGTTAATCATAGCGCAACAACTCCATGCATTTAGGCATGTAGACACGGTCAAGAGGACCGGCTGGAATTCAAACCGGCATGAGAATGAGGAAGAAAGGTGATTTAAGTGACTCTGAACGAGGCATGGCTGCTGGTGCCAGTCAGGCTGATCTGAGACTTTCAGACCACCTTCCAGCCAAACCATCTCAAACTGGTTTCTTGAACATGAAAATGAGTTCTCCATACTCAAATGGCCTCCACAGTCAACAGATCTCAATCCAATAGAGGACATGTTGTGATGTGGTGGAACAGGAGAGTCACACTGTGGATGTTCAGCTCACAAATCTGCATCATCATGTCACTATGGACCAAAGTGTCTGTGGAATGTTTCCAGCACCCTGTTCAATCTATGCTATATAGAATTAAGGCAGCTCTCAGGGTAAAAGCTGATACTAGCGAGGTGTACTTGCTCAGCTGTTGGTCAGTGTATGTTAAACCAAAGTAAGCAGTATAAAAACTCTTACCTTAAAGGCCAGTTTGAGGGTTTCCATTGACTTTGTGGGTCGACGAACGGTAGACAGAGCGATAACGTAGCGTCTGACATCTATCTGTCCATCTCTGTGCTGGGAACAAAAACACCTCAGTGAACAAAAGGAGCAGGTTAAGCCCCACGCTTACAGCACAAGTATTCATTGATCTGATCATGTTATCGATTGAAATGGAGGACTGTGTGTACATATGAAGTCTCTAGTATATTTACCTACTAAGCACTAACCCTGATTTTAACTTTGTGGCGGTGTCATAGCTCCCATATAGACAAGGTTTCAAACTAAATATAGACCACTTTTAGCCCAAGCACTTTCATTTAAATATAACATGTTCGTTTTGAGGCCATGGTCCTCGGCCAGAAAAGGGTGGAGTGCCCACTCCGGGTCAGGGATGAGCTCTTGCCCCAAGTGGAGGAGTTTAAGTATCTCGGGGTCTTGTTCACGAGTGACGGGAGAAGGGAGCGGGAGATCGACAGACGGATTGGTGCAGCGGCCGCAGTGATGCGGACGCTGTACTGGTCTGTTGTGGTGATGAGAGAGCTGAGTATATAAGCGAGGCTCTCAATTTACCGGTCGATCTACGCCCCTACCCTCACCTGTGGTCACGAGCTGTCGGTAGAGACTGAAAGAACAAGATCGCGAATACAAGCGGCGGAAATGGGCTTCCTCCGAAGGGTGAGTGGCCTCTCCCTTTGAGATAAGGTGAGAAGTTCAGCCATCCGTGATGGGTTCAAAGTAGAGCCGCTGCTCCTCCACATCGAAAGGAGCCAGTTGAGGTGGTTCGGGCATCTGACAAGGATGCCTCCTGGGCCCCTCCTGGGTGAGGCATTCCGGGCATGTCCCACCAGGAGGATTCCCCGGGGCAGACTCAGGACACGAGAGATTATATCTCGCAGCTTAGATCCCAGGAGTGGACTAAGTGGCCCAGGAGGCACCCCTCTCCCTCCTGGGGGGAGGGAGAGGGGTGCCTCCTGGGCCCCTCCTGGGCCCTTCCTGGGCGACGTGTTCCGGGCATGTCCCACCAGGAGGAGGCCCCGGGGCAGACCCAGGACATGAGAGATTATATCTCGCAACTGGCCTGGGAACGCCTTGGTCCATCTCTGGACAAGCTGGAGGAGGTGGCTGGAGAGAGGGAGGTCTGGGCTTCTTTGTTTGGGCTGCTGCCCCCGTGACCCGGCCCCGGATAAGCAAAAGAAAATGGATGGATGGATGTTTGTTGAGAGGTCAGCATAGACAAAATCTACCCAGCCAACTATCAAGCCCAACCAATTGAAGTATTTTATCAGTATCAAATTATTTTTATTACTATTATTTTAAATAGGCTATGATGGTATTTGACTGCATTTAGGACTTTATAGCCACACAAATTTCAGTCTATGCACAAAGATGAATTTAAATTTAAAGTGGACTCATTACACTTTTCCAGCTGCACATTTTTATTCATGAAGAATTCTACTAGAGAAGCTTTGGATGACTCATAGTTCAAAATAATCCTTATTTAGCTTATACTGAGCCTGTGAAATAATCCCCTTCCTTTAAGTTAGCTTCTTTATGGTTGGCTGCCTCTTACAAACAGATGAAGCTGCTGAGCTCACAACTAGCAAGAAAAAAAATCTATTTGTTGATGCCTGTGGACCATCACAGTGCCTAATGTTCATGCCTCCATATTCATGTCAGACTGTAACTGTGTGATTGTTCACACAGTACAGAGAAAACCATCTAGTCTTAATTTAAGGATTCAGCTCATAAACTTTTCTTTTTTTTAAGGAGTTTCTGGAAAATTATCGCTCCTTTGAGCACCTTGTAAAACCCTCTGTTTATTATTAGATTTATGTATGGGGATGCCACAAAGAAAAGCACGGTTAAAAATGTATCTTTTACCTTTTTAGGATACATACAGGCAGAGTTAAACCACACAAACCCTGCATTGTGTTACCGATAAAATGGAATGTTAAAGGCAGTGAATAAGACCTTTTGTGTGTCCTTGCAGAACTGGTTTTAAACTATGCTCGGTTTAAATGGTCACAACACTAAAAACAGATTCAATGACAAAAATCTAAAACTCTACAACTAGTTTCTGTCAAGAATGCAGGAGAAGAAAACTTTGCAATTTCTTCCAAAAGCCTCCAAACTTCCAAACATTCTCCTCATATCCTAAACATTCCTCTGTGGCCCGTCAGTCCTGCTCAAAATGCCTCGCTGCTTCCCTTCAAGGGCGGAATCAATCGAATTCACCCTGCAAAGCACATTAACTCTGAAGTAAAATTCATTAACTTTACCTTTTTTATTCTCTGCTATGAAAACTTTATTTTATTGTGACTTTCGTGAATTTCGAAACAAATTTTAAGAATTTTAATCGTTTTTATATTTTGCAGAAAGACAGAAAAGAACAGATTGTTATGTATTTTTCTGTGAAGCTCATTTTATAACTTTGTGTGATTATTTGAGTGTAGCTGGATCTTTAAAAAAAAAAAAAAAATTATCAACTTTTCTTAACATTAAATCCACGTTTATACATTTCCCTTTGCTATATCTTGTGCTTCCTTAATGTTTACCTCATCAAAGAAACTGTGAACTTCTTTAAGTGTGTCTGTAACAGGGAGGCTGAGGAACTGGGCAAAGTCCTCCAAACCCAGTTTGTCTCCCTGCAGCTTCCTGGCTCTCCTGGCCTGCTCTTCAAGCACCCTGTCTGTTGTTGCTGCTCTCAGTCTGTTAGGACAAAGCAAAACAGAGAAAAACCTTAAAGAAGCCAGATTAAATATGAGCAAGTCATACTGGAAACAACACTAAAAAAAAAAAAAAAAAGACAGTACAAAGTGTGGAGTTTCTTTGGCCTTTTGTAAAACAAATCCAGGGGAAGAAAAGAAAAAAAAGCGGTTCAACGTAGTTAAAATTATACTTGTAGTAAATTGAAGTTCATTGGGATTTTTGTTTTGGCTTTTGGTTTTTGGGGTGTGTGTGTGTTTGTTTCTGCTCAGCCACCAATAGGTGGCAGTGTTTACACACTTTTCCCAAAGTGTTGACTCAGCACCCATCAACCAAGCAGTTCAACCAGTCGTTCCAGTATCCCACCACTTACCCTAAACGACATATTAGCTGGTTGAACTCTAGGAGGCTGCTATAATCATATATGCCCAGCGGGCCGTGCGATAGGCTGATCTCAATGTCATCAAATGACAGGTCTTTGAGCGGCAGGTCCAACGCCCTACGAGGACAGAGAGAAAGTTTTGAGTCAAGAACATCCAAAGCAGGCGTGCGTTGATCATCCGACACTTACTTGGCCATGAGCTTTCTGACGTTGCTGGCGAACAGCGCAGGGTTTTCTTTCTCCTCGTTCGATGGACTGTAAACAGGCAAATACTAAAGAGAGAGAAAGTTCAACTCAGTCTTGTTGTTGTGTCAAACCGATACTGATCATACTGCTCGGCAACATAATAAATGCTGTTTTGCAATAAGTCAGTTTGCTGACTTCTGTCATACGAAACCGCTCACCTCAATCTCAATGGAGTTATGAGGCTGGCACAGAGTGAGCCACAAAATGTGAAACCTGAAAGACAGAACAAACAGCTTCATCTACACCATGATGGAAATAAACTGCTTTTAACTTTAATAACAGAGACGAGAGACTGTGTGTTGTTGTTTTGTGTATATTCTATATAACACTGGGAATGCGCTGGGAGTAACTGCATTGCATTCGTCGCTGGAGTCCATCGCACCCGATGACGATGTTTGCTTTTAACCAGCCCGTTACACATGCACCTCTCTGCTCTCGTCGGCTAAAAAAACGGCACCTGGTCCCTTTTTGGTGTGTTTTTTTTTTTTTTTGCATGCTGTACTTTTTTATTGCTCTCTGATGGAACAAAAGTGTCCTGAACACACAGCCTCGCAGACGTATCCCCAGCGTATTCCCACAGTGAGTGTAAAGGTGTGTGAGAGAAAGAAACACTCACGCTCCGGGACCTTTCCACGTCCATGTAATAGTATCCTGTGGAGAGAGAACCAAACACCTCACGAAGCAGTTTTATACAAATCCACAAACTCTTTATGTATCCATAATCACTGTGAGGCACACTTATTACAGCATGTGAGCAGAGATTGTAGCCTGTATAGAAAAAAAAAAAAATGGTGTAGCCACAGTGACACCACCTGTTGGTTTGCAGAATATTGCTTTTGAAGCCTCAACTTTGCTTTGTGAAAGCAAAACGCCTCATTTTATATTTTATAAGATGGAAATAGTCTAATATATTGTTCAAGGCAAGGGTCATGGCTATCACATTTAAAAGCCAGACACAAGGCAGGCTGCAATTCAAAATTGCATCAACCAATAGCGACGCTCCCCTGAAGGAAGGAAAGCTGTGGACTCTCCCCTCACCCCCAACCGAGAGAAGAAGAGGAAACTGTAAACAAAAAGACATTTAGTCCAAAAAAAATTACACCACCCCCCCATTGCACAACACTTCCTGCGTGCTGCTATTCCACACTCAGTTTCATAACGTGAGAGCTGCCCAACATGACCTGACTTGACCTCGCATCGAAGAAGGCGGCCATCACTAAATTAACAAATGCAAAGAGACTGAATGGAAGCAGATCTTGTGGTGCGCAGAGAAAAAACAAAGCAAGAAGCAGTCACCCTGTCCTTTATTTTCACCTTCTCTGCCTCACTTAACTGTCTTGCAGTGCCACAGTGTCAAAGACGTCAGCGCAGTGAGTACACCGAGCACCACGGGAAACCGTGACAAAGGCTTTCGAGGGAATGAAAAGAAAAACGAGGTAAGAGGAGCTGCATGTTTAATGAAAGAGCGGGGAGACGTGCTGAGAGAGACATGACACCTCTGTGTGCATGTGTACATGCGCATGTATGTACGATGCGTGTGTGCGTGAGACAGAAACAAAGGATGAAATATCATCCCACTACAACATGAGCTCATTCAACACAAGAGGAACACACACTAATGCGAAGGAAAGAACCCATTGCATCACAGGCGTGTCAGCATGGGTGTGTATAGAGTGTACGTGGAGTCATTATAGACGTGACCTACGTCTAAAGCTGCAGGGAGGAGCCACAGAATAGGATCAAAAGGAAGAGGACAGGATCTATGGTATATACCAGTTTGTTTGGGTAGCGTAGTATCACTGGCTGCACTGGGAGTCCTGGGATGAAAGCACCTGAGGAAGACAAGAGGAGGAGGAAGGTGACGAGAGAACAATAATCTGGTATTTTTGCTAAATGTGATCGATTGTCCCCAAACCCAGCTCAAAGCTTTTCATTTGAATCCTACTTCTTTATCTTGAACCAGGCATGTCATAAGTCAGATTTATTTGTTTTTATAGAGTCAAAGAAACGGTGAAATTAGCAGTATTTGATGGAAAATGATGGGGAGGGGGTTTCCAAACAGATTTTATGAGAATAGAAAAAGAATAGAGTTGGACTGCATCAACTGGTTTAGTGAGTGATAAGATCATAACCTCAAAATAACATCGGGAACAGGGACAGAGCGTTTCCATTGAATTCTATTATATCTTGCTGATGATGGGCAAGCTGATAAAAGCTACATACAATATTTATCACTGGACAAAGACCTACTCGAGCTATTCAGTAGCTTATGAATGGATTGCAAAGGGTTACAAATATTACACATGAGCATCAGGCTCAGTTTACGAACTTTGTGCGTCTGCTGTTTAATGCTGGCCACAGACCATACAATAGGTTTTTAGAGTTTTGATGAATACATCTGCCTGATGCTGCTGTGAATGAAGCTGCTTATACCACACCAAAACAGTGAACATGTAGCTCAAGCTGAAACTCACCAAATCATCAAAACTGTACTATAATTATGAGCTGGTGTAGATTTAAAACCGGGTTTTCTTTTCCCAAGATTCAAGAAAATGTTGCTAGAAAAAAAACTAGAAATGATATAACAAATATATAACAAGTTCCTTGTACCCTGTAAATGAAACACATAAAGCTAACTACACAACAACCTGAAAAAATTACAGTAAGTAAGTAAAAGAAAACCAGACGCATGCATCATGAATCACCTAGCTCAGCGTGTATTTGAATAACAAGCCCTGGAGGCAGGGCGAGGAGGATTTTAATAGTTGTTTAATATCAGCGACAGAAAGGCTGATGAAACAGAGAGCTGACATATTAACTCGAGTGTAAATCAACAAAGAGTCTCCACCAACAAACACTGATGAGTGGCTGAGACCTGCATTTAAAATGAATAAAGTTATAATTAATCGAGTTTCTCATGAGACTGTGAGAACGTGAAGAGGAGTGAAAGATCTGCAGCATCTGAATGATAATGATAATGGGACTATAGTAAGAGGACAGGCAGACAGATGATGAAAGAAACGGCTCTATTAAGATACTGAAAGGAGAAAAGGACTGGACATAACTGCAGTGTGCATTCAAACACAGGTGGCTAAAGCACATTAACACACACACACAGTTTATCTGTTGAGCTGGGAGCCAGTGATGAGATGTAACAAGAGGAGACACATCCAGAGAGGACCGGTAACACATCGCACAATGATCTAACCAGACACACACACACACACACAGTGAGTGAAAGCAGGACAGAGTGTGACCAACAGGGCTCACTGCGAATGGCAGAATTATGGACTGGAAGGAAGGGGATTAGACAGAGCAGGCAGGGAACAATGGCTGACAACGTCACGCATCATATCCACACACACACACACACACACACACACACACACACACACACACACACACACACACACACACACGGGATGTGAGCAGAAAAGCAAGACCATAAAGAGATGAGTGCAACAGTTCTGTGTCCTGAAGCAAGTCACCGAACCTCCAGACCCGCTGGGTCAAAAGAGAAATTCATTTAACCAGACATCTACACCTCGAGCTGGCAGCTATGCAGTCACCTTCATTCATAAATAATCGTTTACAAGTCCACGCACACTACATGAAATGTATACTGAACAAAGCAAACAGACCAAGTGTCTCCATTAACACAGACACACCCACTACTAAGAACTATAACCAAACACAGTTCTCAGGCAACAAAGGCAACAATGAACCTAATTGTCACAAATGTTTTAAAGGGATACATGAAATTATTCATGTATTGGTTTCATCCTTTTACAAAACAGTCTGATCACTTAAATGTTTATCAGAGAAGACAAGCAAAAGGGGAAAAAAGGGGGTTTCAAACATAAGGTGCGGGGGCCAGAATCAGGCCGGCCAAGACTCCAATCTAGTCCACTAGACAGCTTTAGAAAATGTGAAGGAGCACAAAGATTTTGAACTTTATTTTTACCCCCACCACCCAGTGCCATCCATACTACACGTGAGTAATGAACTAATAAACAAACAAAAAAACATCAGATTTTAGCAACTATTTGGGGTGTTTTGTTTTTGTTTTTATCTACTAAAGTTTACTTAAAAAAAAAAAAAAAAGAAAAGAAATTTTTCTGTGATTTAATGACAACTTTCTATTTTGTGATTACACGATAGTCTGCACAGTGAAATACCTGAACTTTTTTTGAAATTTTACACATTAAATCATGCAGTTTCACCGGTCGGTCTCACATAGGCTACGTTCACACTGCAGGCGAAAGTGCATCAAATCCGATTTTTTCGCCCCTATGCGACCCATATCCGATCTTGGTATGACAGTGTGAGCGGCACAAATCCGATATTTTCAAACCGATCTGGGTCACTTCAGTATGTGGTACTGAATCCGATACGTATCCGATGTTTTAGAAAGCGACTGCTGTGTGAGCGGTCAAGTCGCATTAAATCCGTCTTTACGTCACTGACACAAGACAGGCGCCAATTATCAGCGCCGAGAAGCGCCCGATAGGACATCGCGAACGATTTCCTACCATCCGGTGAAACTGTTGGGAAGACAACGTTGGAGAAATGTGAACATTTTATTTTTACTGTATTTTCTGCAGATTCTGACAGAAATCTGCAACTATCCTTTGAAGCACCGCTCCTCTAAAACAGCAAAAAGGATCATTATTAGGTTATTTACATTATTATGTAAATAAAAAAAATAACTTAAAGCAAAAATCTGGAAACATAAAGTCCGAAGTCTTTATATTAAGGGCAATCAGTCAAACAATATTGTTTGCTCTGGGTCTAAACAGAGCGAGTTGTGTGTGACATCTTTTGCGCATGCGGGCCGCTTTGAGCGTTCACACTGGAGAGCGTTTGATGTCGCATTATATGTGTAGTGTGAACAAGCAGACAAAAAAATCGGATTTGATCAAAAAATCGGAATTGAGCATTAAGACCTGCAGTGTGAACGTAGCCTTACACTCAAAGTCGGCTGTAGGTAAATTGAGTTTACTGGACTACGCTGCTTGCAACTAGTCGGTTAGTCTGTTGTTTGGAAATTGTGCAAAAAGGGCAAGATGGTGTCTGTGGCGGGGCATGGTCTGCGGTGCCATGCCTGCCATGGTTCATTTAAAGTGGTGCCGAAACCCAGGAGGCCGCATGGCGGAACCGCGGCAGGGCCAGCCAGGGGAGCAGCTGGCCCAAATGGTGGCCGAGCTAACGGCTACACAGTGGGAGCAGGCGGTGGTGTCAAGCTGCCAGCAGGAAGAACTCCAGGACCGGATCGAGCGTGGGAGGCAGAGGATTGAAAATCTGGCAGCTCTGATTGGGTTCTGGCCAGCACCACTGCCACCTCCACCGGCATTCCCCGATAGCGAGGGAGTGGAGGAGGTCCAGACAGTTCTGGCACCCATCCTGACCCCCAGGATGAGGCCAGGCAGGACGCAGCCTGCCTCCGCACCCATACCCACTCCTCAGGTGGGAGTGGCTGCTACCAGGCAGGGGCCTGCACCTGTTCCTGCTCCCCGGAGGAGGGCCACTGAGGAACCACTGGGCCCACCACCGACTCACACACCTGCCCAGCCGGAGGTGGAGGACGAGGCGTGTGAGAGACCGGCGCAGCCAGGGATGGAGGTTGAGGCGCCTGCCAAGCTTGAGATGGAGGTCGAGGCGCGCGAGGGTCCTGCCAAGCCAGAGGTCGGCGTGCTGTCCGGACCGGCCTCACTTCCACCGTCGAGCTGCCTATAAGGCCTGCCTCCTGGCTGCTGCTGGACATGCAGGCGATCCCCAGACCCACCTTGTCACCAGCACCACTGGATATGTGGGTGGCCACCTTAATGGACACCTCCTGGTAGCTGGGCCGGGGGCGCCAACGGTCATGGCTGATTCCCTCTCCGCTTGCTTGGGGGGAGGGTAGGTTTAGCCAGATGGCTCCCCGGCCTCAGTCGGGCGATGCGGGTATGTGGCGGGGCGTGGTCTGCTGTGCCGCTGCAGGGAAGGTGGATGCACCTGAGCGGCATCCGCAATCAGACTTCACCGGCTTAAAAGTCTGTGACTGTTTAATGTGGTTGTTGTTGTTGGTGTGTGTTAGGCTGGTGGCTGGAAAGCTGCAGCCTAACACTGCAGTGTTACAGCACCAGCAACTGTGGAAACAAAAGTAGATGCTGAAAAGCAAGCAAACATGGACGGGTCTGCTGTGGTTCATTTACAGTGTAATAATCAACCTTTTACCATCGAGTGAAAATTTCTGACTTGATGGTGGGTCTAGATGGAAATGAATGAGATTTTATCAAAGTAGTTTGCATGCATGACGAGTGCAGAGCAGTTTTATTGAGAATCAGTAAGAATAAACACACAACAAGACTATCTTTACAGTCAGGCTAAAGCAGGAAGTGGACTGAATACATACCAGCCTTGAATAAGATTAGACCCGACCTGTTGGTGCAGGTCCCCTCCGGGAATATCATGATCTGTAACAGACACAAATCGCTCTTCATTTCTTGTTTGAATTTGCTCTCGCTTTTAATTTATCACCTTTAAATTCCCGGGTGTCAGCTGAGATTAGATCTCTGTGCCCTTATGCGTATATGCATGTAGTTTACCTGAGGCCACTTCCCTCCCGAGCACGCTCTCCGCCTGATTTCCTCGACAGTTTTTCGTCTCGAGTCTTGGTCTGACCGAAACACGAACACTGGCCTGATGTAGCTGATCAAAGCTGGGAGAGGATGATGAAGAGGTGGATTTTGGAAGTAAGCCACAACAAGAGAAATAATAATAATAATAATAATAATAATAATAATAACAACAATATGTGGATTAATCTTCAAAACACTGAATAAAAGAAAACTGATGGAGAGTTGACTTAACAGAATGCACAGTGTTTGTCACTCTAAAAAATAAATTTAAAATAATAATAATATCTGGAGGCATCTAGAGCTCAGCTAAATCAATTTAGTTACCTGTCTGAATGCATTCTGTTACATTGTGCATATGATGTACATTAGTATAGGAGTTTCAGTAAATGTGCACTTACTGCCCCAGACTGGGATGCTCCTGCTTTCCAGTTTGGTGACTATGGAGCACATGGTCATAGTGACTGGGATGGCATCAAAGTAAGAAGAATGTGGTGCCACAGTGAGGATGGGCGCTTCAGAGGGTTCTACCCGTTGTCCCTTCACTTTGATCCAATGGAAACCTCCGCAAAACCACATGGCTCGCATGATCGCTCTTAGACACAGGTCTATAAACCTGACGAAGGACACACAGACAGCTGCAATTTTCTATAGATCAGGGGTCGGCAACCCTGGGCACTCGTGTCACAGCTGGCAAGTGAAGGGTTAACTGATGGCACGGCTGAGAAGGTGCATTAAAAAAGAAATATCTACGGCCGGGCCACTGGTGCACATCGCAAATTAGCTCGCAAAGACACATTAGTTGTGCAACTTCTTAATCTTAGCTAACAACCCCAACTACCGGATTCAACTTGTAATTGGCTAAAAATCACTTAGCCTACCGGTCAGAGGGACGTTGCTTGCTGGCAGTGTTTTCAAGCGATGTTGAAATGTACACTTCCCGACACTTCAAATACCTCAGGGAGCTGTCCGCTCAGTGCAGCATCAGCACCACGGAAATACACGGATACATTCGAAGACTCGAGACAGAATTCACAATGAGTTTTTGTGACTTTCAGGTGTGTGGACCAATGTTTTCTGATCAAACCAGAAAGCTTTAACGAGCAGCTGGATCTGTCTCACATTAACTGGCTGAACACAAAGGACATTGAAATGCAGATGATTGAACTGAAAAGCTTGACTCTGTGGGGGTCAGAGTTTGCAGAACTACGAACGCAGCTGGAATCCATAGCTGTGCGTGTTCATGGAGCTTGCATTTTCACCTGCTGGACATCACTACTACTACTGACAAGTTTTACTGTCTTAAGAACATTGCAGAGGCCTTATTGACAGTATTTGGCTCCACATGTCTGTGTGAGCAGATTTTCTCTCACACGAAGAGTGTCCTCAGGTAGCCGTCTGACTGCTGGACACTCAGAGCAGACCAGAGATCACATTAACATGTGTATCCCTGTATTAACAAACATGCCATATTGGCCCAGTTTATTTTTTCTTATCATTGTTGTGAGGAGACCATAAATAGCATTTGCATTTTCTGCTGTATAGTTCCTTTGCTGTTGGTGTTCTTGTTATGGATAAAAAGTGTTTGGGTTTTTTTTCAAAATAGCTGATTTGCCAACATCTGCGAACAACTATAGATCGATAAAGTTGTTCTGTATAGTGTGTAACTGTTGATATAGAGCGTTTTTAAATTTTTTGCTAATGCAATGTTTGATATGGCACATTGACTTCTGAGGAAAGATGGCACTCATCATCAGAAAGGTTGCCAACCCCTGCTATAGAACATATTTATCTTCAGATGGTGAGTGAGTGGCTAAATCTGTTCATGTTTTTAGCAACCATTTTTATTCCACAGTCTTTTTCAGTAATGTTGTTTTCTGTGTTTTAAGTACAGCAATGGGCTCGATATTTTGTCAGTAACGAAGAACCTGTAAAAATGACACAGTGCTGCATTCTAATTATTCACACAACTAACATTTGTATAAAACCATACCAGCATGCTGATGTTATACTGAGCAGACAGTGGGCAACAGTCAGCATCTCAATTTATAATGCAATGCAATTTACAGGACGCTGAGATTTTCACACATTTCTGTCTAATCCCATAAGTCTTAGTAGCACATGCGTGCTTTCACACAAACATTCACAAACCCACCTCCTCCACCACGACTGCGGCTCAATCGCAAACTCCGAACGTCCCAGAGAAGCCGTGAAGGCGAAGGGCCACGCCAGCAGCATGAGGAAAGAGACCAGCAGGAGCCGCACAGGAAAAACTGTAACTGACATGAGTCCTATCTGCAGGGACAAAACACACAGAGACACAAACAGTTACACTGCTGCTGCTATTCCGCTGCACTTCAACAACCTGCAGTTTACTGTAACATCCTGCTGTGTTTTAGCCAACTGTCAAAAAACAATAATTAGCATAGCATACATTCCTATACAGCTGAGAAACATGCTATTACATTTTAGAGTGTCAAAACTCCATCTGTGCCTTCAGGAGAACACAAAACCACATAATTAACACTAACTGTGCTTGTCTGATGGCGCTTTAAACGCCTAACACAAATCAGCGGTTTGCATTATCAATGCCGATTACCTAAAGTAAGAATAAAGGGAGGATATAGGCTTAATTGCGTTTGCATCTAAACAATTAAAAAAAACTTTTTTAAATGTTTGTTTCAATACATTGACAGCAAATCATCCTAAAATATACTCTTATTCACACACAGCCCTTTCTACAGCTGGTGCCGTTTGAAACCACAAACTGTATGTAAAAGATCCTATTATTTGTGTGTTTTTGGGTGTGGCAAGCCCGTGACTCGCAATTTGCTACTGAATGAGTATGCACGGCATCCTCAGGCTCTCAGTCAGATCATCTTTGTTCCTACAAAAACTCCAACAGCTACATTGCTAATATCAAAGCTTTAAAGAACAGCAGTCCACAAATCAACCGATTGAGCCATGCTGACTAAAGCCATCTTCTTCTACTTGCAGTGAAGACTGAAGAATCATTCGGTATACAGGAGAGTTCATGGTCGACTCAATGATGGCAAGGTGTCTAGATCATGTCTTAAAAAAATCACCCCTCTGCGCTGTGCTTCACAGTTGGTGTGAGGTATTAGGTGTGCTGATATGCTGTTTTTGGTTTAAACCAAATGTGGCGTTGTGCTTTTTGGCTCCACTTTGGTCTCATCTGTACAAGGGACATGGTTCCAGAAGTCTTGTGGTTTGTCCAGTTGAATCTTTACAAACCTAAGATGTGCTGACATGTTTCTTTGTTTTGTTTTTTAAGGAGAAGAGGATTTCTCCTGGCAACTATTCCAAACAAGATATATTTTTTCATTTGTTTTCTTCTACTTTTATATGCTTTATGAATCTGTGGCTCAGCGGTAGAGCAGGTCATCTGCTAATCAGAAGTTTGGTGCTTTGACTCTAGCACCTCTAAACTGCATGTCAAAATATCCATGGGTATTGCCCCTTCGATGCATCCATTAGAGGGTGTGTGTCAATGAAGCTTGTCATAAAAAGTTCCTCAAACTTAGTTGAAAAGTATATAAGTACAGTCAATTTTTACCATTTCGTGAATTTTAAAACAAAACCCCTGAAAAGTTCTGTCTGTTCACCAGAGTTCACGATTACACAATCTCTGGGATTACTCATGAATTACCTTAAATAAGCTTCAGATCTGAGAGTTATCTGAGAGTTTTATTGCCTAATGTTATGACCATAACGGATTCTGTTAGTGTTTCTGTTTAGTAAAGGTGATCCATAGTGACTGGATGACTCTCATTGGGTTTAGCCAACAAAAGTTCACGTGTGTTGGGTTTAGTTCGCAATTATTTTACATTAATACGAAGGTATGAATTGTACAGGTTAAAACTACAGGATGATAAGGATATAAATTGAGTTGACTGACCTGTCATGACTTTTCTCTCACTGTGTAATGACAGAGATTTGGCGTGTTTGCACCAACAGGGTCACAAAGTCACGGCCTCAAGGGTAAATTCAAACTGTGTAACATTTAAAAGCTCCTTCGTCTTGCTCGTATGACCTCCATTTGATCCTTTCATTCTACACATTCATTGCACTCCACCTGTCATTGAGCTCCGGGCCTTCCTACCGCGTATCCATCCATCAGGCCACCCATCAGTCTCTCACTCTCCATTCCAAGTCGCTCAGCTGCACCTTCATTTATCTTGCTGTTCTTCCTTGTATAGTTTTCCTCCTACTTTGCACTGGTGTGTTTTTTGTCACCCCTCAAGGGAGTCATATGTAACCTCCCCCTCCCCTGCTGCCCCATCTTTCTCTTCTTCCCTGTGTAGTTGTCTATCTGGAGGAACCCAGGTGCACTCTTCAGGGCTGCATTAATAAATAAACAGCAATAGGGGTGATTTATGATGCTCGAACGCATCTCTCCACCCATCCGAGCTTGTGCGTCACCATCAGAGCTTAACAAGTCCATCTGGGAGGATCTGCTGACATTTTCTCAAGAGGTGGC